>NC_058413.1:9314340-9393505 GCF_002201575.2 Neomonachus schauinslandi | reverse complement strand
AACCCAGGACACTGCAGTTTATAGCAGCACGGACAGAAACGGAGACGGTGTGGCCTGGAGAGCTCACTGAAGAACAGACTGAGGTCTCTCTGCCCTGAGGCAGAGGGTTGGAAACGGTCTCTTCTGCTCTGACTCTCGGAAGAGACGTGGAAAGCCGCCAGGGAAAGGCGCCAGAGAACAAAAGCCCCAAAGACTGATTCCCGCTGAGCCCATCCCCCGCCACAGGGGCGCAGGGCAACTCCGCCCAAACAGGGTTGCCTGAGTGACAGCGCGGCAGGCCCCTCCCCCAGAAGACAGGCTGGGAAAACAAGAGGCCAGCAACCCTAAGGTCCCAAGAAAACAGGTACATCTTGCTTGGGTTCTGGTCAATAATTTGGACTCTATACATTCCCTCAAACACCCATCAACAGAACGACTAGGAGGAGGAGCCCCCAAAACAGAAAAGACCCAGAGATTATGACTTATGCTGCAGATTTACAAATGGATGCAGACATAACCAAGATGTCGGAGATGGAATTCAGGCTAGCAATTGTGAAGACAATGGTTAGAATGGAGAAATCAATTAATGGCAACATAGAGTCTCTAAGGGCAGAAATAAAAGGTGAATTGGCAGAACTTAAAAATGCTATCAATGAGATCCAATCCAATCTAGATAATCTAACAGCTAGGGTAACTGAGACAAAAGAGAGAATAAGCGATCTGGAAGACAGTATAATAGATAAAAAGGGAAAAGAGGAGGCCAGGGAAAAACAACTCAAAATCCATGAAAATAGAATCAGAGAAATAAGTGACACCATGAGGCGTTCCAATGTCAGAATAATTGGAATCCCGGAGGGAGTGGAGAGAGAGAGAGGGCTAGAAGATGTATTTGAGCAAATCGTAGCTGAGAACTTCCCTAATCTGGGGAATGAAACAAACATTTGAGTCCTAGAGGCAGAGAGGACCCCTCCTAAGATCAAGGAAAACAGGCCAACACCCCGGCATGTAATAGTAAAACTTGCAAATCTTAGAACCAAGGAAACCATCTTAAGGGCAGTTAGGGGGAAGAGATTCCTTACGTACAGAGGGAGGAACATCAGAATAACGTCAGACCTATCCACAGAGACCTGGGAAGTCAGAAAGGCCTGGCAAGACATATTCAGGGTACTAAATGAGAAGAACATGCAGCCAAGAATACTTTATCCAGCAAGGCTTTCATTTAGAATGGATGGAGAGATGCAGAGCTTCCACGACCAGCAGAAGTTGAAAGAATATGTGACCACTAAGCCGGCCCTGCAAGAAATATTAAGGGGAGTTCTATAAAAGGAGAAAGACCCCAAGAGTGATCTACAACAGAAATTTACAGGGACAATCTATAAAAACAACGTCTTCACAGGCAACATGATGACAATTAATTCATCTTTCAATAATCACTCTCAACGTGAATGGCCTAAACGCTCCCATAAAATGGCACAGGGTTGCAGATTGGATAAAAAGACAGGACCCATCCATATGCTGTCTACAAGAGACTCATTTTGAACCTAAAGAGACATCCAGACTGAAAGTGAAGGGATGGAGATCCATCTTCCATGCCAGCGGACCTCAAAAGAAAGCTGGGGTAGCAACTCTTATATCAGACAAATTAGATTTTAAACTAAAGTCTGTAATAAGAGACACGGAAGGACACTATATCATTCTTAAAGGGTCTATCCAACAAGAAGATCTAACAATTGTAAATATCTATGCCCCCAACATGGGAGCAGCCATCTACATAAGCCAACTGTTAACCAAAATAAAGAGTCATATTGATAACAATACGTTAATTGTAGGAGACCTCAATACTCCACTCTCAGCAATGAACAGATCATCGAAGCAGAAAATCAACAAGGAAACAAGAGCTTTGAATGATACATTGGACCAGATGGACCTCATAGATATGTACAGAACATTCCACCCTAAAACAACAGAATACTCATTCTTCTCAAGCGCACATGGAACTTTCTCCAGAATAGACCATATACTGGGTCACAAATCAGGTCTCAACTGATACCAAAAGATTGAGATTATTCCCTGCATATTTTCAGACCACAATGCTCTAAAACTGGAACTCAATCACAAGAAAAAATTTGGCAGAAATTCAAACACTTGGAAGCTAAAGACCACTCTGCTCAAGAATGTTTGGGTCAGGGCGCCTGGGTGGCTCAGTTGGTTAAGCGACTGCCTTCGGCTCAGGTCATGATCCTGGAGTCCCGGGATCGAGTCCCACAGCGGGCTCCCTGCTCAGCGGGGGGTCTGCTTCTCCCTCTGACCCTCCCCCCTCTCATGCTATCTCTATCTCATTCTCTCTCTCAAAAAAAAAAAAAAAAAAAACAGAAAAATCCCGAATTCACCAACTAACTCTACACCTTAAAGAACTAGAGAAAAAGCAACAAACGATGCCTAAGCCACGCATTAGAAGAGAAATAATTAAAATTAGAGCAGAGATCAATGAATTAGAAACCAGAAACGCAGTAGATCAGATCAATGAAACTAGAAGTCGGTTCTTTGAAAGAATTAATAAGATGGATAAACCACTGGCCAGACTTATCCAAAAGAAGAGAGAAAGGACCCAAATTAATAAAATTATGAATGAAAGGGGAGAGATCACAACTAACACCAAGGAAATAGAAACAATTATTAGAAATTATTATCAACAACTATATGCCAATAAACTGAGCAACCTGGATGAAATGGAGGCCTTCCTGGAAACCTATAAGCTGCCAAGACTGAAACAGGAAGAAATTGACAACCTGAATAGGCCAATAACCAGTAACGAGATTGAAGCAGTGATCAAAAACCTCCCAAAATGGCTCAGTTGGTTGAGCGACTGCCTTCGGCTCAGGTCATGATCCCGGAGTCCCGGGATCGAGTCCCGCATCGGGCTCCCTGCTCGGCAGGGAGTCTGCTTCTCCCTCTCCCACTCCCCGTTTGTGTTCCCTCTCTTGTTGTGTCTTTCTCTGTCAAATAAATAAATAAAATCTTTAAAAAAAAAAAAAAAAAAAAAAAAAAAAAACCTCCCAAAAAACAAGAATCCAGGGCCTGATGGGTTCCCTGGGGACTTCTACCAAACATTCAAAGAAGAAATAATACCTATTCTCCTGAAGCTGTTTCAAAAAAGAGAAACAGAAGGAAAACTTCCAAACTCATTCTATGAGGCCAGCATTGCCTTAATCCCCAAACCAGGCAAAGACCCCATCAAAAAGGAGAATTTCAGACCGATATCCCTGATGAATATGGATTCCAAAATCCTCAACAAAATCCTAGCTAATAGGACCCAACAATACATTAAAAGGATCATCCACCACGACCAAGTGGGATTTATCCCCAGGATGCAAGTGTGGTTCAACATTCGCAAATCAATCAATGTGATAGAACACATTAATAAGAAGGGGGAGGAGAACCATATGGTCCTCTCAATTGATGCAGAAAAAACATTTGACAAAATACAACATCCTTTCCTGATTAAAACTCTCCAGAGTATAGGGATAGAGGCAACATTCCTCAAGCTCATAAAATCCATCTATGAGAAACCCACAGCGAATATCATCCTCAATGGGGAAAAGCTGAGAGCCTTTCCCTTAAGATCAGGAACACGTCAAGGGTGCCCACTCTCACCACTGTTGTTCAACATAGTACTAGAAGTCCTAGCAACAGCAATCAGACAACAAAAAGAAATAAAAGGTATTCAAATTGGCAAAGAAGAAGTCAAACTCTCTCTTTTCGCAGACAACATGATACTTTATGTGGAAAACCCAAAAAACTCCACCCCCAAATTACTAGAACTCATACAGCAATTCAGCAATGTGGCAGGATACAAAATCAATGCACAGAAATCAGTTGCTTTCTTATACACTAACAACGCAACTGTAGAAAGAGAAATTAAAGAAACGATTCCATTTACAATAGCACCAAAACCCATAAGATACCTTGGAATAAACCTAACCAAAGAGGTAAAGGATCTATACTCTAGGAACTACAAAACACTCATGAAAGAAATTGAAGAAGACACAAAAAGATGGAAAAATATTCCATGCTCATGGATCGGAAGAATAAACATTGTTAGAATGTCTATGCTACCCAGAGCAATCTATACCTTCAGTGCCATCCCGATCAAAATTCCAATGACATTTTTCAAAGTGCTGGAACAAACAATCCTAAAATTTGTATGGAATCAGAAAAGACCCCGAATCGCCAAGGAAATGTTGAAAAAGAAAAACAAAGCTGGGGGCATCACGTTGCCCGATTCCAAGCTATATTACAAAGCAGTGATCACCAAGACAACATGGTACTGGCACAAAAACAGACATACAGACCAAGGCAACAGAATAGAGAACCCAGATATGGACCCTCAACTCTATGGTCAAATAATCTTTGACAAAGCATGAAAAAACATGCAATGGAAAAAAGACGGTCTCTTCAATAAATGGTGCTGGGAAAATTGGACAGCCACATGCAGAAGAATGAAACTCGACCATTCTCTAACACCACTCACAAAGATAAACTCAAAGTGGATGAAAGACCTCAATGTGAGACAGGAATCCATCAAAATCCTAGAGGAGAACATAGGCAGTAACCTCTTTGACATCGGCCACAGCAACTTCTTTCAAGATACATCTCCAAAAGCTAGTGAAACAAAAGCAAAACTGAACTTTTGGGACTTCATCAAGATAAAAAGCTTCTGCACAGCAAAGGAAACAGTCAACAAAACAAAGAGGCAACCCACAGAATGGGAGAAGATATTTGCAAATGACACTACAGATAAAGGGCTGGTATCCAAAATCTATAAAGAACTTCTCAAGCTCAACACCCAAAAAACAAATAATCAAGTCAAAAAGTGAGCAGAAGAGATGAACAGACACTTCTCCAAAGAAGACATACAAATGGCTAACAGACACATGAAAAAATGTTCATCATCATTAGCCATCAGGGAAATCCAAATCAAAACCACACTGAGATACCACCTTACACCAGTTGGAATGGCAAAAATGGACAAGGCAAGAAACAACAAATGTTGGAGAGGTTGTGGAGAAAGGGGAACCCTCTTACACTATTGGTGGGAATGCAAGTTGGTACAGCCACTTTGGAAAACAGTGTGGAGGTTCCTCAAAAATTTAAAAATAGAGCTACCCTATGACCCAGCAATTGCACTCCTGGGTATTTACCCCAAAGACACAGATGTAGTGAAAAGAAGGGCCATATGCACCCCAATGTTCATAGCAGCAATGTCTGCAATAGCCAAACTGTGGAAAGAGCCGAGATGCCCTTCAACAGATGAATGGATAAAGAAGATGTGGTCCATATATACAATGGAATATTACTCAGCCATCAGAAAAGATGAATACCCAACTTTTACATCAACATGGATGGGACTGGAGGAGATTATGCTAAGTGAAATAAGTCAAGCAGAGAAAGTCAATTATCCTGTGGTTTCACTTATTTGTGGAACATAAGGAATAACATGGAGGACATTAGGAGAAGGAAGGGAAAAATGGGGGGGGGGAATTGGAGGGAGAGATGAACCATGAGAGACTATGGACCTGAGAAACAAACAGGGTTTTAGAGGGGAGGGGGGAAGGGGGATTGGTTAGCCCGGTGATGGGTATTAAGGAGGGCACGTACTGCATGGAGCACTGGGTGTTATATGAAAACAATGGATCGTGGATCACTACATCAAAAACTAATGATGTATTGTATGGTGACTAACATAACATAATAAAATTTTAAAAAAATAAAAATAAAAATAAATAAATGCGCACTTCTTTCTAAATAGACCTAATAATAAAACATGAAATATAATCAGTGAAATCTTTCTATACATTCAAAATCTGTCCTGAAAAGCAGTTACAAAACAATTAAGCACCTACGGTATCACTGCCTTCACACAAAGACCAGAAGTGCACAGGTAGTACACTGTGGGACCATTAACAGGGAGAAAAGACAATGGGAACAGGATCCTGGAGATGTTAGGAGAGAGCTAACACAGAGCCAAGGAGTCTTGGCAAGGGAGATCCCTAGAGATTCAAGTGAAGGAGAGGGGACAAGAAGAGGGCTGCCTTTGATGTCCATTGGGAAGGAATAAGGAGTTTTAACCCAGTGGGACTGAGGCAAGGACAGTGGCAAGGGGAGTCCATAGGATGCAAGGGCCTCAGCAGAAAACTGGTGGGCCTACACAGAAATCAACCTGGAGTTCACATATGGCAATTCTGTGAGTCAAGATCACAAGAATCCATTTGAGCCATAAGATGAAAATCCATAATATTCAAACTAAGGAGGTCAATAGTGTTGAGAGCTATTTCTCAGCCAGAACACTTGGGTCCTTACCCTGGCTGCCACCCACAAGTGTGAGCTGATGGTCAACTTACTTGACCTCTCTTGTCACACTGTCTGAAGCTTGGGAGAAATGATATGCCCACCTCATGGGGAGGTGTTGGGGGAGAGGACATGACCTCCAGTTGACCCATAGCTGGACCCAGGCAATTGGAGGCTCCTCACCACTCTCCCTTTCCTTGGAATGCAGGTTTCACTTGCCTGCTCCACTCCCAGAAGCAGCCCCAAGCACAGTGCCTTGAAAGAGTAATCTGGTGTTGAGACCATCTGAACTGGGTATGTGACTGAACCCATTTAAGGCCTCTCTGTAAACTTTCTGATTCTGGCAGGTGGGTGTGGAGATTTACCCTTTTTGTGACTTCCCAAGACAACCTTCTTATGTAAGATCCCTTGCTCATTAAACCTGCCACATACAACCCAGAGTGGCCAGCCTTTTCTTTGGTTTCTCCCTACACTCTGTGTACTGGGGCTGCCTTCAGATTACACCTGGAAAGCTACAGAAGAGGTTGCAAACCAAGGAAGGGTGACCACACATCTCAGTTTTCTCAGAAGAATCCTGGTTTATGCTGCTCTCCTGGCATGCCATCCATTTTGGGACTTCTTTTGCACTCTAAATTACCCCCTTTGGGCCAAAAAATGTCATCATCCTCCTACGCATTAGGAGCAAAGGATGTTTGCTCCAGTGCCTTCCCTCAAGTGACCATTCTATTATTGTTTGCCATTCATGTTTTACTGAATTTTGAAAACATAAACACCCATTGCTGCTGGGCTTTGAGAAGATTAATACACCACAGTATGTGGAATATGTTTGACAGAGAAGTTCTGTGTAAATTATATCTCAATAAAACTCTTCCAAAAAGAATTCAGAAGAGTACCAAGTAAGCATGGATCAAAATACAGTGCTTTTTGTTCAAACACAGGACTTTTACCTCAGATCTCAACATGACCTTCTCTAGGTCTTTCAGAGAATGTGAAGTTCAACCAAGTTTCCAGTGGTCTTTCATGGCCCTGGTAGTCCTTCAGGGTTTATCATAAAAGCTTTCTCAATTTTATAAAATGAATCACTAGCAGCTGCCATGAACACAGCACCTGTTCTGTGCCCAGCCCTTTTCTGAGGTCTTATGACAATCCCAGGACTATTCCCTGGGTACAAAGAGATGCAGCCTTGAAATCTCCATAGCAGGCTTGGCCCATGGAAAGTAGTGGGCCTGGTCTAGGAATGGCCTAGATACTGTGAACAGCCAACATCTCACTGCCTTCAAGATGTCTCCAAGGCCAGGGCCTTTCCTAATGTTTCTGGGCTGAGTAACTCCATCCTTCCCCAAGTTCTAGACTTTGGCATGATCTTAATGAGGAAGAGGTTCACTTCCAAAGAACATGCCTGAGGTTAATGTCCCAAGCCATGCAGGTGAGGGGCAGAACCAGTTTTACAGAATGAGTGGGAAAAAAATGTGGGTATCATGTCCCCAAATACTGCTAAGTTGATCCATATCAGTAACTCACAATTGAAAAACACTTGTCTGGGCTCTCTATTCTGTTCCATTGATCTATGTGTCTGTTTTTGTTCCAGTACCATGCTGTCTTGGTGATCACAGCTTTGTAATATAGCTTAAAATCAGGCAATGTGATGCCCCCAGCTTTGGTTTTCTTTTTCAATATTTCCTTGGTGATTCAGGGTCTTTTCTGGTTCCATAAAATTGTAGGATTATTTGTGCCAGCACTTTGAAAAATGCCATTGGCATTTTGATCGGGATGGCATTGAAAGTACAGATTGCTCTGGGCAGCATAGACATTCTAACAATGTTTATTCTTCCTATCCATGAACATGGAATGTTTTTCCATCTTTTTGTGTCTTCTTCAATTTCTTTCATAAGTATTCTGTAGTTTCTAGAGTACAGATCCTTTATCTCTTTGGTTAGGTTTATTCCAAGACATCTTATGGTTTTTGGTGCTATTGTAAATGAAATCGATTCCCTAATTTCTCTTTCTACTGTTAAATTGTTAGTGTATAGGAAAGCAACTGATTTCTGTGCATTGATTTTGTATCCTGCCACATCACTGAATTGCTGGATGAGTTCTAGTAATTTGGGGGTGGAGTCTTTTGGGTTTTCCACATAAAGTATCATGTCATCTGCGAAGAGAGAGAGTTTGACTTCTTTTTTGCCCATTTGAATACCTTTTATTTCTTTTTGTTGTCTGATTACTGTTGCTAGGACTTTTAGTACTATGTTGAACAATAGTGATGAGAGTGGGCATCCTTGTTGTGTTCCTGATCTTAAGGGGAAGGCTCTCAGCTTTTCACCATTGAGAATGATATTCATTGTGGGCTTTTCATAGATGGTTTTTATGAACTTGAGGAATGTTCCCTCTATCCCTATACTATGAAGAGTTTTAATCAGGAAAGGATGCTGTATTTTGTCAAATGTTTTTTCTGCATCAATTGAGAGGACCATATGGTTCTTGTCACTTCTCTTAGTAATGTGTTCTAATCACACTGATTGATTTGTGAGTGTTGAACCACCCTTGCATCACAGGGATAAGTCCCACCTGGTCGTGATGGACAATCCTTTTAATGTACTGTTGGATTTTATTAGCTAGGATCTTGTTGAGAATTTTGGCAGACACAGAGATCAATGGAACAGAATAGAGAACCCAGACATGGACCCTCAACTCTACGGTCAACTAAGCTTCGACAAATCAGGAAAAAATATCCAGTGGAAAAAAGACAGTCTCTTCAATAAATGGTCCTGGGAAAATTGGACAGCTATATAGAGAAGAATGAAACTCAACCATTCTCTTACACCATACACAAAGATAAACTGTAAATGGATGAAAGACCTCAATGTGAGACAGGAATCCATCAAATCCTAGAGGAGAACATAGGTGGTTACCTCTTCAACATCGGCCACAGCACTTCTTTCAGCACAAGTCTCTAAAGATAAGGGAAACAAAAGCAAAAATGAACTTTTGGGACTTCATCAAGATAAAAAGCTTCTGCACAGCAAAGTAAACAGTGAACAAAACAAAGAAGAAACCAACAGAATGGGAGAAAATATTTGCAAATGACACTACAGATAAAGGGCTGATATCCAAGATCTGTAAAGAACTTCTCAAACTCAACACACAAAAAACAAATAATCAAGTCACAAAACGGGCAGGAGTCATGAACAGAAACTTCTCCAAAGAAGACATACAAATGGCTAACAGACACATGAAACAATGTTCAACATCATTAGCCATCAGGGAAATTCAAATCAAAACCACCTTATACCAGTTAGAATGGCAAAAATTGACAAGGCAAGAAACAACAAATGTTGGAGAGGTTGTGGAGAAAGGGGAACCCTCTTGCACTGTTGGTGGGAATGCAAGTTGGTACAGCCACTTTGGAAAATAGTATGGAGGTTCCTCAAGATGTTAATAATAGAGCTACCCTATGATCCAACAATTGCACTACTGAGTACTTACCCAAAGACACAGATGTGGTGAAAAGAAGGGCCATATGCACCCTAATGTTCATAGCAGCAATGTCCATGATAACCAAACTGTGGAAGGAGCCAAGATGCCTTTCAACAGATAAATGGGAAGATGTGGTCCATATATACAAGGGACTATTACTCAGCCATCAGAAAGGATGAATACCCAACTTTTGCATCAACATGGATGAAACTGGAGGAAATTATGCTGAGTGAAATAAATCAAGCAGAGAAAGACAATTATCATGTGGTTTCACTTATTTGTGGAACATAAGAAATAGCATGGAGGACATTAGGAGAAGGAAGGGAAAAATGAAGGGGGGAATCGGAGGGGGAGATGAACCATGAGAGACTATGGACTCTGGGAAACAATCTGAGGGTTTTAGAGGGGAGGAGGGTGGGGGATGGATTAGCCCAGCGATGGGTACTAAGAAGGACATGTATTGCTTGGAGCACTGGGTGTTATATGCAAACAAAGAATCATGGATCACTACATCAAAAACTAATGATGTACTGTATGGTGCCTAACATAACATCATAAAAAAATAATAAATAAATAAATAAATAAATAAATAAATAAATACACTTAAAGATCATTTAAATTTTAAGAAACCTCCTTCATAGGCTTTTGGCTGATGCATGAATAGCTGAGAAAAGATGGTTCTCACCAACTGTTATTACTTTTATGAAGTATGGCAAAGTTCAATGACTAAAATCTTGGTGTGAGTATATCTCAGGTCTTCCATGAGCCTGAGGACAGGCCAAATATAACACTCTTGCCTAATACTTTCTCTCTTTCCCATGACACAAGGTATTCAGGGTAAAATCTGTATCTGTACAAATTCACCCATACACCATGGTTTGTCATAATTAAGTGTCACACAAACACCCAAACTGAAGGCTCCTTCATTCCTTTAGTTTCTGAGCATCATTTGGTGACCTGACTTAAAGCCCCTTTTGGGAAGAGAAAACATCAGGCTAGCTACACGTGCATCCTGACCTTTTGGTTTCCTCTATTTCTCCTTGTCAACACTGACTTTCCAATGAGTCCTTTGTGGGCTGAGTTTACTGCTCGTTGATTCACCTGAGAATGATCATCACCTGCTATGGAGAAAACATGAAGGTAAAAAATATATACCTCTTATTGTTGGTACCATATACATGATGTGGGATATTATTTTATTTTATTTCATTTTATTTTATTTTATTTTTTGCTGAATAAGAAGCCTCTACAGGTTCCTGTGTCCCCACAGGTAATAGGGAAAGTCCATAGTATGTGAGGCACCAGGGAGAGTCCACATTAAGACCTAGCCAAAAAGCTTCTCTTTTCATCACTAAAGTCCTTCATTTATTTGCCTTGGAATGGAAATTGGCAGCAATGGTCTACTGGGGGAAAACACACATAAAAGAACATCACCTTCTTCCCTATTTCTAGCTTCTCCCAATTGGTATTGATCTTGGCAACTTATGCTCCAGCTGAATGATGAGAAGAAATGAGTCCCTAATAATCCAAATGGCAAATCCTGCGTTCGTGAGTAATTAATTCATCTCTCTGGCTCTCTCATCAATTTCTTTTTATTTTTGTTAACTTGAGTCTACTTTGTGTCTCTTGTTCCTATTACCCTTCTATTGTACCTGCTTAAACTGATGTGGTTTTTTTATTTCTATAGAATGAGGCTGTCCTGTGTCTCTCTTGCACCAAGAGGTACTCTGTGTTTGCTTTCCTTATCTTGCCAAATACCAAGTGCTCCGGAGCCTCTGTACGTGCTCTTCCCTCTCCTAGAACACACTTTCTCAGATCTTCCCCTTGATATCATTGTCCACTCATCCAGGCTTTAAAGTCTGTCCTCCTGTAGCTGGCCTGGACTTCTGTACAGGACGCTGCCCCTCGTGGTTGTTTTGTTGTTCTGTGCAGTAATCACTTTCTGATGTCACTCATTCGGTTATGGGCATGTTTGTTGCCTCCCTTGTAAGAAGTAAGCTCCACAGGGTCAAAGTCCTGGTCAAACACCTGAATCTGGGGCACACAGCATACGCCCCAGTCATGGGCGAAGCTCACGGTTACTGCCGAACCGTGGGTGGATGGGTGGATGGATGGATGAAATATTTTATTCATTATTACCTTGTTTGAAGCCCTGGAAAAGCTCTTTACAGAGTCTCTGTCATCCTTGCAAAACCCGGCATGGTATTATTCCTGCTCATTTTAGAGATGAGGAAAAGGAAGCTTGAAATGACCAGTAGTTTAAGTTACCCAAGGACACTTCATGATTAGTTGTTGCATCCAAGATCTGAATCCACATCTGCTTGAGCCCAGACCTGGTCACAGTTCCTCCACTCAGCACTGCCTCTGCTGAGCAACCTCTTGCTCTACTGCTTCACATCATCCTTTGAATTGATGGGAAAAAATTCCTAAACAGCTAAAAAAAAAATTCATAGATTTATAATAGACTGGATTTATGAAATTGAGTTGATTAAATGAGATATTCTCTTTTAAGATTTTATTTATTTATTTGAGAGTGAGAGAGAGAACACAAGCAAGGGGGAGAGGCAGAGGGAGAAGCAGGCTCCCCACTGAGCAGGGAGCCCAACACCGGGTTCAACCCCAGGACCCTGAGATCATGACCTGAGCTGAAGGCAGACGCTTAACCGACTGAAGCAGCCAGGTACTCCAAATGAGATATCCTTTGTAAAAACAACCTCAGTGAAAATTAGACGTTGTGAGTATTCCCAAAGGTCAAGCACCTTACTGAAGTGTCTATGGATGAGGAAAATCTGCCCTCCAGAGGAGGTATGTGGTATTCGTCTTTATACCAATGCAGTTTTAAGATACAATATTTAATTGGGTTTTTAAGGAAATTGGCCAAAAGTACCTAAGACACCCAAAAGTCGTAATGAGTCCCTCCCCCCTCCTTCTCCCAAACACCTCAGGGTCTGTGATGCCATTAGGCCCAGGCAAAAGGACCCTTGCCCAGGATCCACATCTTAAAAGATCCCCCCTATTACACACAAACACACACACACACTATTTTTTTTCTTTTATTTATTTGTTTATTTATTTTAATTTCCTTAACCTTTTTATTTTAAAATAATTATAGATTCACAGAAAGTTGCAGCAAACGTGTGCAGAGATGTTCTGTGCATCCTTCAGCCATGGTCCCTCAATGGTAAAATGTTAAATATCTATAGTACAATATCAAAGCCCAGAAATTGTCACTGATACAAAGCACTTACTCAGATTTCTGCAGTTTTACATCTGTTCATTTGTGTGTCTGTACAGTTTTATGCAACTTTATTACATGTGTCCCTTCATGGAATCACCACCATAATCAAGATACAGAGTTATTTCCTCGCCGAAAGTCCACCTTGTGCCACCCCTTTTGTAGTCACACCTGCTCTGTCACCTTCATTCTTAATCCCTGGCAAGCATTATAATGTTGTGATTTTAAGAATGTTCTAGAATCTTGGGCGCCTGGGTGGCTCAGTTGGTTGGGCGACTGCCTTTGGCTCGGGTCATGATCCTGGAGTCCCGGGATCGAGTCCCACAATCGGGCTCCCTGCTCAGCGGGGAGTCTGCTTCTCCCTCTGACCCTCTTCCCTCTCGTGCTCTCTGTCTCTCATTCTCTCTCACAAATAAATAAATAAAATCTTAAAAAAAAAAAGAATATTCTAGAATCTTTTTTTTAAGATTTTTATTTATTTATTTGACAGAGAGAGACACAGTGAGAGAGGGAACACAAGCAGGGGGAGTGGGAGAGGGAGAAGCAGGCTTCCCGCCGAGCAGGGAGCCCGATGCGGGGCTCGATCCCAGGACCCCGGGATCATGACCTGAGCCGAAGGCAGACGCTTAATGACTGAGCCACCTAGGCATCTCCAAGAATATTCTAGAATCTTATGTCGCCTTTTTATAGCATGCAATCTTTTGAAATTGTGGCTTTTTTCACTCAATAGAATTCCTCTCTTGTGTGTATCAATAGTTAGCTCCTTTTTATTACTGAATAGTAGTCCTGAATGTGTTTGCAGTTTGCTTAACTTTTTACCCATTGAAGGACACCTGGGTTATTTCCAGTGTTTGTTGAATTTGAATGAAACTGCTTTGAACATTTGTGAACAGGCTTTCACACAATTATTTAGTAAGAGTACATGGACCATCCTCAGTTCTCAGTGCTCTGGGTGCATCCTCACTGGGGAGGGAGGCTGCACCATCTCTCTCCGCCTCTCAAAAATGGGGACCTTAGTCCAGCCTCTCTCACTTTTGGACCATAAAAGGAGAGGTAAAGGAAGACATTCAGCTGCAGGAACTGGAGATGGACACACAGATATGCAAGAATTTGCATCTGTCGAGATGAGCACTGGCCCATTTGATGAAAGTGTCTACATATTGAACGGAGCAAATTTCATGGAAGAATTGGTAATAGAGGTTTTGAAGGACTGGAGCAGTAAAAAGGGAACATGAAGTATGTCCAATAATTGATTATTTGAAAAGACAGCACTGAGTCTAGAATGGAAGGGGGGAAAAGGATTGTATACTAAAGTAAAATGGAGTAACACATCAACAAAAGTGCCTATGGCTAAAGATACACAGGTGTTCTACTACACATATTATTGCATCATTTCTGTAACTTTGAAGTTATTTTCAAGTACAAAGTTAAAAACTGTATTCCTGAGGCAAAAATGTATTGGGATGAACACAGCCTCTTTGTTCATCTCCCTGGTGATGAGGATGTTGAGCATCTTTTCATGTGTGTATTGGCCATCTGAATGTCTTCTGCCCATTTTTTAATTGGATTATTTGTTTTCTGTGGTGTCCAAGAGAATATTCTCAACAACGTGTTTTCCTCCCTTTTTGTCTTTAATAGGGTTGTGGTTTTTTTTAAGAGTAGTTTTAGGCATATAGCAAAATTGAGCAGAAAGTGCAGAGTTCACACATATCTCCTACTCACACACACACAACCTCCCCCACTATCAACACTATCAACTATCAACATCTCCCACCAGGTTACACAGAATGAACTTCTATGGACACATCCTTATCACCCAAAGCCCAGAGTTTACCTTAGGGTTCATTCTTGGTGTTTTACAGTCTATGCCTTTTGTGAAATCTATAAATGATGTGCACGCCCCCTTATAGTACCGAAGAGTTTCTCTGTCCTTAAAATCATCTGAGCTCTATTCCTTCCTTCCTCTCCCAACCCCTGACAACCACTGCTTTTTTTAATGTCCCCATAGTTTTGACTTTCCCAGAATGTCTGCCACTGAATGCAGAGATCCGGCAGAGCCCTAAACTCCTTAGGGATGCCAGAGCCACTCACTGGGAGCAGCCTGAGCTCCTGAATGACTGGATTTGGTCAGGATGTGTCAT
This sequence comes from Neomonachus schauinslandi, assembly GCF_002201575.2. Classification (NCBI taxonomy): domain Eukaryota; kingdom Metazoa; phylum Chordata; class Mammalia; order Carnivora; family Phocidae; genus Neomonachus; species Neomonachus schauinslandi. The sequence goes on along the minus strand of NC_058413.1, from coordinate 9,378,328 downwards.
GGACAGGCCACTGGGAGCACCCTGCTCCAGGTCAATGTAACAGTTATTTAGAATGTCCGGCAAGGGGGCGCCTGGGTGTCTCAATCAGTTAAACATCTGACTCTTGGTTTCAGCTCAGATCATGATCTCAGGATCGTGAGATTGAGCCCCATGGTTGGCTCCGTGCTCAGGGTGGAGTCTGCTTGTCCCTCTCCCTCCTCTTCTTCCCCTATCCCTGCTCATCGGCATGTACATCCTTGCTCGATCTGTCTCTCACTCTCTCAAATAAATAAATAAAATCTTTAAAAAAAATTCTCTCTCTGCCCCCTCCTCCCCTGCTCTCTCTCTTAAAAAAAAAAAAAAAAGTCTAGAATGTCCAGCAAGGAGGGGACGTGTTATCCATGATATTGTCTAGGAAAACTAGCTTATGATAATCAGTAAAATCAGTTGACTTTTTTTTGTTTGTTTGTTAACATATAATGTATTATTTGTTTCAGTGGTACAGGTCTGTGATTCATCAGTTTTAGACAATTCACAGCGCTCACCATAGCACATACCCCCACAATGTCCATCACCCAGCCACCCTATCCCTCTCACCACCCTCCACTCCAGCAACCCTCAGTTTGTTTCCTGAGATTAAGAGCCTCTTATGGTTTGTCTCCCTCTCTGGTTTCATCTTGTTTCATTTTTCCCTCCCTTCTCCTATGATCCTCTGTCTTGTTTCTCAAATTTCTCATATCAGTGAGATCATATAATTGTCTTTCTCTGATTGACTTATTTCGCTTAGCATAATACCCTCTAGTTCCATCCATGTCATTGCAAATGGCAAGATTTCAATTTTTTGATGGCTGCATAATATTCCATTGTATATATATATATATATATATATATATATATATATACCACATCTTCTTTATCCATTAATCTGTCAATGGAAATCTGGGCTCTTTCCATAGCTTAGCTATTGTGGACATTGCTGCTATAAATATTAGGGTGCACATGCCCCTTTGGGTCACTACATTTGTATCTTAGGGGTAAATACCCAGTAGTGCAATTGCTGAGTCATAGGGTAGCTCTATTTTTAACTTTTTGAGGAACCTCCATACTGTTTTCCAAAGTGGCTGCGCCAGCTTGCATTCCCACCAACAGTGTAAGAGGATTCCCCTTTCGGGGCACCTGGGTGGCTCAGTCGTTAAACGTCTGCCTTCAGCTCAGGTCGTGGATGTGTCCTGGGATTGAGCCCAGCATTGGGCTCCCTGCTCAGCGGGAAGTCTGCTTCTCCCTCTCCCACTCCCCCTGCTTGTGTTCCTGCTCTCGATGTCTTGCTCTCTGTCAAATAAATGAAATCTTTAAAAAAAAAGTGTTCCCCTTTCTCCACATCCTTGCCAACATCTGTCGTTTCCTGACTTGTTAATTTTAGCCATTCTGACTGGTGTGAGGTGGTATCTCATTGAGGTTTTGATTTGGATTTCCCTGATGCCGAGCGATGTTGAACTTTTTCATGTGTCTGTTGGCCATTTGGATGTCTTCTTTGGAAAAATGTCTGTTCATGTCTTCTGTCTATTTCTTGACTGGATTACTTGTTCTTTGGGTATTGACCTCAATAAGTTCTTTATAGATTTAGGATACTAGCCCTTTATCTGATAAGTCATATGCAAATATCTTCTCCCATTCTGTTGGTTGTCTTTGGTTTTGTTGACATTTCCTTTGCTGGGCAAAAGCTTTTCATCTTGATGAGGTCCCAATAGTTAATTTTTGCCCTTGCTTCCCTTGCCTTTGGTGACGTTTCTAGGAAGAAGTTGCTGCGGCTGAGGTCGAAGAGGTTGCTGCCTGTGTTCTCCTCAAGGATTTTGATGGGTTCCTGTCTCACATTAAGGTCTTTCATCCATTTTGAGTCTATTTTTGTGTGTGGTGTAAGGAAATGGTCCAGTTTCATTCTTCTGCAAATGGTGATTTGTTGAAGAGACTGTCGTTTTTCCATTGGACATTCTTTCCTGATTTGTCGAAGATTAGTTGACCATAGAGTTGAGAGTCCATTTCTGGGCTCGCTATTCTGTTCCATTGATCTATGTGTCTGTTTTTGTGCCAGTACCAAACTGTCTTGATGATTACAATTTTGTAATAGAGCTTGAAGTCCGGAATTGTGATGCCACTGGCTTTGCTTTGCCTTTTCAACATTCCTCTGGCTATTCGGGGTCTTTTCTGGTTCCAAACAAATTTTAGGATTATTTGTTTCAGTTCTGTGAAAAATGTTGATGGTATTTTGATAGGGATTGCATTAAATGTGTAGATTGCTCTAGGTAGCATAGACATTTTCACAATATTTGTTCTTCTAATCCATGAGCATGGAGTGTTTTTCCATTTCTTTGTGTCTTCCTCAATTTCTTTCATGAGTATGCTATAGTTTTCTGAGTACAGATTCTTTGCCTCTTTGGTTAGATTTATTCCTAGCTATCTTATGGTTTTGGGTGCAATTGTAAATGGGATCAACTCCTTAATTTCTCTTCCCTCTGTCTTGTTGTTGGTGTATAGAAATGCAACTGATTTCTGTGGATTGATTTTATATTCTGCTACTTTACTGAATTCCTGTATGAGTTCTAGCAGTTTTGGGGTGGAGTCTTTTGGGTTTTCCAAATAAAGTATCCTATCATCTGCAAAGTGTGAGAGTATGACTTCTTCTTTGCCGATTTGAATGCCTTTTATTTCTTTTTGCTATCTGATTGCTGAGGCTAGGACTTCTAGTACTATGAATAGCAGTGGTGATAGTGGACATCCCTGCCATGTTCCTGACCTTAGAGAAAAAGCTCTCAGTTTTTCCCCATTGAGTATGATATTCGCTGTGGGTTTTTCATAGATGGCTTTTATGATATTGAGATATGTACCCTCTATCCCTACACTCTGAAGAGTTTTAATCAAGAAAGGATGCTGTACTTTGTCAAATGCTTTTTCTGCATCTAATGAGAGGATCATATGGTTCTTGTTCTTTCTTTTATTAATGTATTGTATCACATTGATTGATTTGCAGATGTTGAACAAACCTTGTAGCCCAGGAATAAATCCCACTTTGTCATGGAATAATCCTTTTAATGTACTGTTGGATCTTATTGGCTAGTAGTTTGGTGAGAATTTTTGCATCCATATTCATCAGGGATATTGGGCTGTAGTTCTCCTTTTTGAAGGTCTTTGTCTGGTTTTTGGATCAAGGTAATGCTGGCCTCATAAAATGAGTTTGGAAGTTTTCCTTCCATTTTTATTTTTTGGGACAGTTTCAAAAGAATAGGTATTAATTCTTCTTTAAATGTTTGGTAGAATTCCCCTGGGAAGCCATCTGGCCCTGGGCTCTTGTTTCTTGGGAGATTTTTGATGACTGCTTCAATTTCCTTACCGGTTATGGATCTGTTCAGGTTTTATATTTCTTCCCAGTTCAGTTTTGGTAGTTTATACTTCTCTAGGAATGCATCCATTTCTCTTTTTTTATTGGAATGCATCCATTTCTTCCAGATTGTCTAATTTGTTGGCATATACTTGCTCATAATATGTTCTTGTCATTGTATTTCTTTGATCTTGGTTGTGATCTCTCCTCTTTCATTCGTGATTTTATTTATTTGAGTCCTTTCTCTTTTCTTTTTGATAAGTCTGGCCAGGGGTATATCAAACTTATTAATTCTTTCAGAGAACCAGCTCCTAGTTTCATTGACCTGTTCTACTGTTCTTTTGGTTTCTATTTCATTGATTTCTGCTCTGATCTTTATTATTTCTCTTCTCCTGCTGGTTTTAGGCTTTATTTGCTGTTCTTTCTCCAGTTCCTTTAGGTGTAGGGTTAGGTTGTGTATTTGAGACCTTTCCTGTTTCTTGAGAAAGACTTGTATTGCTATATACTTTCCTCTTAGGACTGCCTTTGCTGCATCCCAAAGATTTTGAACAGTTGTGTTTTCATTTTCATTTGTTTCCATGAATTTTTAAAATTCTTCCTTAATTTCCTGGTTGACCCATTCATTTTTTAGTAGGATGCTCTTTAGCCTCCATGTTTTTGAGTTCCTTCCGACTTTCCTGAGTTCAAGTTTCAAAGCATTGTGGTCCGAAAATTTGCAGGGAATGATCCCAATCTTTTGGTACTGGTTGAGACCTGATTTGTGACCCAGGATGTGATCTATTCTGGAGAATATTCCATGTGCCCTAGAGAAGAATGTGTGTTCTGTTGCTTTGGGATGGAATGTTCAGAATATATCTGTGAAGTCCATCTGGTCCAGTGTGTCATTTAAAGCCTTTATTTCCTTGTTGATCTTTTGCTTAGATGATCTGTCCATTTCACTGAGGGGGGTGTTAAAATCTCCTACTATTATTGTATTGTTGTCGATGTGTTGCTTTGATTTTGTTATTAATTGGCTTTGATTTGAATTTCCCTGATGGCTAATGATGATGAACATTTTTTCATGTGTCTGTTAGCCATTTGTATGTCTTTTTGGAGAAGTTACTGTTCATGACTTCTGCCCATTTCTTGACTTGATTATTGTTTTTTGAGTGTTGAGTTTGAGAAGTTCTTTATAGATCTTGGATATCAGCCCTTTATCTGTACTGTCATTTGCAAATATCTTCTCCCATTCTGAGGGTTTCCTCTTTGTTTTGTTATTAATTGGCTTATATAATTGGCTGCTCCCATATTAGGGGCATAGATATTTACAATTATTACATCTTCCTGTTGGATAGACCCTTTAAGTAGGATATAGTGTCCTTCCTCATCTCTTATTATAGTCTTTGGTTTAAAATCTAATTTGTCTGATATAAGGATTGCCACCCAGCTTTCTTTTGAGGTCCATTAGCATGGTAAATGATTTTCCACCCCCTCATTTGAAATCTGGAGGTGTCTTTGGGCCTAAAATGAGTCTCTTGCAGGCAGCATATTGATGGGTCTTGTTTTTTTGTCCAATCTGATACCCTGTGTCTTTTGATTGGGGCATTTAGCCCATTTACATTCAGGGTAACTTTTGAAAGATATGAATTTCATGCACTGTATTGTCTATAAGGTGACTGTTACTGTATATTATCTCTGTTCCTTTCTGGTCTATGTTACTTTTAGGCTCTCTCTTTGCTTAGAGGACCCTTTCAATATTTCTTGTAGGGCTGGTTTGATGTTCGCAAATTCTTTTTTTTTTTAATTTTACTTTATTATGTTGTTAGTCACCATATAATAGATCATTAATTTTTGATAGAGATCCACGATTCATTGTTTTCATATAACACACGGTGCTCCATGCAGTATGTGCCCTCCTTAATACCCATCACTGTGCTAACCCATCCCTCCACCCCTCTCCCCTCTAAAACCCTCAGATTGTTTCTCAGAGTCCATAGTCTCTCATGGTTCATCTCTCCCTCCGATTTCCCACCTTCAATTTTCCCATCCTTCTCCTAATGTCCTCCATGCTATTCCTTATATTCCACAAATAAGTGAATCCATATGATAATTGACATTCTCTGCTTGACTTATTTCACTTAACATAATCTTCTCCAGTCCCATCCATGTTGATGTAAAAGTTGGGTATTCATCCTTTCTGATGGCTGAGTAATATTCCATTGTATATATGGACCACATCTTCTTTATCCATTCATCTGTTGAAGGGTATCTCAGCTCTTTCCACAGTTTGGCTATTGCTGCTATGAACATTGGGGTGCATATGGCCCTTCTTTTCACTACATCTGTGTCTTTGGGGTAAATAACCCAGGAGTGCAATTGCTGGGTCATAGGGTAGCTCTATTTTTAACTTTTTGAGGAACCTCCACACTGTTTTCCCAAGTGGCCATACCAACTTGCATTCCCACCAACAGTGTAAGAGGGTTCCCCTTTCTCCACAACCTCTCCAACATTTGTTGTTTCTTGCCTTGTCAATTTTTTGCCATTCTAACTGGTGTAAGGTGGTATCTCAATGTGGCTTTGATTTGAATTTCCCTGATGGCTAATGATAATGAACACTTTTTCATGTGTCTGTTAGCCATTTGTATGTCTTCTTTGGAGAAGTGTCTTTTCATGTCTTCTGCCCAGTTTTTGACTTGATTATTTGTTTTTTGGGTGTTAAGTTTGAGAAGTTCTTTATAGATCTTGGATACCAGCCCTTTATCTGTACTGTCATTTGCAAATATCTTCTCCCATTCTGAGGGTTTCCTCTTTGTTTTGTTGATTGTTTCCTTTGCTGTGCAGAAGCTTTTTATCTTGATGAAGTCCCAAAAGTTCATTTTTGGTTTCGTTTCACTAGCCTTTGGAGATGTATCTTGAAAGAAGTTACTGCAGCTGATGTCAAAGAGGTTACTGCCTATGTTCTCCTCTAGGATTTTGATGGATTCCTGTCTCACATTGAAGTCTTTCATCCACTTGGAGTTTATCTTTGTGAGTGGTGTTAGAGAATGGTCGAGTTTCATTCTTCTGCATGTGGCTGTCCAATTTTCCCAGCACCATTTATTGAAGAGACCGTCTTTTTTCCATTGCATGTTTTTTCATGCTTTGTCAAAGATTATTTGACCATAGAGTTGAGGGTCCATATCTGGGTTCTCTATTCTGTTGCCTTGGTCTGTATGTCTGTTTTTGTGCCAGTACCATGTTGTCTTGGTGATCACTGCTTTGTAATATAGCTTGAAATCAGGCAACGTGATGCCCCCAGCTTTGTTTTTCTTTTTCAACATTTCCTTGGTGATTCGGGGTCTTTTCTGATTCCATACAAATTTTAGGATTGTTTGTTCCAGCACTTTGAAAAATGTCATTGGAATTTTGATCAGGATGGCATCAAAAGTATAGATTGCTCTGAGTAACATAGACATTTTAACAATGTTTATTCTTCCGCTCCAAGAGCATGAAATGTTTTTCCATCTTTTTCTGTCTTCTTCAATTTCTTTCATGAGTGTTCTGTAGCTCCTAAAGTATAGATCCTTTAACTCTTTGGTTAGGTTTATTCCAAGACATCTTATGGTTTTTGGTGCTATTGCAAATGGAATCGTTTCTCTAATTTATCTTTCTACAGGTGCATTCTTAGTGTATAAGAAAGCAACTGATTTCTGTGCATTGATTTTGTATCCTGCCACATTACTGAATTGCTGTATCAGTTCTAGTAATTTGGGGGTGGAGTCTTTTGGGTTTTCCACATAAGGTATTATGTCATCTGCAAAGAGAGAGAGTTCTTTTTTGCCAATTTGAATACATTTTATTTCTTTTTGTTGTCTGATTGCTGTTGCTAGGACTTCTAGTACTATGCTGAACAATAGTGGTGAGAGTGGGCATCCTTGTCGTGTTCCTGATCTTAAGGGAAAGGCTCTCGGCTTTTCCCCACTGAGGATGATATTCGCTGTGGGTTTTTCATAGATGGATTTTATGAACTTGAGGAATGTTCCCTCTATCCCTATACTCTGAAGAGTTTTAATCAGGAAAGGATGTTGTATTTTGTCAAATGCTTTTTCTGCATCAATTGAGAGGACCATATGGTTCTTCTCCCTCCTCTTATTAATGTGTTCTATCACATTGATTGATTTGTGAATGTTGAACCACCCTTGCATCCTGGGGATAAATCCCACTTGGTCGTGGCGGATGATCCCTTTAATGTATTGTTGGATCCTATTAGCTAGGATTTTGTTGAGGATTTTGGAATCCATATTCATCAGGGATATCTGTCTGAAATTCTCCTTTTTGATGGGGTCTTTGCCTGGTTTGGGAATTAAGGTAATGCTGGCTTCATAGAATGAGTTTGGAAGTTTTCCTTCTGTTTCTCTTTTTTGAAACAGCTTCAGGAGAATAGGTATTATTTCTTCTTTGAATGTTTGGTAGAAGTCCCCAGGGAACCCATCAGGCCCTGGACTCTTGTTTTTTGGGAGGTTTTGGATCACTGCTTCAATCTCACTACTTGTTATTGGCCTATTCAGGTTGTCAATTTCTTCCTGTTTCAGTCTTGGGCGTTTATAGGTTTCCAGGAAGTCATCCATTTCATCCAGGTTGTTCAGCTTCCTGGCATATAGTTGTTGATAATAATTTCTTTTTTTTTTTTTTTAGATTTTATTTATTTATTTGGTAGAGAGACAGAGCCAGAGAGCACAAGTGGAGGGAACAGCAGAGGGAGAGGGAGAAGCAGGCTCCCCACTGAGCAGAGATCCTGATGCGGGGCTTGATCCCAGTACCCTGGGATCATGACCCGAGCCGAAGGCAGATGCTTAACCATCTGAGCCACCCGGGCGACCCGTTGATAATAATTTCTAATAATTGTTTCTATTTCCTTGGTGTTAGTCGTGATCTCTCCCCTTTCATTCATAATTTTATTATTTGGGTCCTTTCTCTCTTCCTTTGGATAAGTCTGGCCAGTGGTTTATCGATCTTATTAATTCTTTCAAAGAACCAGCTTCTAGTTTTGTTGATCTGATCTACTGTGTTTCTGGTTTCTAATTCATTGATCTCTGCTCTAATTTTAATTATTTTTCTTTTAATGCATGGCTTAGGCATCGTTTGTTGCTTTTTCTCTAGTTCTTTAAGGTGTAGAGTTAGTTGGTGAATTTGGGATGTTTCTATTTTTTTAAGTGAGGCTTGGATGGCTATATATTTCCCCCTTAGGACTGCCTTTGCTGTATCCAATAGGTTTTGGACTTAAATGTGTTTTCGTACTCATTGGTTTCCATGAATTGTTTAAGTTCTTCTTTGATTTCCTGGTTGACCCAAACATTCCTGAACAGAGTGGTCTTTAGCTTCCAAGTGTTTGAATTTCTGCCAAATTTTTTCTTGTGATTGAGTTCCAGTTTTAGAGCATTGTGGTCTGAAAATATGCAGGGAATAATCTCAATCTTTTGGTATTGGTTGAGACCTGATTTGTGACCCAGTATGTGGTCTATTTTCGAGAAAGTTCCATGAGCGCTCTAGAAGAATGAGTGTTCTGTTGTTTCAGGGTGGAATGTTCTGTCTATATCTATGAGGTCCATCTGGTCCACTGCATCATTCAAAGCTCTTGTTTCTTTGTTGATTTTTGGCTTAGATGATCTGTCTATTGCTGAGAGTGGAGTATTGAGGTCTCCCACAATTAACGTATTGTTATCAATATGACTCTTTATTTTGGTTAACAGTTGGCTTATATATATGGCTGCTCCCATGTTGGGGGCGTAGATATTTACAATTCTAAATTGTAAATCTTTTTGTTGGATAGACCCTTTAAGAATGATATAGTGTCGGGGCGCCTGGGTGGCTCAGTTGGTTAAGCGACTGCCTTCGGCTCAGGTCATGATCCTGGAGTCCCGGGATCGAGTCCCGCATCGGGCTCCCTGCTCAGCAGGGAGTCTGCTTCTCCCTCTGACCCTCCCCCCTCTCATGTGCTCTCTCTCCCTCATTCTCTCTGTCTCAAATAAATAAAGAAAATCTTAAAAAAAAAAAAAGAATGATATAGTGTCCTTCTGTGTCTCTAACTACAGTCTTTAGTTTAAAATATAATTTGTCTGATATAAGAATTGCTACCCCAGCTTTCTTTTGAGGTCCATTGGCATGGAAGATGGATCTCCATCCTTTCACTTTCAGACTGGATGGTGTTTGCAAATTCTTTTAGTTTTTGTTTGTCCTGAAGCTTTTTATCTCTCCTTCTATTTTCAATGACAGCCTAGCTGGATATAGTATTCTTGGCTGCATATTTTTCTCATTTAGTGCTCTGAATATATCATGCCAGTCCTTTCTGGCCTGCCAGGTCTGTGGATAGGTCTGCTGCCAATCTAATGTTTCTACCATTGTAGGTTACAGACCTCTTGTCTTGATCTGCTTTCAGGATTTTCTTTTTGTCTCTGAGATTTGTGCATTTTACTATTAGATGTCATGGTGTTGACCTATTTTTATTGATTTTGAAGGGGGTTCTCTGTGCCTCCTAGATTTTGATGTCTGTTTCCTTCCCCAAATTAGGGAAGTTCTCCACTATAATTTGCTCCAATATACCTTCTGCCCCTCTCTCTCTTTCTTCTTCTTCTGGGATCCCAATTATTCTAATATTGTTTCGTCTTATGGTATCACTTATCTCTCGAATTCTGCCCTCGTGATCCAGTAGTTGTTTATCTCTCTTTTTCTCCTCTTCTTTATTCTCCATCATTTGGTCTTCTATATCACGAATTCTCTCTTCTGCCTCATTTATCCTAGCAGTTAGAGCCTCCATTTTTTAGTGCACCGCATTAATAGCCTTTTTGATTTTGACTTGGTTAGGTTTTAGTTCTTTTATTACTCCAGAAAGGGATTCTCTGGTATCTTCTATGCTTTTTTCAAGCCCAGCTAGTATCTTTATAGTCGTCATTCTTAACTCTAGTTCCGACATCTTACTGATGTCCGTATTGATTAGGTCTCTGGCAGTTAGTACTGCCTCTTGTTCTTTTTTTGAGGTGAGTTTTTCCATTTTGTCATTTTGTCCAGAGAAGAATAGATGAGTGAGAGAACAAAATGCTAACAGGGTAACAACAACCGCAGTGAAATATACACTAAACAAATCAGAAGAGACCTGAAACTGGTGGGAAAAGAAAGGGGCGGAAAGAAAAAGAATATCATCAGGATGGTGAATAGAACAGAGCCACACACTAGATTTTGGGTGTATATTGGTCTGTTAGAAGAAATTGCCTCCCAAAATTTTAAAGAAAGAAAAACATATATATACAAAAATAATGGTAAATACGATAAAGGGATGGAATATGACCGTAAAGATGAAACTTAAAAATGATTTTTAAGGGGCACCTGGGTGGCTCAGTTGGTTAAGCGACTGCCTTCGGCTCAGGTCATGATCCTGGAGTCCCGGGATCGAGTCCCGCATCGGGCTCCCTGCTCAGCGGGGAGTCTGCTTCTCCCTCTGACCCTCCCCCCTCTCATGCTCCATCTCATTCCCTCTCTCAAATAAATAAATAAAATCTTTTTTAAAAAATGATTTTTAGGGTGCCTGGGTGGCTCAGTTGGTTGGGCGACTGCCTTCGGCTCAGGTCATGATTCTGGAGTCCCGGGATCGAGTCCCACATCGGGCTCCCTGCTCGGCAGCGAGTCTGCTTCTCCCTCTGACCCTCCTCCCTCTCATGCTCTCTATCTCATTCTCTCTCTCAAATAAATAAATAAAATCTTTAAAAAAAAAAAAAAAAATGATTTTTAAAAAGGAATTAATAAGATAAGTTGTTGAAAAAAAGAAAGAAAACAAATTTTTTTTTAAAAAAGGGAGAGAATGTGATCAGGCGGGAGACTAGAACAAAGCCATATGCTAGATTTAGGGTATTTTGGTCTATTAGAAGAAACTTTATCCAAAAATTTTAAAGAAAGAAAACCTTACATATATACAAAAAATAAGTTTAAATACAATGAAGAGATAGAATATGACTGTAAAAATGAAAATTTAAAAAGATTTTTAAAAAGGAATTGATGTTGGTTGAAAAAGGAAAGAAGAAAATTTCAAAAAAAATAGAAAAACTTTGAAAGACTAAAGAATCATGGGGGAAAAGCCATGAATTCTATGTGCAGTATTCCCCTAGTGCTGGAGTTCTGCCGTTCTCATTGATCGGTAAACTTGGTCTTGGCTGGCTGTTCTCGCTGATCTTCTGGGGAGGGGCCTGTTGCCGTGGTTTCCAAATGTCTCTGCCGGAGGTGGAATTGCCCCACCCTTGCCCCCTCCTGGCTAAGTAATCTGCTCGGGTTTACTCTCAGGAGCTTTTGTTCCCTGCAAGCTTTCCCTACAGCTTTGGAGGCGGAGAGTGAAAATGGGGGCCTCCCAATCTCTGCCTCGGAGGAGCCGAGAACTCGGGCCCTGCTCCTCAGTGAGCCCCCAGAGAAAAGCAGTCAGTCACTCCCGTCTCCCGGTCCCCGGCCCCACTCCGTGCTCACCCAGCCTGTGACCGCGCATTTCTATCTCTGGCACCTGACCCCGGGTGGAGTCTCCAAACCCAGCAGATCCCTGCGGTGCGCTCCCGCGCCGCTCCTCCTGGGGGAGGAAGGAGAGTTTCCCCGGATCTGCCGCTTGTTGGGTCCCTGCTGGAGGAGCAGGGGCCCGACTGTGCGGCGGATCATGGTTTATGGCAACCCCGAGCTGAGAGCCCGCACCTCGGCTCTGTCTCTGCAGCCGGCTTCCCCGCTCCGATACCTGGGAGCTCTGCTGCACTCAGGCACCCCCAGTCTTTCTGTGACCCCGAGGGTCCTGAGACCACACTGTCCCGCAAGTATTCCACCCCCTGCTTAGCCACTGGAGCGATGTCCCTCAGCGGAGCCGACTTCTAAAAGTTCGGATTTTGTGCTCCGCGGTTCTATCACTTGCCAGAAGTGGCCGACGGAGGCCCCCCTGCCCCCCCCGCCGTCTATCCTCCCGAACACCTCAGATTCACTTCTCTGCACATCCTACGTTCCAGAAAGTGGTCGTTTTTCTGTCCATAGAATTGCTGATATTTTTGTCTTCAATCTCCTATTGAGTTTGTAGGTGTTCAGAATGGTTTGATCCCTATCTAGCTGAATTCCTGGGACCAGATGAAATTTAGGTCTCCTACTCCTCCACCATCTTGCTCCTCAGCAGTTGACTTTTAAATCCATTTCATTGTCATTTTTAAATCCTCCACAAACAGGTACCCATTCATTCTCCATACCCTGTGGGAACTCTCCCCCCACATCACCCTCCACCTCCAGCATGTCATGGAGCATCTCCCCTGCCCTGGCCAAGTGTATTGCACTGAGATATTCTAATAATAAGCCATTATTTTTTAATCTGCTGAGACAATAAAAAATAAGTAGAAAAATGGAGGACATATATGTATTTTGGAGGTAAAGGAAGAAGATCAGGGACTCAGAAATGGCTTCTGCAACCAAATGGAATAGATTGCTACTTGGTCCTATCTCTGAGCAGTATATTTTCCAAAAATACACAGCCCAACAACTGAATAATGGCTTTTAAAGAATTACTTTTAATTTAATTTTTAACACATAAGAATAGGCAATGTGCAGCAATTTTTTTTTTTTTTGAGAGAGAGAGAGGCGGGGGAGGGTCAAAGGGAGAGGGAGAGAGGGAATCCTAAACAGGCTCCACACCCAGCATGGAGCCCAACGTGGAGCCCAGTGTGGGGCTCAGTCTCTCAGATCATGACCTGAGCCAAAATCAAGAATCGGAGGCTTAGCTGACTGAGGGCCCAGGTGCCCTATTATGTGCAGCAATTCTTAAATCCTGTTTTCCTCTCTCTTCAGTGTCTCTCCCCTCTTTGGTCTTTACTTAAATGTCTCTTTCTCCGTGAGAAGAGTAGCATTTTTAGATTTTTCCAAGTCTCAATAGAAGAGAGCTGGTTTTACATATTTGCTTCAGTCTTAAATGTTGCACCATCCCACGTCTGGAAGCCAGATTACATAGGGGTGAGGAGTAAATGGAAGGTTAAAAAGTGAACAGTCAGTCACCCTCCAGAGTCTTGTGATAGTTGTTTCATATGTTGGTCAACAGAACCTAAATGTGCTATTTTCTGGAATGTGTTCTCTAGAATAACTGAGGACAATACATGTTTATATCAGAACTCAGAGAACTGTCTGACCAGACTCTGGAGAGTCCTTCCACCAGGAATGCTCACCTCCTAGACACCTCACACTCTCTCCCTCACCTCCTTCAGATCTGGGCTAAAACATTATGCCCTTGGTGAGTCCTTTCCAACCCACCTGCTTTGTGTTGGTCTGAGCCTATCAACAGTGATGGTATCTGCTAGCAATGCCTGGGGCACTCCCTGGGCCTGTACGACTTGTATTGATCCCCCACAGACACATTCTAACTGGAGCTTACATTGTGGCCAGACCAGGCCTGTGGTTCTTGTTATGATTGCAAGAAGCACCTCAGCAACAACCATCAGGGAACATCAAAACACAAGGTTCATTACTCACAAGTCCTGGAGGGTATATTGCATGCTGGGGGCCGCACTTGGAGGTAGCCAGTAGAGAGAGATTGAGTTCTGACCTGGGGTTCCTGCCTTTATTGGAGTTGAGGGTGGGGTTTCTAGGATTTCCTGGGTTCACTCTTTAGTGGTGAATTGAAAACATAACAGTGGCAATTAGGGCACCAGGAGGGAAAAGCAGGGTCCCTCAAGCAATTATCTTCCTTTCTGTGGCCTCAGGCTGATGCTGAATTTATCTACATGCCCTGGCTTGTGCTATCAAACCTCCCCAAGAGGTACGCCAGTAATAGGGGAATGTTGGCTGGGATTCAAAGTGGTTGCAAATAAGCCACAACATATGACATACCGATTCGACTACATGAGGAAGAGGTAGGAAAATGTTTCTAGAGTGCCTTTTGGGTACAGTAGTCCAGTGAAAAAGCCTCCGTGGTTTTCTAAGGGAAATTTCATAAATAACAATCACCAGATGTGGGGCTATGTTAGCCAGAGTGGTCAGAAATTAAATAAGACAATTTGGTTGCTGATACCTTCTGGGCTCTATCTCCATGGTCTAGTCTCTAAGAAAAGGCAGCACTGAGGAAAGAATGTGGTTCTCTCTGTGCAATGCCTGGTGCTTATTCTGTCTTCGGATTCAAAGCTTCAGGCTGGGTGAGATGAGCTTCCAACTGAAGTGAAGCAGTGCAGTGTAGCTGACCCCTGGAAAGGTAGCATGAGAAGCTTCTGTAACATCTCCCAGCTCTGTACTGACAAGGAGCCCACCTGGATCCCAAGAGTGCAGAATCAGGTGAGAGATAGGTGGCTGTGTTAGTGTCCTAGGGCTGCTGGAACCAAGTACCACAAACCAGGCAGCTCAGATCAACAGAAAGGTATTCCCTCACAGTTCTGGAGGCTAGAAGTCCAAGATCAAGATGTTGGTAGGGCCAAGCTCTCTCTGAAGACGCTAGGGGAGGACCCTTCCTTGCCTCCTCCTAGCTTCTGGATATTGCTTATAATCCTTGAGTTTCTTGGCTTGTAGATGCATCACTCCAACCTCCACCTCCACATGGTTTTCTCCCTCTCTGCATCCAAATTTCCTTTTTATAATCACATTGTTAAACCACCTGTTGGGGCCCAAGTCCCCCAGGTAAACAAAGACACTGTTATCAGATAGGATATGCCAGTGGTTTAAAGATCATCTCCCAGGAGCAAAGGGCAAAGGTCAGATCCTTCTTGCAGTAAGGTTAATCCTTTGTTGTACAGCTTTATTCTGTAAACAGACTTTCCACACGGTGGAAAAGATGACCACCAACAGCCCCAAATCAACAGTCTCTAATTAGCGACTGCAGTAGACAAAACTTCTTTCTTTTTGTGTCCAAACTTCAATTCTAGAGAAGTTATATAATTGGCCCTGCTTGGATCACACAGTCACTTTTCGAGCCAACTACTGTTGCCAAACAAATGGAATACCATGATTGACCAGGTTGGGTTTTTGTGTCCATGTCTATGGCTATTGATTGAAGGTCTATAACCAGGAAAAAAGGAGATAGAAATGGTCAGGATTCTGTCAATAAATGCCACCTTACCAACTGTTGTCCCCACTTCCAACTTAGGACCAACCAGAGAAGGCCAAATATGTCCCCCTAGCCGATCACATAGGATACCTACTTCTGGTCTGCCCGCCCCCAGCTTCCCCGCACCGATAACTTCCGGTCAGAGCACACCCTTTCCTGTCATTGAGTCTCCGCCAAACACAAGTAATGGTAGCCAATTCCTTGGCTATAGCATGTTCTGGGTTAAGAAAGGGACCCTGGAGCAGGGGCTGGCCTTCTTCAGCTCTGGAAATCAGAGCATCAGGCCAAACCTTTACCTCAGGCTTTTGCTTCTGTTGCCTGCCCTACCCCCAGGGATATGCAGTTACTTTCAGCTAGTGACAAACCTCACTTCTCTCTCTTCCTCTGAGGAACATAAAGTCAGAATGTGGGTGTTTGAGAATAACCGGACTACGGGGTGACTGAATCTGCTGTAATTTTTAAGAAAACCTTTTATTCTTTTTTTTTTAAGTAGTCTCCATGCCCAACGTGGACCTTGAACTCACAACCCTGAGATCAAGAATTGCATGCTCCACCAACTGAGCCAGCCAGGTGCCCCAAGAAAAGCTTGTATTCTTAATCTTCAATAGCAGCAACTTCCTTTTGACACAGCTCTGAAAAAAGCTTCTCTGCCTTGTGCATTCATTTCCTGTACAGTGGTTTTCAAACTTTTTCACTAAGAAATTCCTAATGATGGAAGAGAAAGAGCTAGTCACTCCCTTTCCCTGGGGAAGGGGAGGTGAGGAAATAATAGATATATTAATAATAATAATTGCAGAAACAACAGCAACCCTGTATTATGCATTTACTATGCACCAAGTTAATGCTAAGGACTTTGCCTACATTTTCTCATTTAATCTGTGCAGCAAACATGGTTTCCTGGACTGGTTGCTACAGAAGTTGTGGTTCAGAGTTCTATTTTTGTATAAGGTCTGGCCATTGCCCTTCTGAATTCAGTCTATCAGGAAGTTGTTACTGGTGGAAGAGTCTGTGTTGTGTGGATAGAGGGCTCTGTTCTTGGATTCCCCAAGAAAGATTTATGTGAGGATCCGAGCTGGAATAAAGACAAGCAGAAGGAAAGTAGCAAGCACAGAGCAGTTTATTAAGCACAGTACACTCTCAAGAAGGGAGAATGGGCAGGCCCAGAGTTGACAATTTCACCACACTTAGGGGTGTCTTTTCTTTCTATGTTTGCAGACGTAATGGGTCATAGTAGGGAGATCTCCCACTGAGGATGTTTCCAGTCATCTAAGGGACTCCTACTGGTTAGGAGGGGGAGTTTTTGGCCCTACAATGTTCTTGCCTGAATTGTCATGGCCATCTTCCTCCAGGGAGCGTGGGATGGTGGAGTGGGAGGGGTGAAACCACAATGTAAATATATTACAATGAAGCTATGGGTTACCCTGGGGCAGAGGTTGAAGAGGAGAGTGTTAAAAGCCACAATCAGAAAGGGAGCCAAACCTTGAGAGACTCTTTGACTCCAGGAAACAAACCGAGCGTTGTGGAAAGGGAGGTGGGTGGGGGGATGGGGTAACTGGGTCATGGGTATTACGGAGGGCACGTGATGTGATGAGTACTGGGTGTTATACGCAACTAATAAATCATTGAACACAACACCAAAAACTAATGATATACTATATGTTGGCTAATTGAATTTAAATTAAAAAAAAAAAAAGCCACAGTCAGGCTTCTAATGTGTCATCTATTTATCACCACCTTTGTCTCCAGCTCTTAACTAACTGCCTGCTTTATCAGAATCAGGCCCTACATTATGAGTATCTTAAATTGGGGAGGCTGTGTGGTGCTATTTGTTGGACAAAGTGAAAATTTATCTTTGACATTGGCTCATCCAACCAATAAAAAGTTTAAAGCAAATTACTAATGGAAATAAAATTATAATTCAAAAGGCTACTTTGCATATTAGAATAATGTATCCTTTGGTTCATTCCGCTAATCTAGTATCATACAGTTGTCTTATGGATAGAAATGTAAACTCCTTCTATTGGAAGGATGCTATGGCAACGGGAAGAAGGGGGCGGATACAGATGATTGGTTAAGCCATCCAGGGGGTCAGAGCCTTAAGGGAACTCTCTGGAGCAGGTTGAAGAAAATGTGTCAACAACAACAAAAAAACTAAGGGCACATGTGGTTTAAGAATTTAGAGCTGGGCTCCTGGAAGCTCAGAGGAGGGAATCCGCCTAGGGTTTCAGACTCTTCAGAGCACCTCCGGCACAGAACCATACGAATTATAGTTTATCTTTCCGTTCTTTACAAAAGGTTAAGGAGAGAGACGATTAGAAGGAAGCGATCTGAATTTAAACGAATAACAAGACTGAGAAACATTTCGAGCAGAGGAAGGGTATCAGTGCCCACTGCATTGCTTTTCAACTGTCAGTTACAAAACCTTGGCACATCACGTATTTCACCACCAACACCCCGCCCCCAGCCTCATAAGGAGGAAGTGGAGGTTCCCCCTTTCACCAGAAAGCTCGGGTGAGTGGAAGGCCAGCATTGTCCCTGTGCCGGGAGCCAGCCTGCTGGGGTCGAGCCGGAGCGGAGACGCCCGCAAAGGTGAGAGAAGCTGCGCGGCGGCCCCGGGTCGGGGCTTTACGGTAACTGAGCTGCGCGCCAGCCCCGCCCTCGTGCGCAAGCGCGAAGCCTTTGTCCGCGGAGCGGTTGCGAGCCCAGCGGTTCCCCGGACAGGCTCGCCCCGGCGCTGGACCGCGCAGGTTCGGAGGCCGGCCGGGCGGCTCGCCCCAGCCTGAAGCCCCGGCGTCTGCCTCCCGCGGCGTCCTCGGTAAGTCGACGGCGCCGCCGGAGCAGCTGCCGGAGACCGGGAAAGCGCCTTGCCCGGTGGTGGGGGACGGGAGCGGGGGCGCCGACGAACTGGCACTGCCCAAGAATGTCAAGGCTGAGGGATTCCAGTGAGATGTGGCGCATCTCTTTTTGGGGGGCGGGGAGGGGGACCTGGACCTCTGCAGCGCGGGGTGACCCCCGAAGTCCGTGTCTGTGGCCCAGTCTGTCCCTACACGGCCTGGACGGGACGATCCCAAGGAGCCTAGATGCTGGGTGTCGCTGGCAAGTGCATGCGCAGTTCACACCAGAGCACCTGCCCCTCGGTCTGCAGCCCTCTGGGCCTTTTGGATAGGGCCTGTCTTAGCCCACCAGGAATTACCTGAGGCCAGCGTTTCCTCCCACTGCAGTAGTGATGAGGAGGTTGGAATTGTGGTTACCTTCAGACCCTCATACCCTTTTTCCTTGGGGCCTGTCTGGCGTTCATGATTCCCAGCTGTCTCCCATCCCTAAACTTTGACAGTCCCAGCATGGCTTCTGAGATCCTACTGAGATCTGGCTTTAGAGGATTTAGTCATTTTGCTTTGAAGCTGGATGGCCCCCAGCAGCCTGATTTCCTTCCCAGAGGCTCCACCAGTGTCCCGGACTATCCCTACATGGTCCAGTCCCCGGACCAATACCAGGAATCCTGGATGCCTAGTCAATGTGGTACCTGCCTTCAGATATCCAGGACTTACAGGCTTGGAAAAGGGACCATCCCAGGGGAAACCCAAGACCAGAAAGAGCCCAGGAGTAGGGCTCGAGCTCAGGCCCTGAAGGCAGTCCCCACCCCTTCCCAGCAAAGACTGTGGTTCTCTGGAAAACTGAGGCCAGATGGCAGCCGGTGGGGAGGGGGCGCGGGCACTGGGTCCCAAAGCCCCACCCGAAGGCCCAAAGATGCCTGAGGTGGGGGTGGGAGAGAAACCAGGAATGTGCGAGGCCAGGGGGCACTCTGGGCATTTTGTGCAAAGTTCAAACCAAGCTGTCTCTGCCCTCCGCCCCCATCCCCTAGGTCTCAGGAAATTTCTTGAGGCTCTAAACCTTGCCTCCCTCCTGGGGTAGAAACTGGACCTAGTCTCCAGTGGAATCTCCCCCAGGAGATTATGCCCAGGGTGGTCTTCTTGGGCCTGTTCGAAGTGACACTTTCATCTTCCTGATGCTTAGGATCCGTCGACATGAATCCCGTCATCGTGGTCCATGGTGGCGGAGCCAGCAGTATCTCTAAGGACCGGAAAGAGCAGGTGCGCCAGGGCATCATCAAAGCTGCTGAGGCAGGTTACAAAATCCTGACGGATGGAGGGAGTGCAGTTGACGCTGTGGAAGTTGCTGTGGCATTCCTGGAAGATCATCCTGAGTTCAACGCAGGTATATTTACAGTGCAATTAGTAACTGATGCCAAATCAGGTTAAGCTTATCCCCCTACACAAACAGAATCTAAAGTGCCAATGAATCTGGTAAGCTTTTCAGTAAAATTTAATATGTTAAAAAGATTTAATTTTTCTCTTTTTACCTGTTGACCAGGTTACTTTAAGAATTTTTAAATCCATCAGTTCACCTTTTTTTCTTTAACTTGCTTCCGAGAATTCACATACCGAGAGGCTTTTTTATTACATCTTTTTGTGCGGGTAGACTATATACTATAAAGTGCACCCATTTTAAGTTTTGAAAAATATATACACCTGTGTAACCACACCACAAGATTTAAAACATTTCCATCGGGCGCCTGGGTGGCTCAGCCAGTTGTCTGCCTTCAGCTCAGGTCATGATCCCAGGGTGCTGGGATGGAGCCCCACATGGGGCTCCCAGCTCAGCGGGGAGCCAATGCTTCTGCTTCTCCCTCTTCCTCTGCCTGCCCCTCCCCCTACCTGTGCTCTCTCTCTCTCTCTCTCTCTGTCAAATAAATAAATAAAATCCTTTTTAAAAAAAACAAAATTAAAACATTTCCATCATACCCAGAAGTTCCTTCATGCCGCTTTGCATTTTAATCCACCCTCATCCTCACTACCAGGTATCCACTGCTCTCTTCTGTTGTTATAGATTAATTTGCGTTCTCCAGAATTCCATATAAATGAAATCATGTGGAGTGTATTCTTTTGTGTTTGGCTTCTTCCTCTCAATTGATCCCTTTTTAGAGTAATTATCATTGTAACTACTATGATTATCTACTATGTATCAAGCAATGGTCTGAGAAATTTGCATGATTAACTCATTTAATCTGCATTATGAGTTAGGTATAATTCTTATGCTCATTGATTTTAAAATAGAGAACCGAGAATCTGGGGATTAAAATACTTCTTGGGATGATACCACCCACCTAGCATCTGTCAGAGAAAAGAGTTTCAGGAAATCTGAACCAATTAGTCATGAAATATTGAGTATTTGTTCCAGCCCCTTGCTTCTGCTAAGCACTCTTTAACACTTATGCAAAATTTCATAAGTCAGGCTGACCATAGAATGAGGCCTAAGTGCATTGTTATGGCTGTTGGTTGAACCAGAATTTAGCAGATGCTCCCCCTTGCCAGCAGAAGGAGTGGCCTGCTGTTTCAGTGGGAGACTTGTTCAATTACACGCCACTAGCAGTTTTGATCCTCTGGCTGACAAACACCCTCTTATTCACAAAGGACCTTGATTTGGAACAGGTCTTCTGGTCCCCCACCCTCTCTAAGCTACTGGGATCAGTCATCTGCCTGAACTGGGGAGTATGGATTCAGAACTGGAGTGGCTAGTTCTCGTCTTTGCTCTATACCAGAGCCTGGTAGAGTGACTCACTTCTAAGTGACTCGCTTCTACTGTGCCAGGCGTCTGCTCTGCAGCACATTGAGGGAGAAGAGTAGAATCACACAATCTGTAGCTTTTCGAGTCTGGATTCTTCATTTACCGTAATGCATTGGAGGGCCGTCCATGTCGACACAACTATTAATAGTCCGTCCATTTCTACTGTTAAGTAACATTCCATTGTATGAATATACTAAGTCTTGGTCATTTACCAACCAAAGGACATGGCCAATTTGGGGCCATTACAAATCACTATTAACAATTGCATACAGGTTTTTGTGTGAACATGTTTTTCTTTCTCTTGGGTGAATACCAAGGTGTGGGATTGCTGGTCATAGGGCAAGCATATATTTAACTTTACTTGAAACTGCCAAACTGTTTTCCACAGTGACTCCCACTTTCCCTTCCCACCAGCAGTGTATGAAGGTTCTAGTCACTCCACATCCTCACCAGCACTTGGTGTTGTCAGTATTTTGTATTTTAGCCATTCTAACAGGTGTGTGGTGGGATCTCATTCTAGTGTTAATTTGCTTTTCCCTAGCAACAAATGTTTATTTTAATATCTTTTCAAGTATTTTGTCAATTTCTGTATTGTGTTTTTTATTATTATTATTATTATTATTATTTTTTTAAGATTGTATTTATTTGCGAGAGAGAGAATGAGAGACAGAGAGCATGAGAGGGAGGAGGGTCAGAGGGAGAAGCAGACTCCCTGCCGAGCAGGGAGCCCGATGTGGGACTTGATCCCGGGACTCCAGGATCATGACCTGAGCCGAAGGCAGTCGCTTAACCAACTGAGCCACCCAGGCGCCCTGTGTTTTTTATTATTATTACTGAGTTTTAAGAATTCTTCATATATTCTAGATGTTGGTCTTTTATCAGATACGTGATTTGATTTTCTTTTGGTCTGTAGCTTGTCTTTTCTTTCTCTTAACAGTGTCTTTCGAAGAACAAAAGTTCTTAATTTTGTAGGAATCCAATTTTTTAGTGCTTTTAGTGTCACAGCTTAAGAACTATCTGCCTAGGCTGGGGCATCTGGTGGCTCAGTCGGTTAAGCGTCTGCCTTCGGCTCAGGTCATGATCCCAGCGTCTGGGATCGAGCCCCGCATCGGGCTCCCTGCTCGGCAGGAAGCCTGCTTCTCCCTCTCCCACTCCCCCTGTTGTGTTCCCTCTCGCACTGTGTCTCTCTCTGTCAAATAAATAAATAAAATCTTTAAAAAAAAAAAAATCAGGTAGTAAGAGTCTTGCAGCTCTTTGTGTGCATGTTTGTGTAACTGTTTTGGCTGTCTTAGTCCCCTTTGTCCTTCCCACCAATTTGAGAATCACCTTATCAATTTCTACCAAAAAAATCCTGCTAGAATTTTGATTAGGACTGTATTAACTCTATAGAGCAGTTTGGTGAATTGAAATCTGAGCAATACTGAGCCTTTCCATCCAATACTTCCATTTGTTTAAATCTTTGATTTCTCTCATCAGTGTTTTGTAGTTTTTAGCATGCACTATCTTATACATATTTTGTTAGATGTATACTTAATTATTTCATGTCTTTTGGTGCTATTGTAAATGTTACTTATTACGATTAGAGTTACGAACCTTTGTTGCTGATATAAAAATACAATTGATCTTTTTCATACTTGCCATCTGTAGGTCTTCTTTGGTAAGATGTCTGTTCGGGTCTTTGTCTCATTTTTTTGTTGTTGTTGTTGTTTTTTCTTTCTTTGTCTCATTTTTTAATCAGATTGTTTGTTTTCTTATTGTTGAGTTTTAAGAGTTCTTTGTATATTTTGAATAGCAGTCCTCTATCAGATGTGTCTTTTATGAATACATTTTCCCAGTCTGTGGCTTATCTTCTCATTCTCTTGACAGTGTCTTTCATATGGCAGAAATTTTTTGTTTTAATGACGTCCAGCATAACAATTTTTTCTTTCATGCAGCATGCCTTTGGTGTGGTATCTAAAAAGCCAATCCCAAGGTCATCTGGATTTTCTCCTATGTTATCTTCTAGGAGTTTTATAGTTTTGCGTTTTACATTTAGGTGTGTGATCCATTTTGAGTTAATTCTATGAAGGGTGTATGGTCTGTGTCTAGATTTGGTTTTTTTTGCATATGGATGTCCAGTTGTTCAAGAACTGTTTGTTGTAAAGACTTATCTTTGTTCCACTGGATTGCCTTTGTCTGAAGATTCTGAACCCAGTTCCAGTGCGTGTGTAGATTTTCCCACACCAAGCACTTTTCCTACACTAGCTGGTGTAGGAATTTAGCATCATTTAGCTACAATTTAGCTCATTTCTGACACTGTCTACATGGAGGTATCATCAGATTTCACAGGTGAGGGCGCCTGGGTGGCTCAGTCGCTTAAGCATCTGCCTTCAGCTCAGGTCATGATCCCAGGGTCCAGGGACCAAGTCCCGCATCAGGGTTCCTGCTCGGCAGGGAGTCTCCTTCTCCCTCTACCCCTCCCCCCTGCTTATGCGTGTGTGCGCTCTCTCTCTCTCTTTTTCCTCTCTCTCAAATAAATAAAGAAAATCTTAAAGAAAATAAAAAGACGCCACAGGTGAAGGGCTCAGTCCCACGAGACTACCCTCCACTTCAGATGCCAACTGTAAATCCAGGTTGTTACTTGTGCTTCTGACCTATTAATTAATTAATTAATTAATTAAATCTTTTTTTAAAAAATATGTTGAATTTATAGTGGCACCTGGGTGGTACAGTTGGTTGAGCATCTGACTCTTGGTTTTGGCTCAGGTCTGATCTCAGGGTCCTGAGATCAAGCCCTTCTTCGGGCTCCATGCTCAGCACAGAATCTGCTTGTGTTTCTCTCTTCCTCTCCCTCTGCCGCTCTCCCCTTGCTTGTGCTCTCTCACGCACGTGAGATCTCTCTCTAAAATAAAATAAATCTTTTTTTTAAGATTTTATTTATTGATTTGAGAGTGTGCACAAGAGAGCAAGCATAAGCAGGGGGAGCAGCAGAGGGAGAGGGAGAAGCAGACTCCCCACACAGCAGGGAGCCTGACGTGGGGCTCAATCCCAGGACCCTGAGATCATGACCTGAGCCAAAGGCAGCCACTTAACCTGGGACTGAGCCACCCAGGCGCCCCTAAGATAAATCTTTAAAAAAAAAAAAGATGTTGAATTTATTGGTTTAAGAGTTATTTATAATATACTTTATTTAATTTTTTTAATGTCTATAAGGTCTGTAGAGTGGTCCCATCTTTCATTCTTGATATTTGAATTTCTGTCTTTTTTTCTTGGTTGTCTAGCTAGAGTTTATCAAGTTTGGTTTTGGGGGAATTTTTGGGGGGTTTTTTGTGTGTGTGTGTGTTTTCAAAGAACAGTAACTTTTGGTTTTAGGAGGGTTTTGTGGATTTTTTTATTGTTTTTTCTTTTACTGTTTTTCTCTTCTGAATTTCATTGATATATCTGTATTATTTCCTTTCTTCAACTTACTTTAGGAATAATTTACTATTATTTTTAGATCATTAATTTGAGACCTGTCTTTCCTAATACACGCATTTAATACTTTAAATTTTCCTCTAAGCCCTGCTTTGATTGCATCCTACAAGTTTTCACATGTTCTCTTCTCATTTTCAGTCTGTTCAAAACATGTTATAATTTCATTTGTGACTTCCTCATTGAACCATGGGTTATTTAGAAGTGCGGTAATTTCCAAATATGTATGGATTTGCCAAATATCTCTCTGACTTTTATTTTAATTCTGTTACAATCAAAGGATATACTGTGTGATTTACATTCTTTTGAACTTTGTAAGGTTTGGGTTTTGGCCCAGAATATGGTCTCTCTTGGTAAATATCCAATTTGTATTTAAAAAGAATATGTACTCTGCTATTGTTGTATGGAAAGTTCTATAAATCTCAATAAGGTTGGGGCGCCTGGGTGGCTCAGTCATTAAGCGTCTGCCTTCAGCTCAGGTCATGATCCCACAGTCCTGGGATCGAGCCCCGCATCGGGCTCCCTGCTTGGCGGGAAGCTTGCTTCTCCCTCTCCCACTCCCTCTGCTTGTGTTCCCTCTTTCACTGTGTCTCTCTCTGTCAAATAAATAAAATCTTAAAATAAATAAATAAATAAATAAATAAATCTCAATAAGGTCAAGTTAGTAGGTAATGTTGTTCAGATCTTCTATACCTTCATTTTCTATTTCTACTGATTAATGAGAGAGGAGTGTTGAAATCTTTAATTTTATTTGTGAATTTCTCTATTTCTCCTTTGACTTCTATCAGTTTTGCTTCATATATTTAGAAATTGTTGTTAGGTACATAGATTGCTGTCTTCTGTGTGAACTGACCCCTTTATCATTATGTAATGTCATTATTATTTAACGTTCCTTGTTCTGAAGTCTACTTTGCCCGATGTTAATATAGCTGCTCCTGCTTTCATTTAATTCATTTTTGCATGGTATAACTTTTCCATTCTTTTATTTTTAACCTGTTTGTATCTTTATATTTAAAGTGGATTTCTTTTAGGTAGCACATAGTTGTATCTTACCTTTTTATACAATCTGACCATCTCTGCTTTTTATTGGGGTGTTTACGCCATTTACATTTAATGTGATTATTGATATGGTCAGCTATAAGTCTGTCATCTTGCTATTTGTCTTCTATTTGTCCAATCCATTCATTGTTTCTTTTTTCCTCTTTTTCTGTCATCTTTTGGGATAATTGAGTGTTGTTTATGATTCCGTCTTACCTCTTTTGTTGGCCTAGTAGCTAGACTACTTCTTTTTAAGGGTTATTTTAGAGTTTATAGTATACATCTCTCACTTGTCACAGTTTACCTTTAAGTAATATTGTACTCCATGAATAACCTCAGAACCTTGTAATGGTATACTTGTTTCCCCTTTCCTAGCCTTTGTGCTATTGCTGTCATGTATTTTACTTCTGTGTATGTTATAAATTACCCAATACATTGTTACTATTTTTCCCTTAAACAGTTATATATGTATATACATACACACATATACATACATATATTTTTTTTTTGAGAGAGAGAGAGAA
Organism: Neomonachus schauinslandi; assembly: GCF_002201575.2. Taxonomy (NCBI): domain Eukaryota; kingdom Metazoa; phylum Chordata; class Mammalia; order Carnivora; family Phocidae; genus Neomonachus; species Neomonachus schauinslandi. The sequence continues at coordinate 9,352,299 of NC_058413.1, read as the reverse complement.
AGATTGAGTGTGAGGAGAGGGGCAGAGGGAGAGAGAGAATCTTTTTTTTTTTAAGATTTATTTATTTATATGAGAGAGAGAGCAGGGGGCGGGGCAAAGGGAGAGGGAAAGGGAAAGAATCTCAAGCAGACCCTCCTGAGTATGGAGCCCTGTGTGGGGTTTGAACTCACGACCCTGAGATCATGACCTGAACCAAAATCAAGAGTTGGACTTTAAACCAACTGAACCAGTGCTTTGGTTCAGTTGGAATGGAAATGGAAACTCCATTTCCAGTGCTTTTCCTTCGTGTGGCTTATGACTGCGGTCCACTGTCCTTTTCATTCTTCCTGAGAGACTTCCTTTAACATTTCTTGTATTTCGCATCTGCTATTGGTGATTTCGTTCAGCCCTTGTGTATCTGAAAAAGTCTTTGTTTTCAGTGTTTGAAAGATACTTTCACTGTATATTGACCTCCAACTTGACAGGCTGTTTTTGTGTGTGTGTGTTTTGTTGTTGTTGTTTTTAACTTCAGGGCTTTAAAGACATTGCTCCACTGTCTTCTGGATTGTATCATTTCTGACAAGAAACATATTCTCATTGTTTCCTCTCTTCCTAATGCATGTCTCTCTGGCTACTTTTAAGATTTTCTGTCTCATTAGCACCAAGCTATTTGATCATGATGTCCTTGCATGTAATTTTCTTCATGTTTCTTTTGCTTGGAGTTTACTGAGCTTCTCAGACCTGTAAATTTGTAGTTTTAATCAAATGTGAAAATTTATTATCCATTTTTCCTTAAATATTTTGTTGTCCCTCTTGTCTCACCTCTCCTTTTAAAGATTCCAATTACACATAGATTGGGTTGCTTGAAATTGTCCCTGAGCTCAATGATCTCTTTTAATTTTGTGTTTTTTATCCTTTTTTATTTTTCATTTTGGATAGTTTCTATTGCTACATCTTCATGTTCATTAATCTTTTGTGCTGCACTGTCTAACCTTGTTTTATTTTCTGTATGTTTTCCACTTAAGACTTTTTTTTTTCCATCTCTAGAAGTTCTGTTTGGGTCTTTTTTATGTTTTCCTCCATGTTCTGGTACATATAGAATATAGTTATAACAGCTGTTTTATTAACATCCTTGTCTACTAATTCTGTCATTTATGATCTGTTACTATTGAGTGAGGTTTTTTCCCTCCTTGTTATGGGTCATATTTTCTTGTTTCTTTGTGTGCCTGGAAGTTTCTTATTGGATACCAAACATTGTGAATTTTATCTTGTTAGATACTGGACAGTTTTATAATCCTTTAAGTATTCTCAAGCTTTGTTCTTATCCCATTTTACAGATGAGGAAACAGGCCCAAAGAGGTAAAGCATAGCTAGCCTTTTTTTTTTTTTTTTTAAAGATTTTATTTATTTATTTGACAGAGAGAGACACAGCAAGAGAGGGAACACAAGCAGGGGGAGTGGGAGAGGGAGAAGCAGGCTCCCTGCAGAGCAGGGAGCCCGATGCGGGACTCGATCCCAGGACCCTGGGATCATGACCTGAGCTGAAGGCAGTCGCTTAACCAACTGAGCCACCCAGGCGCCCAAGCATAGCTAGCCTTACAGGCATTAGCTAGGCAAAAGAAGTTGGAGGAAGGGTGGTGGTGGTAAAGAGGGCAGCATGCACAAGGGGACAGAGCAATGGGAACTTATTGTACTTTCATGGAAACCTAATATTTCAGTAAAATGCAACCAAGGAGGAGGTGGGGAGGATACAGCTGGTAAAGGAGATCAGAAGCCAGATCGGGAAGTGTTTCATACTTTTTATTTTGTAGGTCATGGGATGCCAAGCCAGATGTGGGTTTCCAAACATGTTTCTCTGGCAGTGGAGTAGAGGATGAATTAAAGCCGGCGGCTTAGAGGAAACTTGGGAGCCATCTCGAAGTTCTTAATTCTTGCTTTTCAACTTCTCTTTGGCTTTAGGTTGTGGATCTGTCTTGAATGTAAATGGTGATGTTGAAATGGATGCCAGTATCATGAATGGAAAAGACCTGTCTGCAGGAGCTGTGTCTGCAGTCCGCTGTATAGCAAATCCCATTAAACTTGCACGGCTTGTTATGGAAAAGGTATGTGACAAAAGCATCCTTTTTGTAAGAAATTGTTACCGCTGTACTCTAGCAACTAAAAGTGGTCTAACTGTAGGGAAATACTTGTGAGCACTGTTCTCCTAAAACCCTATAAAAGAACAGAAGCAATGCTACTTAAATTTCTCAAATAAGCCGAGACTCTGACTCTGTTGACAGTGGAATTTGACTAGTAATCCCTTGTCCAGTGATTACTTTGTTTTCATCTTGTCTTCTTGTATTTTCTTCAGTCTTCTCTCAACATGGATGACATAACAGATACAAATTGAACAGACCAACTGTTTAATAGCATGTGTAAAATAAAGATGAATTATGTTCTCTAAACTTAAGATCAGGGCGCCTGGGTGGCTCAGTCGTTGGGCGTCTGCCTTCGGCTCAGGTCATGATCCCAGGGTCCTGGGATCGAGTCCCACATTGGGCTCCCTGCTCTGTAGGAGGCCTCCTTCTCCCTCTCCCACTCCTTCTGTTTGTGTTCCTGCTCTCGCTGTGTCTCTCTCTGTCAAATAAATAAATAAAATCTTTAAAATAAATAAACAAACATAAGATCATACATAAGTACCTTTCTAGTAATATTCCATCACTTTGGGGGTTTTCTGAAAATACAAGATCTCAGAGTGCCAGGCTCTGTTCAACATTCGAGGAAAAGCAAGCCAGTGGAATCTGCATTTTTTGGGGCTCTATACCCAGAGAGAAGTAATTATATCCACACAGAACAGTTAAAAAGATTTTTTAACTATTTCAAAAAACTAACCATGTTTCTGTTTCTTTCTGGCTCAAGACAGCTCACTGCTTTCTGACTGATCAAGGTGCAGCAAAATTTGCAGCAGTCATGGGGGTCCCCACGATTCCTAAAGAGCAGCTGGTGACAGAAAGAAACATAAAACGTCTGGAAAAAGAGAAGCATGAGAAAGGTGCTCTGAAGTTAGACTGTCAACAGTAAGTGTCTTCTGTGGCTCGCAGTTTGGGGACTTACTCAGGCATGGAAGTGTGACAAATATCTGATTACCTACATTTCTTAAATAAGTCAAGAATCACTTGGTAGTTTCCATTTTTGTACAAAATAATTGACACTACATCATGGAAAAACTGCTCTTTTGATTCTTACATTTAGCCTCATTTATTACTCCTATAATAACAACTCAGATTTGGCCAAGAGTTCCTTCTCCAATCATAGAGTGCCTTGTGTTAGTGGATTAACTGTCGGATGTCTCTTGATCAGTTTGTTATCTTAAAAGCAGACAAAACAGGTTGTCTGTGACCTAGTGAACCCTCTGAAGTTACTTGAGCCTGCTATCCTAGTACAGAGGAATCAGAACAGTTCTTATAAGTTTGAATTAATCATTTGTTCTGAATTATGGTTTTCTGTGTTACAGAGTTCAAAATCCCAAAGAAAAGCCCCCTTATTCAAAGCAAAATTTGAAAAATAGAATTTAGATATGGCCTGGGAGTTTATAATGGAATATAATCTATTAACTCTGCGTACTCTTTAAGATTTGTCATTTTTAACCAGCAGTATACTTTAATATCACCTGCGGAGCTTTTTCAAACTATTGTCTGGTCCTCTTCTTAAAGAAACTAATTTAATAGATTTAATTTAATAATTTAATCTAATTTAATAGATCTGAGGTGAAGAGGCCAGGCAGGTGTATCAGGAAAAAGTTGCCCAGGTAATTCTGATGTGTCCCCAGCTTAAGAATCTGTTTTACAAAATTGGCCATGTACTGGTACTTTTGATAACCTCACCAAGTGTGTACCATGTACTTCTGATAACCTTACCAAGTGTGCTATTGTACCTGTAGGCTAGAGTCACCAGAATGGGGCTGCTTTATCGATGGTTCTTGGGTCTTTTAACAGATGTTGTCACATCGCTTTCCAAAAATTCTGCAACAGCACACATCTCTACCAGCCAGTATTACCCTTAGATATAAGCGAGAGGGGCTCCGCCCTGGGTCCTGCACTTTAGAGGACCCCCCATATCACAAACACACAAAACAGTTGGCTTATTACAGACACCTGGGGCACCTCTGTCACTCAGCAGTGGCATAGTATGACCCATAACCCTCATCATCCACTCTTGTGATTAACACCATTCAGCCCCCAGGGAAATGCTTCTCTGCATCTCTTGCTCTATGTCTTGGAAGCGAAGGCCACCTAAATCTAAAGATTTGTGGATTGTGCTACTGCTGATATCGGAAATGGATGCTGCTTTGGAGTGGGGGGAAGAATTGAACAGCAGAAGGACTTAGGTAAGAGAAAAAGACAAATTAATTACTTGTCGAATAAATTCTTACGTAACAAAGTAGTTGTTTGCCAGTAGTGCCAAGTATCCATTTTCTTGCCTCCTTACATGTTCTGTGCTGTGGTTCTGGCGGGATTCATGGATTAGTACAATATCTGCAAGACTTGCACATGAGGACTGATGCCCATTACTCTTAAAAGTGTATATATGTAGGTCTAGACCAGCACTGTCCAACAGAAAGACAAGAGCTGCATATGGATTTAAAATTTTCTAGTAGCCACATTAAAAAAGTAAAAAGAGACACATAGGGGTGCCTGGGTGGCTCAGTCGGTTAAGCGTCTGACTCTTGATTTTGGCTCAGGTCATGATCTCATGCTCATGAGATCGAGGCCCATGTCAGGCTCCATGCTCAGTGCAGAGTCCGCTTGAGATTCTCTCCCTCTGCCCTCCCCACCCCCACTCACACACTGTCTCTCTCTCTCTCAAAAAAAAAAAAAAAATATATATATACACACACACATGTGAAATTAATATATTTCACCCAATACATCTAAAATTTTATCACTTCAGCAGGTAATCAATATAAGAAATTACTTGAGATATTTTACATTCTTGTTTCACACTAAATCTTCAAAATCTGACCCATATGCTATGCTTGTAGCATACCTCCACCGCCCCCCCAGGGGGGTTGCCCACGCTTCCTGTGGCCAGTGGTGCAGGTAGCTCATGTCCGCCATACTGGACAGTGTGGGTCTAGACAGAACCTGCGTGAAGAACCAGCTCTTTATGTTGGCAACTAAATGGACACTGAATGTTAGTTAGGAATGGTTTTGTTTGTTAAGATATGTTAAAATTTTTAGCTTTTGAGGAATTTTATTTTAAGATGTTATATTCACTAATTATAATTCATGTTTTGACTTTAATATTAATAGATAATTTGGTATATTTTAGGAAAACACTTAACTTTTTAAAGTTATATCTATAACTCATTTATATTTATTCAGTTATATTTGCTCTTCATTTTTTTATGAAAATATATCCTAATTTTGTGCACTTTCAAGACGATTACATCTTTTTAATCCCTAGATTATTGAAAATGCATGTTAAGTCAAGATTTTGATAGAAAAAGAATACAAAAGTGGAGCTCACAAAAGAAAACAGAAAGCTGAGAGGAAAAAAGAAGGAAAATAATCTTCCAGGACATAGCCTACGCACATTTTAGAAAACAAAACAGTAAAGTAAGCAGTCTTCTTCCAGGAAGATCCACCTAACGTTCACAAGCGGGACATTCCAAATTCTTGGTCCAATGAAGATTTAATTACCTGTCAGAACAGTGAAAATTAGTAAGAATATTATTCTTGCCACAACCTCAGTTTGAACAGTTCCAATGAAATCCCCGCGATTTCCCGTTCTTTACTACAGGAAGAGTTAATTGCTCATCACGAAGAATCACACACCAAAAGGACACGTGCAGTCAGTAGGATTGGGGGAACAGGCAGTTGATAACAGCGGAAAAAGAAAAAGATGATATGAAACAGGGATGTAATGTTCTTGAAAGAATAATACAGTGTGTCCGGTATTTAGCCAGGCCTAATGAGGCTTTTCATGGCACTCCATCATCAGCACCATGTTTACAAAACACAGTGGGACATTTCTAGGCTTAATAAAAATTGTTTCAAAATTCAGTAATATATGTAATTAAGACAAAAATAATGAAACTAATAATCACTATCTAGCATAGAGAATTTAGACAGATTAATTTAGTGGGTAATAAGCAAGAGATTAAATCAAATACATAAAATGTTTTTAACAAAATATTCAGTTCAACTGGAAGGTACCATGGTCAGAAGACATGTCAAGCAACTAACACTTATTATATGTATGGCTGTACTACCCTGAGAAGAAAAACAAAGTCTGACTCACCTGCTTTTTGAAGTAAGTGTTTTGGATTTAGAGAAGTGGGGACAACTTTTCATCTTAGGCATGAATTTAAAAGACTGTCGAAGGCAATGGGGCGCCTGGGTAGCTCAGTCAGTTAAGCGACTAACTCTTGATTTTGACTCAGGTCATGATCTCAGGGCTGTGAGATCAAGCCCCTTGTCAGGCTCCACGCTCAGTGCAGAATCCGCTTGAGATTCTCTCTCTCTGCCCCTCCTCCTACCCTGCTTGCACACGCACACTTTCTCTTTCTCTAAAATAAAGCTAAAAAAAATTAAAGACTGTCAAAGGCAAGCCTGTGATAATGGAGTGAACGTGGTTGGTAAATAGAAGATATATAAGCATGAAGTTTGGCCAGGAGTCCAAAAGTATTCCATTTGACAGTTTGAATCTGTTTCGAGGAGGTGTGCCCCCACTGTGTGGCAGTAGAGGGTCCAATGGGGGATTCTCTAGATAGGCCCAAAATGGAACAGCGTGTTCAAACTCCTGTCTGACCTTAGAACAAATCTCAGACAGATGGTGGAAATGACCAACTCAGTGCTATTAAAGTAATTACATTGAATTTAGATAAAGAATTCCATGAAACCACAGAAGATTCTCAAAGAGTAAATTATGGACTTTGACAGACAGTGAAATTAATTTTGAATTGATGCTACCTACAGTCCCTTAGTGTGAACTGTTAATTTCTATTGATAAGCTTAGTAAAAGCTTTAAAAAAATATTTTTGGCTATTTCACTTTTAAAAGGATTGAAAATATATTAAGTTTAGAGAAACAAAATCATACTGCATGTGAAATGTGCAAGAAGAATAACATTTCAGGGCCATGAGATTTGAGCCCCACGTGGGGTTCCACACTGGGTGTGGAGCCTACTTGGCATTCTCCCTCTCCCTCTGTCCCTCCCCCCCCGCTTGCGCTCTCTTGCACTCTCTCTCTCAAAGAAAGAAAGGAAGGAAGGAAGGAAGAAAGAAAAGAAAATTCCAGTAAAATAAAAGGAACCTGAAAGAAGGCAACAAAAATTCTTGCCTAACTTGAAGGAGAAGATTCATGTACAAATAATCCCCAGATCAGCTCCCACAGAGGCTTTCTGTCATATATCAGAGCATAGTGCCATTTGAAGAGAGACTTGCAGAAAATCAAACAACACAATCGCTACTTTCAGTCTTCTTTGTAATACGCCAGCCGTGAAATGTGAAAGAGCTGAAGATACTCTGCTGGATCTGGGTGCTGCTGAAGAGATGGTATAAATGACTACAGGGAGCGATCGTGACTTGTATGATCAAGTTAAAGTATGTAATAGTGTCTTCCGTTACAAAAATGTATCCCGCAGTGGCGGTAGCATCTGAGTGTGGTAATGTTCAAATCAGGAGTTCTTTCCAAATCTAAGGATTGCCTTAAGAAATCTGTTGAACATTCCAGTTGCTGCTGCCTCAGCAGAGGGAAGCTTCTCCAAATTAAAATTAATAAAAAACCTGCTAAGAACTACACGGACTCAAAAAGATCTGTCTTATGTGGCAGTTTGTCAAGAGAACACATGTTGTATGGACATACGATTATAAGAGCATACTGCTTCCTGAGATGAAAGCAGGAAAATCAACCTTGTGGAGTAAACACTTAATAATTTATAGGGTGGGTGGGTGGGTGTGTGTGTGTGTGTTTGTTTCCAGCCATCAATAGCTGATCCACAAAGGACCCAGATGGGCACAATAATAATTACATTAAGTTGTCATTGGTAGTTTGTCCACTTTCGGGCATGTAAAAACCATGGCTTTACAATATTTATTTAAAGACATATTCATCACTCTAAGAGAAAAGAACGTATCTACAGCTTCTCAAAAGTAAATAGATGGCGTATGGGCCGCCATTTATATTTGCAGCTTGCCTCCACGCCTTACGAGTGTTGGGGGTGGGCCTGCCACCAGCAGAGCCTGGGAGTGCCTGCCCTCATCTGACGTGAGGAGGGAAAGGCTGTCACTCTAAGTTGTATTCCCTGGCTGTCAACAAGTTTGAGCATTTGGCGTTTGTTGGTGGGCCATTTGTTTCTATGAATTTGCCTATTTTTGTCCTATGATCATTTTTTCTCTTTCATTGTTATGTCCCTTCTTCTCAGTCTTAAGGCTGTCTGCTCTGTTTAAAAAAAAAAAAATCCCAAATCTGTTGTTTTTAGTCTTGCTTTTACTTTGCTTATGGTATTTTTGCCATACACAGGTTTTTACTTTTTTATAATCAAATACTCAGTCTACCTCTCTTGTATAGCTTGTAGGACTAGAAACGTAGAAGGTACTCCCCACCCTGAGACATCTGTAGTCACCTAGATTTTCCTGAAGAATTTTGTTTTATGTTTTATATTCAGGCCTTGAACTCTCTGGAGTTGATTTTTTTTTTTTTTTAGATTTTATTTATTTATTTGATGGAGACAGACACAGTGAGAGAGAGAACACAAGCATGGGGAGTGGGAGAGGGAGAAGTAGGCTTCCCGTGGAGCAGGGAGCCCCATGCGGGGCTCGATCCCAGGACCCTGGGATCATGACCTGAGCCGAAGACAGACGCCTAACGACTGAGCCACCTAGGCGCCCCTCTGGAGTTGATTTTTGTGAATGCTGGAAGATAGGGTTTTCTGCCAAACAGAATGCCAAATTTCTCTTTCTAGCCCCCCTGAATGCCGGCCCATATCTAGCTGCAATTTGCTCTCTCCATGTGATGCCCAACAGGTACCTCAAGCTTGTGTCCAAAACGGAACCCCGGATTTCCCCACCAGCCTTGCTCCACACCCACCAACAAAACCAAAAAACAACAAAAAACCTATTCCTGGGTGGCTCAGTCGTTAAGCGTCTGCCTTCGGCTCAGGTCATGATCTCAGGGTCCTGGGATCGAGCCCCACATCAGGCTCCCTGCTTGTCCAGAAGCCTGCTTCTCCCTCTCCCACTCCCCCTGCTTGTGTTCCCTCTCACGCTGTCTCTCTCTCTGAAATAAATAAATAAAATCTTAAAAAAAAAAAAAACCTATTCCTAATAGTCTACATTTCAATGAATGGTTCCTGTACCTTTTCCATTCTGGAAACCAAAGCCTTAGAGCCGCCCATAATCTCTCTCACACCCAGCTCCCCCACAGTCTGTCAGCTCTGCTTTCAGAATGTCCCAAGCCGAGCCCACTTCTTTCCATCCCAGGAGCACCCTAACGGAGGCCAGCGACTCTTCAAGCCTCCTGACCAGTCTCTAGTTCTACTCTTGTCTCCCTCAATCAACACACATTTGCCAGAATGATTATTCTAAGAGAAACTTTTTGTACACGTGTGGCATACATACAGGAGTGCACAAGTCTTATGTTGCCTCTGATGAGTTTTCACAGAGTGGACCCATATAACCAGCCCCCAGGTGGGGAAATCGCTCATCGCCCGACGCTCCCCACCATGCTCCCTTCCATTCCCAGCCCTGCCGTAAAGGCAACCACTTAACCTGGCTTCTAACACTGTAGACGACTATTGCCAGTTTTCGAACTTTATTTAAGTGGAAACATAGTATGTGCTTTATTTGGTGCCTTCTTCCCTCATTATATTTCTGAGATCCGTCCATGTGCTGCATACCGCAGTAGCTCATTTTCACGGCAATAGACGATTCTGTTCCATGACTGTATCTCAGTCCACCTACTCTGCCTTTGGTGGACATTTATGTCACTTTGTTTTCTGTTATTACAAACAGTCCTGCTGTGAACATTTTGGTATATGTTTTTTGGTGAACGTAGCTCCGCATTCCTGTTGGAAGAATGCAGAAATGTAGGAGTGTGATTGCCAAGTCAGCGTTGGTAGATTCTGCCAGATGGTTTTCCAAAGGAATACCGAGTCATCTTCATTTTAGCCATCCTGGTGGATGGGTGTAGGGTAAGAATGGTATTTTTAGAACAACTCATCTAGTGACACATCTTGGCTCAGGTTCTGCAGGGTCTTCCCATCTCACTCAGGACCTATACGTCAGAGGACCATATGATTTAGTGTTCAAATCAGAACTTGACTTTGAGAGTGAAAGGGGAACTGTTACATGGGGATAAATCAGGACTGTCCTGGGTCACCAGGGTGTACAGCACCCCCACCCGTCAGAGCCTCCATGGTCTGGCTGCTGGCCATTCCCTGACCCCCCACCCTCTCTCCCTTGCTTTATTCTCTGCAACCACAGTGACCTCCAAATTCCATGAGCTTCACAACCATGTTCCAGCTTCCCAGCAAACTGTGCGGGCTGCCCTCACCTTCAGAGAGGCCCCGTATAAAGCCCTCTCCATGCTGCTGGAGTCACCATTTTTACTGTTGTTCCGTAAAACAAATTTTTATCGCTCTGTTGCCCTCTGCCCCCAAATGCAAGCTGCACAGAAGGGACTTTGTCCGTTCACTGCTGTGCCCGGCACTTACCATGTGCCTCAAATATAGTTCATCATAGAATCTGGGTGGTGGGTATTACAGCTGTTGTACAATTTCTTCCAGCTCTTTTACTTGAAAATATATGTTAGGGAAAACAATAGCTTGTTTCATCTTTACAGCAAGCCCCGGGAAACAGGCAAAGTGGGGTGTGACAGGCAGCATCGGCATCACCTGGGAGGTTGTGAGAAATGCAGGGTCTTGGGTCCCACCCTGTACCCGCCAACTCAGGATCTCTGGGGTGGGCCCGGGGATCCAAGGGGTTTGTATGCACACAACGTTTGAAATGCACTCAATCATTTTTATCCCCGTTTTATAGGTGGGGAGAATGAGACACAGAGAAGAAAACTTTAAGTCCCACAGCTAGAGGACAGTGGTATGGGATGGGATGTGCTCTTAAAGCTGAGGTCTAAAGGAATGTCTAGCAATCTGTCTGACCTGCAGAATAAAAAGCTCATGTGAGGCGCGAGTGTTAGAATGGAAGCGTGTCCCATTTGCCATTAGCATCTAACGCGGGGATTTAAGTGCTGTTCAGCTACGAGGTTACTTGTGACAGTGTCTCTCGTCTCAGTCTGTCACTTTTCTCTTTATTCTTGGCAGAGACTTGGGAACCGTGGGTGCCGTTGCCTTGGACTGCAAAGGAAACGTAGCCTACGCAACCTCGACGGGCGGCATCGTTAATAAAATGGTCGGCCGCGTTGGGGACACCCCGTGCATAGGTAGGCCCCGTGGCTGGCTGCTGCCCCGCCCCTTCCGCTGCCATGCACCTGTCGCCCTCTCCTCTTCACTCCCCGCCTCTTCCGGCCGCTCTGGGAGCGTGGGGGGCGGCACCGCCTGGAGAGGGCGCCTGTAAGTAGCAGGCGCGAGGCTTTTCCGAGGCAGGTGGCTCCGGCGATGACTTGGGGAGGCTCAGGGGGCCCCCAGCGAGCCCCCAAGGGCCTCTTTCTTCTCTCTAGTCCCAGCTTCAGGATCTGCAGACTTAGCCCCGAAGAGTTACATACACAAAGCCTCTTCCCAGGCATGGGCCCAAATTAACAAACAGAAAAAGCTGAGAATATAGGTTGGCAGCTACCAGATTTGAGTGGCACGAAAGCGACGCGGTGCTGCTATGGAAACGTTTGTGTTGACACTGAAGTACGTCCTCTGGCTCCCGGGCGTGGGTCAGTGGCGGGGCTGGGACTGGCTACATGGGCTTCGCAAAGGAGGAGCGGTCCTGGAGGAGCTGCTCCGTGAGAGCTCGGGCCAACCCCTCCGCCCCAACCACCGCTGATTTCAGGGTCATCACCTGGCACGCACCACTCCACCTCTGCATCTCAAGGTCACAGCTACTGACCTTTGTTCACACTTTGGCACTCTTTGGGATTTAACATTTATGTAGCATTAGACTTGTTACGTGTTTGCATTTCTTCACTGTTGCTGCTCAGTCAGAACCAGTCCACCTTTTTTGAGCAGGATCTGGAGGTTATGCTGACAACGACGTTGGCGCCATTTCAACAACGGGGCACGGGGAGAGCATCCTGAAGGTGAATCTGGCCAGACTGACTCTCTTCCACGTAGAACAAGGTACACAGAACAAGTTCATACTGTCTGAAGACAAGTGAATGGAAGCTCTTTATAAATAGGCTGTAAAGTATATGAAACCCTTTCTCATTTGCTTCAGATGTTCCTTTCAGGTTAACGCTCCTTTGACTTCTTCCCACCTCCTGTTAGGATCTGGAAAGAAGTGCACTTAGGCTATTGTCCGTGTTGGACATCTCGGGGGCAGTAGAGAGACTTTGAGCCTGGGTGTGGGAGAGAAAGCAGCTCTGCTCAGGCTGATGCGAGGCATCATCTCGTGCAGAGAGGGCCTTTTATGGTGAGGATCCTTCTTTGAAGCGTTCATAGAAATCATTTGCCCAAAGTCTTTGTTAACTCACTTGGGTTGTTCATACTGCAACTGATTTTCCCATCATATTCGTTTCATTATAATGTGTGTTTTTTCTCAACCTTTCCTCGTTTTCAGGAAAGACATTGGAAGAGGCAGCCAACATGTCGTTGGGTTATATGAAGTCAAAGCTGAAGGGTTTAGGCGGCGTCATCTTGGTCAGCAAAGCAGGAGACTGGGCAGTGAAGTGGACCTCCACCTCCATGCCCTGGGCAGCCGCCAAGGATGGCAAGCTGCACTCTGGAATCGATCTCGACGAGACCAATATCACTGACCTGGCCTAGGACCCTGAAGATTGTGTTCTAGATGCTAGCTTGGAGGGAAAGTCCAGTTTCCTGGTGTGGAGACTTGGCTTAATCAATTAGATCTAGAAATGGAAAATTCTGCAGTCTGTCACTCGTTTTGTTGCCTTGATCAATGAGTATCTGAGTGTTTGGTTGAGGGGAGGATCTGGAAGTGCCAAGAGAAACGCTCCTATTAAGGTCAAAATAAGACCAGTGCAGATGACCAGGTCCTGAGTCTTTCTTATGAGTCGTCCCCAGTGTCTTAGATTAGAAAGAAGAAATGACATGATCTGAACAGGACAACAGCCACTTCGGTGCAGGGAGTGCCATCTGGGATCAGGAGACCTGCAGCGGAGAAAGAAGAGGCAGGCTCGAAAGGTGGGGGGACCCAGACCAACACCTCCCGGGGCTCTCTTGGTTGTGGAGTTCACGTTAAGTCAGAAGAATGTCAGGGAAAAGAACCCATGAGAGGAGAAGCTGATTTTTCTAAGAAGGTTCAGATCTCTGACTTACTGATGTGGACATGTTTCCAGATACTTTAGAAGTAGCCTCTGATAACCCATAGTCCCCATTCTGGAGGTGAAGGGTCTAATGGAGACTTTGCGGAGCTCCCACATGAGTCTGCTGGCCTAGCATTTTCCCACCAGCTTCCACCTACTGCAGGCCCTCCTGGTGCTCATGCCGAGTAAGGGGGCTCATGATCTCTCCGCCCCTACTATAACTAGCGCGCCGATCCGTGGGGATGCACTGTGATCTACTGCACTCTCCCGATGTCCAGGGCTGTGGGCCCCCACGACTGCAGGGGGCATGTGTACAGCATGGTCAGCATCATGAAAAAAAGTCATTTCCTTGGTGGAAACTATTCCTATTCATCTCGCTTTACACTGGAAATGGTATTTCTGCTGTGACAGTTTTTTAGTCTGTCAGGTCTTACCTTCTCACTGGAAAGAAATTGCTTAACTTTAAATTCCTTGTGCCACTAATAAAATTTATTTTGAAAGAATAACAGTGTGGTTAGGAGTCACTGTTGACCAAGACCAGAATGTCCACAAGCTCCCATTGTTTCTGTGTTCAGACAGGCGTACTAACTCAAGAGGACTTTCAAGAGGAGGGTGGTACGGGGATGTGTCGGTTACGTCCTGCCTCGTGGAGTATATTGGAGAGTTTTTTCAGAGGAATGGAACTTTTTCTCAGTGGATTAAGGGAGAAACCAGACCACCATTTGCAAGGATCAGCAGGGCGAATGAGCAACATTCTTGCGGTTTGCCAGCCACCTCCTTCCAGATCCCTGCCCATGACCTTCCCGGGCCAGCCGGCTGCTCCGAGCCACGGAGGGGGAGGTGGCACTCGGAGGCACAACTGAGTTTGAATCCTGACTGTCGCCACTACCTGGGTGACCCAAGTTAACTTCTAGGAATGTTTTCATCTATAAAATGGATTACCATGAAGATTAAATGCAATTAAAGGAAAACTCCTCTGTGTTTATCTTAAGGATCTTCTGGACAGATAGAGAAACCGTGGTGGGGCCCAGGAGGGAGTGGGTGTGTTTGTATCCTTGAAAACCTCAAAATGTTGGGGCGCCTGGGTGGCTCAGTCAGTTAAGCGTCCAACTCTTGATTTCGGCTCAGGTCATGATCTCAGGGTTATGAGATTGAGCCCTGCATTGGACTCGACACTCAGCAGGGAGTCTCCTTGAGATTCTCCCTCCCTCCCTCTCCCTCTGCCCCTCTTCCGCGCTCGCCTGCTCTCCCTCTTTCTCTCTCTCTCAATCTCTCTCTCTCTCCCCCTAAATTAAAAAAAAAAAAAAAAACTCAAAATGCAACCACTGCCCTGTAGAAATAAGTATTATGTTAGGGTTATATTCATTTGCTAGGGCTGCCAACAAGAAAACACCACAGACATGGGCTTCAACAATGGAAAGTTATGTTCTCACAGCTCTGGAGGCTGGAAGTCCAAAATCAAGGTGTCAGCAGGCTCAGTGTCTTCTGAGGCCTCTCCTTGGCTGGCAGATGGCCTCCTTCTCGCTGTGTCCTCACGTGGTCTTTATACACATCTGTAGCCAACTTTCCTCTTCTGATGGGGACACCAGTCAGATTGGGTGAGGACTCACCCTAATGGCCCCATTAACTCAACCACCTCTTCCAAGGCCCTGTCTCCAAATACATTCATGTGTTGAAGAACTGGGGGTTAGGGTTTCCACAAACCAATTTTGAGGGGACACAATTCAGCCCAAAAAGGAGGCAAAGCAGAATTACATGAGAGGTTGGGAAAGGAGAGACTGAAGAAGAGAGCCATCACTAAGTGGATAAGGGAGGCGGAGGTAGGAGGAAGGCCAGCTGAAACATCTCATTTTGTGCTTACCAGTTCCACCATTCAAAAGGAAAGCAACTCTAGTCGTCAAAGACTGCCGAAGGCTCTGGAGGCTCAGCTTGGAGGCCACCTGACCGCTTTGGCTGGGCAGCCCAGTTAGGTAAGGGTACGTACGTCGGCCCCCTTGTACAGCCCAAGGCGTGGATTGTTACCCTCAGACCCTGATTCGGTGAAAAGTCAGTGGCCTCCACTAGCCTGGGAATGCCCTCAGCAGAGACCGGGTATGGCCCTCTGTTCTGTCCCACACGTTCTCCCGAGAGCGAGATGCTACGTGAAAGAGGAGACTCATCACTTCTGTGCCACTAGAGGGCAGCAAACTATAAAACGTCCAGCATTCCCGGGACCCGCAAGGGAGACTGATCTATCTTGACTGCCTCAGAATAATCTACTCAGAAAATCTGGGACCCGGGAAACAGACTGAGGGTTTCAGAGGGGAGGGGGGTGGGGGGATGGGTATTAAAGAGGGCACTATTACAATGAGCACTTGGGTGTTATATGCAAACAATGATTCATGGAACAATATATCAAAAACTAATGAAGTACTGCATGGTGACTAACATAATAAAAATAAAATAATTTTTAAAAATTAAAAAAAATAGGGGCGCCTGGGTGGCTCAGTCGTTAAGTGTCTGCCTTCGGCTCAGGTCATGATCCCAGGGTCCTGGGATTGAGCCCCGCATCGGGCTCCCTGCTCGGTGGGAAGCCTGCTTCTCCCTCTCCCACTCCCCCTGCTTGTGTTCCCTCTCTCGCTGTGTCTCTCTCTGTCAAATAAATAAATAAAATCTTTAAAAAAAAGAAAAATAAATAAATAAAAAGAAAATTTGGGTTCCTGTTCCTGACCTTCATTTTCATCTAAACACTACAGTTTATTTTAGAGCAGATTTGTCCCAAAAACAGTGCTAGCAAATGCCCCAAAAGACTCATGAAAATTGACCATGTCTCGGACTCTTAAACCATATCTCTGACTCTTAAAACAACAGAAACTTATTCCACGTGTGACGCCAAATGCCAGGGCCCCCAGGGTGAGCATGCTCAGACAGCCCCGGCCTCGGCCCTCGGTTGCTCCTTCCAGCCAGAAAGACAGATAAACTGTATTCGGCCTAAACTCGCCAAAACGGTGAGATGAGAAAGAGCACAAGAGGGCCCCAGAGCCAAGAGTCGGTGTCCGCCCCAGAAGATGCTGCGGTCAGCCGTGGGCTGGAAGGGGCCTTGGCTGTTGCACAATAAACTGTTTATTCAAATAATGTCCTTCCTGGATGTGTTCCTTTCTGGCATGGGAGAGTGCAAACCCTGAGGGCAAAGGAAGGTGGAATGGGATGTGTGCTTTGGTCCTTGTCAGGGTCCCTCTCATCAGAGTGGGTGGTGTTCTGGGAAGCTGACAGGGGACACGGCCCTTCAGCCCCATGCCCGCTCTGTGGTCCTCTGGGCAGCCTTCATCTTTGCACAGACCAGCTCTGCCTTCAGACTTTGCAGCAACCAGGGAGTAAGGACGTGCCCACAAAAGCTTGTGCAGCTCGGAGAAACCCACTTGTCCTCTTCCTCCTCCCTGTGTGGCCCCCAAGGGAACAGGGGCCGGGCTGAAGGACGAGGCGAACCAGGCCCGGGAAAGGGGTTCGGGGATTTGGGCCTGGACCACAGGTAGGCTTGGGGCCGGGAGTGGGTGTGGGTGCCCAGAGTGGTCCCATGCAGAGTGCAGGTACCATTCAGTGGGCAAGCGACTTTCTCCCGTACCCCACCCCACTTCCATACACCCCAAAACAACTGAGCTGAGCCACAGTCTCCTGCAGGGAGTTAAAGATGGGTGGGGCCCCACAGGGAGCCCTTTTGAAAGATGAAAAAAGGCCCAGAGAAACTGGAGTTTCCCTGGGGCATTCGTTCCCCTCAGATTAAACTGAGGTTTAGCTCAGCCTCTCTATTCCCTGCACCATCCTCATCACCTCTCGCACGGCTCCCAGCGCCTTCTAAGACCTGCGTAGGGCGTAGGGACGGTCCCAAGAATGCTACAGGTGAGAAGCAGGAAAGAACACCACATCTTAACAACTTTATCCTCCAAACTCTGCTTTTTTTTTTTTTTTTTTTTTTTTTTAAGATTTTATTTGTCAGAGAGCACAAGCAGGGGAAGCAGCAGAGGGAGAAGCGGGCTGCCTGCTGAGCAAGGAGCCTGATTCAGGACTCGATCTCAGGACCCTGGGATCATGACCTGAGCCAAAGGCAGACACTTAACCAACTGAGCCACCCAGGCATCCCCAAACTCTGCTTTCTTTTCCCAACCCACTATTAAAGTGAAGTTGGGGGGCGCCTGGGTGGCTCAGTCATTAAGCATCGTCTGCCTTAGGCTCAGGTCATGATCCCAGGGTCCTGGGATCGAGCCCCACATCGGGCTCCCTGCTCAGCAGGAGGCCTGCTTCTCCCTCTCCCACTCCCCCTGCTTGTGTTCCCTCTTCCGCTGTCTCTCTCTCTCAAATAAAATCTTTAAAAAAAATAAAATAAAGTGAAGTTGGATCTTCAGACAGTGAGCAAGAAGGGGCAGGCATGGATGAGGTTGACAGAGGAAAGCAGACTGGGATTCTCTCACTCCCTTTTTTTCTTTTTTTCTTTTTTTTCGGTCACTGATCATCTCAAGAGTTAACTGTTTTTTGCTCTACAAAATATCAGCACTTTCTGGATTCTGTGCAGAACTTGGATGGGGTTTTGGCTCTAAACTACAGCTAGCAGAAAAGAGGTCGGTTCTTCCCAACCTCTGAGATGGGACTGAGGGTCCACCACCCAATGCTCTGGTTCAAGCATCCCCTGGATTGTTCCCTTCCAGGGTAGCAATTTTTTAGTCAGCATTTTTAAGTTAAAAATAACCTTGTAATTAAGTAAAAGGGACATATGTGCATTGTAGAAGTTGGAAGAAATAATTTTTAAATAAGTTACGAGAAAACATAGATCCACAAAAACAAGAAAAAAATAGGGGAAACATTTCCTACCACCCAGTGACTCCTGCTATGAACATCTACTGTATATTCGTGAGTCTGTTTTCCAAAATGAAATCATACTATCCATGCTTTTTAAAACCTTTTTCAGTTAACAATCCACCTTTCCATCCAATCCATACATTCCTATGTAATAGCCAATATCCGAATGAATATCTGCAGTTTCTTCAAAAAAAAAAAACAAAAAAAACCACCCCCAACGACAGGTATGTCCGAATCCTGCGGCTGGTCTGGATGAGTGACAGTGCCCCTTGGCTCTTCTCCCCAGTTCAGCCCTTGTGACTTGGCGAGGCCGTCAAGACCTGGGGCCAGGCAGGGTCACACCGCCACCTCACGCCTCCTCACACCTCCTCCCAGGTGAGCGTTTGGCTAGAACGCGTGGCAGGGATGCTGGGGGCCAGGCCGGCCACTCCGAACACAAACGTGGCTGTCCCTTCTGCTGCAGAAGCCTCCAGAGCCGGGCTGTGGGAACAGGACTGAGCTCAAGGTTTTGGAAAGGGAAATGTGGGTTGTACCAAGAGCACAAGGCCCCACCCAGAAGTTTGGCAAAGAGTGACTTGGCGTCAGAAGAGCAGGTGGGGATCGAGTTCACCCTGTGTGGCCACCAGGAACAGTGGCCCCTTCCCAGGTCACTTTCCCTTCCTGGCTCTGCTCACCCTTCAATCTTTCCCGAGGCCAGCCCTACCAGACAATAAACAAGAGCTACCCCAAGTGCCTCTCAGGCAAAGGGCAGTTTTCCCAAGTATTTACCGCCTAATTAGCACAGGTGAATGCCGGCCTCACCCCAAATCCGGGAATATTTACTGTGGAAGTGGAGTGAGAACAAAGGCTGCGGTTCCCTCGCCTTCCAGAACAATGTCCCACTGTCGTCCAGTGCCAGATCCCTGGGGGGGCTGAACTCCTGAACTCTCTCTCCCCATGCTCCATTCAGACACCAAGTACTTCATCTTTTACAAAGTAAGAAAGGCCAAGTTCTTCCTTTCCTCCCTTCCATCTGTTCCCCTCCCTACCCCTGGGCCTACTCAGCCCACAGCTCACTGTGGCTCCACATGCTTCCCTGGTGACCTCACCCCGGATCTGGCCTTTCTGCCCCAGGCCTCCCCAATCTTCCTGGCCATCTCTGTTCAAATCTCATCTCTGGCTTTCGCACAGATAGCACACCCTGGATGCCTCATGACTAAAAAACTCTGCCCCTTCCCTCAAGCCTTTTCTTATCCTGTCCCTGTCTTGGGTAGGAATTCCAGCATGCTTGTCCACTGCCTCCAAGCAGAAATGGTCAGGACACAGGGTGGGGCGCCCTGCAGAACGGAATCCCCCCCCACGCACACCCAACATTCCCAGCCCGCAGTCCTCCCTCGGAGGTGCTGCAGAAACGCAGGCCGCCCGTCCCCGGGAGGGCCACACACCTGCCTTTACTTCACCGCAGACCTCAGAGCCCTATCGGCATGCAGGCACCCGAAGCTTCAGACTGCAAGGCCTCCGCCGTGACCAACTTGGCGGTGGCCTCCCCGAACTTCATTTTATTTGGGAGAAGAGGTTCCAGCCCTGCTTCCTCTTTCTAATCACTGAGGCCCCATCACCCTACCACCCCGTCCCCAGCTGGGCCAGCCCCCCTGACCAGGCTGTGCAGGGGGCTCAGACCAGGAAGGCGCCATTGTCCTTCCAGTGCGGGCAGAAAGCTCTAGGCAAGCAAGGCTGTCCTGCCTTCCTGGGGTCAGCCCCACGATGGGGTGCAGGCTGGCACATGGAGGACCCCCTTCAAGCCACTTGGCTGCAAGCCTAGCCTCCCAGGACTCTGAGAGCCCCAGCCCCCGGGCCACACACAGCCCAGCTTCAGAGCCCGTCTCAAAGTCAAGGCTCCCCATGGGGGCTCCCTGGGTGGCAGCTGGGCCAGAATGAACACAGAGGAATGAGGAACCCCTCTCCTTGTTCTGTGGACTCTGCAGCCCCGAAGTCAGCCCATCAAGGCCCCTGCCCTCCTCCCAGGAGCCCCATCCCACCCACCCTCAAGGATTAGGTCACACAAGAGCCTCCAACAGTTCCTGGGCTGACTCTCTCAAACCTCCAGCCCGTGGCTGGCTGCCAAGGCCCAACCAGGCCAAGGCCTCCTGGCCGCAGGCAGGGCGGCCCACTGCCTCCAGGATGGGAGAGGCTCCCCAGGCCTCTCCACATCTTACTCCTTCTCCCGAAATGCCTTTCCACCCTTAAAAACATGTTTTAAAGGGGAGATAACAGTAACCTCCCTCAGAGGGCTGTTGTCAACTACTTAATACGTGAACAGTTCTTAGCCGCGGGCCTGGCATGTAGTAAGCTCTCAACACGGCTAGCTACTGCTATTCTGCTATTTTGCTCCCAAGCCACACCAGGCGGAGTGAACTCTTCCTTTTCTGAGCCCCTGCCACTCTTCAGGGTCACCAGCCGGCACCTCCTGAAATGGGCTTCTGCTCCACGGACCCAAAAGTTGGCTTTGACCATTCCGGACGAGGGGCCAGGCACTGGGCCTGCGGGCCCGTCTGTTCCTGTGTGGGGCGAAGTCCCTTGGCAGAGGACCCCCCACCCCTCCACGGCAATGCCAGCACAAAGAGGGGCCCCCATTTCATATTTTACATGGCTTACCAAGTACTTTCACGTGGATTTCTGCTTTGGGGGGCGGGGGTAGGCAGAGCAGAAATAATTACTCCCGTGTTCCAATGGGCCCCTCGGTGCTCAGAGGCAATGGGTGCCCTACGCGGGTCTCACAACCAGTAAGTGGCCCAGTCAGCCTTCAAAGCCTTCTGCTGGATTCCAAGCCCAGCGCTCTTTCCTCAGCACCAAGCTGGGCCACAACCGGTTAAGTGCGTCTCCCTCCTCCTGACGAGCTGAGATGCCAAAGGGATTAGAGGCAGCCGATGAAAAGCAGACGCCCTCCCGCTGGTCTCTGGGCCAGCTCCCAGGAAAGAGAGAACAACAGATAAGTGGCCCCTGAGGCCCACCCCGCCCCGTGAGCTCAGCTCCTGGCAGAAAGACCTCACTGAGGAGAGCCTCTTGCCAGAGCTGGGGCCAGACCGCAGGGCTCAGAACAAGAAGTGGCCAAGGCAACCGTGTTGCCACGAACCCCCTCGAGCCCTGACAACCTAGCCACCAGGTGCGACTCTCGTTTTTCAGACAGGAAAGGCTTGGAGAGATGTGACTTCCCCAGCTAGCAACCAGTAACCACCCGAGAACAGCTGGGCTACAGCCTGTGTCTCAGCCCCGCTCACAACCCCCTTCCCACCCACAGCCGGAGGCTGGGCCCACCGGGACGGCCCCAGACCCCATTATCAGGTCCCCCGGGGTTCAGGGTCCCCTTGCTGTTGGGGGAGAGGGATCACCTCCTAGCCACGGTGAAGGCCCTCTTGGCAGAGGCTCCAGGGGAGGTTGGGGCCTCCAGATGGGAGTGGGGCAGGGTGGAGGCCGGACGGGAGTGGTGATTCACTGAGGAGGGGGAAAGGCAGCACCGGGAGTCTAGGGCGCTCCCACTCAGCAGCCCAGGATTCCCCACTGGGGGCCATCCCTCTAGCCGCCTCTCCCACATCAATGATACCAGGGCCTGTGGGGCCCAGGGCAGAGCCGGGCTCAGGCCAAGCGAGGGTGTGAGTGTGGGGTGGCATCCATCTGAACAAGCCCAAGCTCAGGAGTCCAGTCAGAGGGATCTTTCACATTCATTCAACGAATGTAACTGGAAAACAGCATGGAGGTTACTCAAAAAAACTTAAAAATAGAATTGCCATATATGGTCCAGCAATCCCATTTCTGGGTATATTCGAAGAAACTGAAAACATTAACTCGAAGAGATAGCCGGACTCCGTGGTCACTGCAGCATTATTCACAGTATGGAAATAACTGGCCGAGTGGATAGAGGAGGATTTATAGACACGCTGGAATATCACTCAGCCAAAGAAAAGTATGAGCTCCTGCCATCTATGTCAATGTGGATGGACCTTGAGGGCATTATGCTGAGTGAAATAAGTCAGGCAGAGAAAGGCAAATACTGTAGGATCTCACTTACATCTTTTTAAAAAAGGGGGGATCTAAAAAAGCAGACTCTTTGGGCGCCTGGGTGGCTCAGTTGGTTAAGCGACTGCCTTCGGCTCAGGTCGTGATCCTGGAGTCCCGGGATCGAGTCCCGCATCGGGCTCCCTGCTCGGCGGGGAGCCTGCTTCTCCCTCTGCCTCTCTCTCTCTCTCTCTGTCTCTCATGAATAAATAAATAAAATCTTAAAAAAAAAAAAGATTTCATTTATGGGCGCCTGGGTGGCTCAGTCGGTTAAGCGACTGCCTTCGGCTCAGGTCATGATCCTGGAGTCCCGGGATCGAGTCCCGCATCGGGCTCCCTGCTCGGCAGGGAGCCTGCTTCTCCCTCGGACCCTCCCCCCTCTCATGTGCTCTCTCTCTCTCATTCTCTCTGTCTCAAATAAATAAATAAAATCTTTAAAAAAAAATAAATAAAAAATAAAAAATAAAAAAGCAGACTCTTTAAAAAAAAAAGCAGTTCATAAATAGAGCAAACAGATGAGTGGTGGGGATCAGGGGTGGGTGGAATGTATGAAGGGACCCAAAGGTACAAACTTTGAGTTATAACATCAGTAAATCATGGGGAAGTAGTATACAGCATGCTAATACAGTTAATAACACTGGACTGCACATTTGAAAGTCGCTGAGAGAGTGGATCTTAAAAGTTTTCATCACAAGAAAAAAATGTTTTAACTCTGTGCCGTGACAGACGTTACCTAGACTTCTTGGGGGAGGGGGGGACATGTCATTTCACAATAGATACAAATATCGAATCATTATGTTGTACATCTGAATATAATGTTGTAAGTCAGTTGTACATAAATAATCCACGTATATAATAAAAGATGAAGAGGGCGCCTGGGTGGCTCAGTTGGTTAAGCGACTGCCTTCGGCTCAGGTCATGATCCCGGAGTCCCTGGATCGAGTCCCGCATCGGGCTCCCTGCTCGGCAGGGAGTCTGCTTCTCCCTCTGACCCTCCCCCCTCTCATGTGCTCTCTCTCTCATTCTCTCTCTCTCAAATAAATAAATTAAAAATCTTAAAAAAAAAAAAAAAAGAAAATTTAAAAAAAAAAAAAATAAAAGATGAAGAAAATCATGGCGCTTCCTCCACCTCCGCCCCAGGAAAGAGGCCAAAAGAGCAGGTGCTTGGGGTGGGGTAAGAAGGGCCAGAATTAGGTTCGATCCCACCAGCGACGTTGTTGAGACTCACAGTGTGCTGAGGGTCCAGGAACAGCAAGGAGGATGCAGAGCCTGGAGGTGAGGACGGTCCGTGAGGTCTCGGGTCCCTGCAGGCAGATGACAGACACCAGCCCGGCAAGCAAGGGGAGAGGCCGCTGGGCCGGCGTCAGCAGAGGGGGTGTAGATCAGGCTGGGGTCAACCTCCCTGGGTGGAGATCTTAGCTCCCTCCACTGGCTGACTAGGGGACTGAGGGCGACTCTCTGAGCCTCAGTGTCCCCATCTGTGAAATGGGGACCAGATTAGCACCTACCTGGTGAGAGAGAGAGAGAACTGAGCTCACGCTGCCTGCAGAAGGGACCTATTCTCCCCGAAGGGGCGAGGGGAGACAGCGGGAGGTCGCCCTTCGCCTGGTCTTGAAGGGAAGCAAGGAGTACAGCTTAGCGGGATTGTAAGCGGAGAGATTCCAGGACGCGGAGATGGGGGAAGACAGCTGAGCGCATTCCAAGAACGGGAGAAGTTACTGAGGCTAGGCTTCTGGGTGAGCCTGGGGTGCAAAAATTGTCACAGAAAACAGTGAATATTTTCGGGTTTAGGATGGGCCGGCCTCCATGTGCTACACACATCCTCCCCGCCAGTGCTCGCAGAACACCTGGACATGGGGCTGCAGGGTGAAAGGCTCAGAGTCCCATTCATTCGGCCACCAAATACTTAAAAAGCACCTACTATGTGCTGGGCCCCAGAGAATCACCGCTGAGCACGGAGCCTACGTTCTAGGGAGAGACAGATAATAAGCACAAGCCCACAGATGGTGGTGACGGCTCAGAAGGAAAGAAAACTAGATGCCGGGACCCACAGGTGATCAGGAAGGCTCATCCGCAGAAGAGCTGTGTGGGTTGACACCTCTGACAATGAGAAGGTGCGATCAAGAAATAATCCGGCAGAGGAAACGCCAGAGCAAAGGTCCGGCAGCGAGGGTTCCCACGTGCCCTAGGGATAAGGAGGTCAGGGTGCCACCAGGGGCTGAGTCACAGGGAGGGGGAGTGACCCAAGCTGGAACTGGAGGGACACGTGGGGACCATCACTCTGGGTCGTGTGGTCCAGGGGAGATTTGGGATTTCGTTCTAAGTGTTGTGTGAAACCAAGAGGGGTTTACACAGAGAAGTGACAAGATCTCTGATTGACATTTTTAAAAGGTCACTCTGGCTGCTCTGGGGAGAATGGGGCAGGCCGCTCACAAATGTCCCCTTGCCCGACCTGCACCTCTCCGACTCCAGCCTCCGGGACCGAGGGATGCGTGCTCTCTAGTTATATTTCCTGGCATTCTGGATCTACCTGGAAAAGACCCACCAGTGATTTTAGAGGAAAGTCAATTACAGCCAGCCAAGCTTGTTTTTCAGCGTTTTTACAGGCCCCGAGGGTCCGTGAGATTCAGAGCATAAACGCATAGACCCGTGTTTGCCCGTAGGAGCCTGGGTGCATTTACGACTGGAGCAATAAACCGCAGGGGCCAAACTCTGCTCTCTGGTTCGGCACAGCAGGGCACCCCCCGCCCCACCCCCTGGCAGAGCATCACAGGGCCTGGGTTCAAGTGCCGTCTCTGCCCCTCACTTTGGCAACCTCTCCTAACTTAACAGCATCTCTCCTGTCCGGAGACCACCTTCTCCAGAACATCGAAGGCGGAGCACATGTTCCCTGTGTCCCTTCCAGATCACAGAGGCAAGAACAAGCCAGAGGCAGCTGCGGAGAACCACCTGGAACCTCTGAGTCCGGGGCCTCGGCAGCCTGCCTTGGGCTGAAGAGGCAGCCAGGACCTCACCCGGGGGCTCACCACCAGGGCAGGGATGCAGCAGCCCTGTGCCACCCCACTGCCCCAAGGCTCAAGCCAGCGATCCTCAGTGGAGAGTTCCTGAAACATTCACCTCTGTTATTTTTCTTCTTATTTTCCTTTCCTCTTTTTACTTTTCCCCTGACTCAGGCGGCCCCAGGAAGGGCTGAGGCAGAGGAAGGCAGAGGAAGGGGAAGTCTTTTTCCTGGCTTTTGAAGTTCAAAAGCCTAGGCCTTGGGAGGAGAGGAAAGACCTCCAGGCACTGGTTTTGTGTAAAGAGCCAGGCTTCCAGAGCCCTCACCCAGAAAAGGATTGGCTGAGAAGAGCAAGCATTACCAAGCATTGGTGGCCCCTGCTGAAACCAGAGGCTGCAGCCCACTCCAGGTGCAGGCAGGAAGAGGATTTAGGGGCGCCTAGGTGTCTCAGTCCCTTAAGTGTCTGCCTTCAGCTCCGGTCATGATCCCAGGGTCATGGGATCGAGTCCCATGGTCACGGGATCAAGTCCCGAGTGGGGCTCCCTGCTCAGCGGGGAGTCTGTTTCTCCCTCTGCCCCTCCCCCTGCTCGTGCTCTCTCTCTCCCTCAAATAAATAAATAAAATCTTTAAAAATAAAACAAAAACAAAAACAACAATAAGACCACTACAAACAACAGTACTATCACGGGCTAGGGATGGGGGACATCAAGCTCCAGATGCCCTCACCGACACAAATCCCCCCGACTCTCAGTCCCGCACAAGCGCCTGGAAGTTAGGCATGACCCTGGGGAGGTTGTGGGAGGGAATGACCGTGACTAAGTTTCCATCCCCTTAACAGAATGAAAGCTGAATAAATTACATGTTATTCTAGTTACAATATAAATATTATATATTATGAATTATATGCAATACATATGTTATATACGTCTATGAGATAAATATGCATTGCATAATATATATTACATAAAATATATAAACATAAATATAAAAGGTAACTATTTTAGTTATAAAAATAGATAGAGGGACACCTGGGTGGCTCAGTCAGTTAAGCGTCTGCCTTCGGCTCAGGTCATGGTCCCAGGGTCCTGGAATCGAGTCCCACGTCGGGCTCCCTGCTCCATGGGAAGTCTGCTTCTCCCTCGCCCACTCCCCCCTGCTTGGGTTCCCTCTCTCGCTGTGTCTCTCTCTGTCAAATAAATAAAATCTTTAAAAAATAATAATAATATTAAAATAAGGGCGCCTGGGTGGCTCAGATGGTTAAGCGACTGCCTTCGGCTCAGGTCGTGATCTCAGGGGCCTGGGATCGAGTCCCGCATCGGGCTCCCTGCTCAGCGGGGAGCCTGCTTCTCCCTCTGCCTTTCTCTCTCGCTCTGTCTCTCATGAATAGAAAAAAAAAAAAATTAAAATTAAAATAGATCAAAAAAGACGGTGATGATAGATAAATAAGGGAAGCCCCAGTGCACTGTGTGAACACCTCTGCTTGAGAGCAGGCCTTACCCCGCTGGAGCCGAAGTGATGTGGTGCCCAGAGGGGACATCACAGGTGGTTGTCTGGGGGACAGAGAGCCAGGGGCCCACCAGGCTCCTCTTGGGTGGGACGCCCCTTGCCTCAGACTAAGAGCCAGAGGGAGCTCGAGGTGGTCTTCTCCCCGCCCCCCGCCCCCGACCCTGTGCATCTAGGACAGCTGCAGCCCTGCAGAGCCACGCGGCCGACCAACCCATGTCTGCTGACCAAGGTGGCTCATGTCCCCCAGGACGGCCGAGAGCAGGGCCGTACAACCCACCCAGAGGGGCCTGAGTGGTGAACTGCCACGTCTGTGGGTGGGAACAGGCCCAAGGCAGGGAAGGGGAGAGAGGACAGACACAAAAGGTAGGACCTGGGTGACTCACCACCAAACAAAGAACCTGCAGAATTAAGCAAGCTTCCTGGGAAAGGGCAAGAAGTGAATCGTATTGTGTGTTATGTCAACCCCCCAGCCAGCCCAAATCCCCAGAGTTGGGCTGTAAAATGGAGGGGAAACAGTTTCCACCCACAGAACAGGGACTTCCATCAACTCCATTGTCCCCACCCCTCAAGAGGGCTTGTCCCAGAGCAAAGAACCGGCCGGCTCTGCCAGGCTCCACGGGGAACAGCCCTAGGTCCCAGGCCTGCTCCACCCTCCCACCCTCCAGGTTTCAGCTCATCTGCTTGCCTGGCTGGGGAGCCAAGAAAGGGCTCTGATCCCCCACAGGTCACCGCCTGACTCACCGCCACCCCTCCCTGAAACTCTCAGGTTCAGCCTCCAGAAACAGCTAACACCAGGTCACCTCGCGCCTGGGTCCGACTCCCAGCTGGGGTAGGCAATGGGTACCCAGAGGATGCTCTCAGCAGCCCCAGCAGCATCTCTGCCGACTCCTGCCCTGGTCTGGGGCTGAGGAACAACTTGCCCCGGGAAAATGCCCAAGGCTCCCGTGGGAAATCAGAGCAATTGCCATCAACACGCGCCCTCCTGCTCCCAATCTCCCAGCCCCGACCTCTGCAGCAGGAACAGACAGACTTCAGCCTGGAGAGTCAGCACCATCCGACAGCGGCAGCGGGTCTGAATCCAGGCATCTCTGTTACAGGGCAAGTCCCCAGAGCAAGTGGCACCGGGTGCGGCTTGTAATGGCAGAAAAACTGGGAAAAATACAGACATCCATCTATAAGGTACCGGGAACTCAAATTATATGACATCCTACAAAGGGATATTCTGTAATTTGAAAAAAGTCAAGTATATCTATAAGAGCCAAAGTTTCAAAAGATATCCAAGACATAACATGAAGTGAAAAAAGCAAGATCCAGAACTATATGTCTAGAATGATACCACTATTCTATATTTGACCCTCACCCTACCTGTCCGTTCTCTGCCTTTCTCTGATCTTCTCTGTGCCCCCAGGAAGCTTGCCCCTATGGACTACAAAAGTGGGGCTCCCTCGCTGGCTGAATATCAGTTGGTTAGGCCAATGGAACGTTCTAGCGATAGATCAGAGGATGGGACCAGAGACAAAGTGGGGCGTTTCTTCGCTCTGATCCCTCTCTTCCTGTTCTGATGGTGGCTTGTGCTCTACAAGGCCCACAGCGTCAAACATTGGGAGAGCGGGACGTGAGACTTTCCTAGTTTTGATGTTCCCACCCCACATCATATCAAACACATTAAAATATACACACTTCTCACACTATGCATAATTTTGGTTATAAACTTTTGAAGGGGCTTGTATAAATTTAATAATTCTGAGCCTGAGAATACATTATGCATTTTGTTCATACCAGTTAAACTTTATTGCTTCTACATAAAGCTAGGTCATAGTTGAACCGAGTTGCAGTAAGCTAGTTGAAATGATGTTACCTAAATAAATACTTATTAATTATAATTTTGAGGATTTCTTTTTCTATTTTGGAGCCAGTAGATACATGATCATTGCGGGGGGGGGGGCACTCTAAAAAATTCACAGGTCCTAGGCATCATGGCTGGCAGCCAAAATGGCTGGAATGTCCAGAATTTGCCAGGCCCTCCTGGGTCCATGCAGGGATCAGCCCGAAGAGACGCCAAGGTGGAAGAGAATAAACCAAACCCACAAGGGGAAATCTGCTCTGCTCAGAGGCTGCATCCAGAGCTAGCACAGAGCCAGAAGGTGGAAGGAGCCTGAATTCTGCAGCTTGCCCAATGAGCTGACCCCACGAGCTGATCTCATGAACCTGTGGCCTGACCAGTCCCCTTTCAGCAACCCAGCCAGATGGATAGGATCAGAATGGCCCACCCAGGCCTCCAACCTGTTTTCTGGGCCATGCTGGGACTTGCAGCCAGCCGAATGCCGGAACAGGCGGCACCCCAACTTCCTGCTCATTAGGATACACCAAGCACTGGGCCCAGGGGCTGAACATCTGGTCCCAGTCCATACCTGCTGGCCCAAGCCTTCCCACCCACCATTGCTACCAGACCCTTAAATGGGGCCTGCAGAGGCTCCCCAAGGGGCATTGAACATGACTCACCAACCCGGCACCACGTGCACACACACACCCTGGATATCGGGAGGAGAACCAGCAGGCCTAAGGTTTTATAGTCCAAGTCTCCAGGGGGGACTCCGGATCCCCCGGGACCCTCAGGCTCTGGCTGAGGCTCCTTCTCCTGCTCCTCTCATGGGCCAGAACCAGGCATACCCTCCAAGGCAGACTCCCTGGCCACTCCCCCAGCCCTGCCCCTGAAGCTCCAGCAAACCTGGGGTCAGGGCTCACACAGACACAAGCACAGCCAACCCAGGGTACAGTTCTGGCTGGGGGGGGCGGCCTCTGGCAGGAACCATGCACATTCACTGCCATGTCTACAGCGCTAATAACCAAGGAGCTTGTCTTCCCTCAAACTGGTTTCCTTGTACAGTGACCGGGTCACGGCTCCCTGCCCTCCCCCTGTGCTAAGGCAGGCTCGAGGGTTTTGGCCTGGAGCTCACAGTGTGTGGGGTTTAAGGATTTGAGGAGCAGGTGTTAGAGTCTAAGAAACTCTGAGCCTTGACTAACACTTTTTACCTAACTGCTGCACACAGCAAATCAAAGTGGCTATTCTGTAGGCTCCCTGGCAGGGGAGA
This sequence comes from Neomonachus schauinslandi, assembly GCF_002201575.2. Classification (NCBI taxonomy): domain Eukaryota; kingdom Metazoa; phylum Chordata; class Mammalia; order Carnivora; family Phocidae; genus Neomonachus; species Neomonachus schauinslandi. The sequence continues at coordinate 9,322,453 of NC_058413.1, read as the reverse complement.
GAAACACCCCCCACCGCCAAGCAGGGCTCTCCCAAGGACCAGGATGGAAGAGCCTGCCTTAAGACACTTGGTGGTGGCCCTCCAGGTCCCACCCAGAACTGAGACAAACCCCCAGCCTCATACCTGGAAGGCCACTGCCCCGAGAACAGCAGGGGCTGACTGTCCAAGGGCCACGGCAGACCCTCCTAATGGCAGGAGAGATGTTAGACGTCAGGTTCCTCAGCGACCCAGGAGCCAGTTCTTCTGTTCCCAGGGCCTTGAACCATGAAGGTGAGATGTAGAGAACAGAGTCCAAGGCTGTGGGTGATGTGCTGGGAGACGCGCAGGCCCCAGCCACTCCTTCCACCAGCTCACAGAGGGTCTGACCCACTAGGGGCAGCACTGGGGGGCTTCGGGGTGCCCCAGCGAGTCCAGCATGTGACTCACACACCTGAAACTGAGCCCGAAAGATGGGCTGGCCTCAAGAGAGCAGATCACGGGATCATGGAGTCAGACCCAGGAGGAAGGCGGTATTTCATATTGTGGAGGTTTTGTTTTCTTTTCTTTTGATAATGAACAGCTTTTTATTTTCAGCTTTCAGAGGGCTGTTTTGTTGTTGTTGTTGTTTTGTCTTTTTACCTCTTAGATAAGGAGCCCTTCAAATAAACCTATCATGAATCTGTGATATTCCCAAAGCTGAATTCTGCAGCTTGACGATAGGGCCTTATAGTCCAAGGAAATAAACTAAAAGGAAATAAATTAAGCCTCAGGACCCCACTGTGATGCCCAGAGCTGACGGCCCCAGAAGGAGTTGGATGAGAAAGAGAAGGACCTGGGTGGTCGATTGACAGATCTGGAAGGGCCCTCAGAGAACAGCAAGGGGGGCACTCTCAGAGTTGTGTCCAAGCCCATGCCCTTGGTGGTGGATATGGGGCTGGGTCAAGATGACCCCAGGGAGGGTGAGGCATCAAAGACGTGTCTCCAGGGTATGTGACCAATTGGGTGGTGAGGTGTTTTGCTGAGATATGGAATCCTGGGGAAAAATCTACCAGTCTTAGATCATGAGTTTGACTTCGTACAAAGTGAGTTTGAAAGCCTTTGAAAAATTTAGGTGAGGATGTCTAGCGGGCATTGGATGGTCAAAGCTGCAGTTCTAAGAACGCTGAGATGGAGATAAAAATTAGGGAATTGTCTTAACGTAGGAAGTAACTGAAACTATGAGCAGGGATGAGTGCCCAGGGAGAGAATACAGAGGAGGGGAGGGAGGGGAAGGAAGAAGGAACATGGAGGAACAGAGGAACCAGAAAAGGAGCCTCCAGAGAGAGATGGTGGGAACAAGAACAGGACATGCACGTTTCCCCTCCAACAAACCGTGGAGAAGAGCACGGACGGCCCTCGATGGCACAGACAGAAGTCTTTCACAAAGGCTGCATTTTTAAGATGCTTGACCCGATCAACTGTCCTGATGACACTCATCAGGCCATTCTCTGCACAGCCACTGTGTCCCCAGGCGGTCATGCCATGTGTCCAGAAGCCCTCCCTGCTTCAGGGGAGAACACGTGGAGAGACCCTCGCTCTACAAGTCTACAACTCAGGGGACATGAAGATACTCCTGGGTATTCTAAGCCTCTTGACACAGCTTATGTACAGGTGGACCTCAGAGCTCCTTTTTCTTCGTGTAAGCTCACCTATCACCTCTTGCCCCAGGGTCAGGTCAGGGACATGGGTGTCAGCTAAGCCTTCGCAGCTCAGCATGTGGTGGACACAGCACAGTAGTTGGAACAAAAGAAAAGTTGGAACAAAAATCCTGATGAGTTAGGCTGAGCATGGAAGGAGAGCTTCCCTGGCTCTGGTCACTCATGTGTAGACTTGGACAAGGAAACCCCAAATTGAAAGGTCTTCCCAGCGGAGACGGGCAAATACAATAGTTGGCAAGGTTCATTCACAGAGCACGTTCGCCACGCCAGCACCACTTAATGTGCCACAGATAATAGTATCATGCCCACTGTACAGACACGGAAATCGAGGCAGAGAGGGGTTACCTACTTGACCCAAGATAATACAGCTAGTAAGCGATGGGTCGGGGATTCAACTCAGCGCAATTCTAAAACCCGTTCTGCACTTTTTTATTTTATTATTTTACGTTATTATTTATTACATTTTTTTATTATTATCTACCCTTTTTATTACTTTTTTAAATTGTGGTAAAATGCATATAACAAAATTTATTATCTTAATCATTTTGCAGTGCTAAGTTCAGACATTCACACTGTGATGCAGTGTGAGTGCAGGACACCTGCAGGACATTCTCACCACCTGCAGGACATCCACCTGCAGGACACTCTCACCACCCCAAACTGAGACTGTCCCATGAAACAAAGATAACTGCCCATTCTCCTCCCCCTGCAGCCTCTGACAAGCCCATTCGATTCTCTGTCCCTATGAACCTGACGCCTCTAAGGTCTTCATATAAGTGGGGTCATACCGCATTTGTCTTTCTGTGACTGGCTCGTCACTTACCATAATGTCCCTAGGGTTCATCCATGCTGTGGCAGGTGTCAGACCTGTTCTCCCTTTAAAAATTTGTTTTGAGGGGTGCCTGGGTGGCTCAGTCATTTAAGTTTCTGACTCTAGGCTTCAGCTCAGGTCATGATCTCGAGGTGGTGAGATTGAGTCCGGCATCAGGCTCCGCGATCAGTGAGGAGTCTGCTTCAGATTCTCTCTCTCCGTCCCCTTCTATCCTCCCTGGATTGTGCACTCTCTCTCTCTCTTTCTCTCAAATAAATAAATAAATATAATCTTTTTTTTCAAAGATTATATTTATTTATTTGACAGAGAGAGTGAGAGTGAGAGAGGGAACACAGCAGGGGGAGTGGAAGAGGGAGAAGCAGGCTTCCCGGCCGAGCAGGGAGCCCGATGTGGGGCTCGATCCCAGGATCCTGGGATCATGACCTGAGCCAAAGGCAGATGCTTAACGACTGAGCCACCCAGGCGCCCCAAATATAATCTTTTAAAAAAATTTGTTTTGAGGGGCGCCTGGATGGCTTAGTCAGTTAAGCATTCACCTCTTCATTTCAGCTCAGGTCTTCACCTCAGGGTCATCAGTTGGAACCAGGTGTTGGGCTCCACAATGGGTGTGGAACCTACTTAAAAAAAAAAAAAGTGTTTCGAATCGATAGGGTATTTACACAATTCCAAATTCCAAGGGCACCAAAATGTTGAAAGTGAAAAGCTTCCTTTCTCAGTCTCCCTCCCGCATGGTTCTTCCATGGCTACTTCCAGAGAGCTTTTATGCATACACAAGCAGTTACCTACATGGATTCCTTTTTGCTCTTTTTTCATCCAGGTATTTTTTTACTCTGTTCTGCCTTGCTGTTGTTTCTCTTCCCTCTGCAGTCTGCCGTGGAGATCATTCCCCTCTTAGTTCAGAAGATCTTCCTCTCCTGATCGATCAGCTGCTTGGTGTTACATTGTCTGGACACAACAGCAGCTTACTCAGCGAGTCCTCGTGGCTGGCTAGCTTGGAATTGGTGCTCTTAGCGTCTTTAGGCACCTCTGAGCCTCATTGTGGCTTCCGGATATCACATGACGAGCAGGGCTCCTGCAGTGATTCATGCCATGGCTCCCTGTTTAGCAACAGTGACATGAAAGAGTCAAGTAAAGAATCGCACAATTAGGGGCTACTGGGTGGCTCAGTCACTGGGTGTCTGCCTTCGGCTCAGGTCATGATCCCAGGGTCCTGGGATCGAGCCCCGCATCAGGCTCCCTGCTCAGCGGGAAGCCTGCTTCTTCCTCTCCCACTCCCCCTGCTTGTGTTCCCTCTCTCGCTGTCTCTCTGTCAAATAAATAAATAAAATATTAAAAAAAAAAAAGAATCGCACAGTTAAAACACTATATGGGGAGCTCATAATGGAGGGGTATAGTAGTGCGAGATCAGCCACGGGAACTGCAGGTCGGAGAAGGCTCCACTCGGTCCCCATCCCCAACCCTATTCCACCTGACGAATTCTCTTTGTCAGGAAATAGCCCCCCATGCGCCCAGCTGTGTCCCAGCCAGAAACCCGCCCAGCTCACCCTGTCACCTCCCTCTGCTTCACCCGCTCTGTTCTAGCCAGCATTGAACCTGTCCAGGTGTCTCTCAAACCCTCACCCCACTGCCACCAACTCGTCCAAAGCCCACCGTCCCTTCTGCTGAGCTGCTCTGTCACACCCTCCCCCTCCCGCCCCCACCCGCAGAGTAGTCAGGGGCATCCCATCAAAAGGGAAATCAGACCACATCTCTCCAGATTAAAACCTTCCCAATTGTGCACCCACGTTCATAGCAACATTATTCGCAATAGCTAGAAGGTGGACACAACCCAAGTGTCCGACAAGTGGATAAGCAAAATGTGGTCTGCACATACAATGGAACATTATTTGGCCTTAAAAGGAAAAGAAATTCTGCAATACGTCCCATGGATGAACCTTGAGGACACTATGCTAAGTGAAATGAGCCAGCCGGAAAGACAAAGACTGCGGGATTGCACAGAGAGGAGGCACTTAGTAATCAAAATCATGGAGCCAGACAGTAGAACGGAGACTGCAGGGGCTGGGGACGGAGAAGGGGTTGGTGTCTAATGGAGACAGTTTCAGTTCTGTAAAACGAAAAGAGCCATGGGGAAAGAGGGTGGGGACGGCTGCACAACGTGAATGGATTTTTTTTTTAAGATTTTATTTATTTATTTGAGAGAGAGAATGAGAGAGAGAGAGAGCACATGAGAGGGGGGAGGGTCGGAGGGAGAAGCAGACTCCCTGCTGAGCAGGGAGCCTGATGTGGGACTCGATCCCGGGACTCCAGGATCATGACCTGAGCTGAAGGCAGTCGCTCAACCGACTGAGCCACCCAGGCACCCAACGTGAATGGATTTAATACACTCAACTGTACACGTAAAAGTGATAAAGATGGGAAACTTTGTGTTATGTGTATTTTAACATATTTTTTAAAGCATTAAAAAAAGAAACCTCTTCCAGAGCTTCCCAGGACTGCGAGCGTAGAGACCTTACTTAGCAGGAGGCCCTGCGAGATCTGGGTCCCTGCTCCCCACTGAAGGCACAACGGCCCCTCTGTGCTCCCTGGGCACACCCTGGTTCTTCCCACCTGAGGGCCTGGGTGCTGGGTGTCCCCTCGGCCAGTAGGGAGTCACCTGCTCGGAGTGACTGCCCGCTGACTCCCCCACCTACTTTCTACCCCATGTCCTGCTTCGTGCTCCCCTAGCTCCCCCAGCACCCCTGGCTTCACAGCCTGCTTGCCAGTCTCCACTACCAGCACGAAGCTCCTCGGCATTAGGGACCTGGGCCTGCCTCACCCATCTCTGCCTCCCTGCTGTGGGTCGATGCTGCCATGGAAGCCGATGCTGAGACGGAATCTGCAGGGTAAGACCACCATTAGGGATAGTAACTGTGTGGGGAAGGGGCCGCAGCAGGCTTGGGCAGAGGGAAAGCCTGCTGGCGATGTGGGCCTGGCAAAATCTCAGCCGGCCGGGCCAGAAGCTCTGGAGTCGGTGTCGCCCACCTGAGTGGTTCCACACGGTGCAGAAGTGCCGTCCTTGCTTGGCCGCCAGAAGGGAGCAGCCCCAGGAAGGGTGTGACCTTGAGCGGGGCAGTGTTATGTGCCCAGGGCAGACCCCAAAGTGACACGTATCTAGAGGCTCTCTGCCGACCATGCTCCTCACGGCCAGGTGACAAGCTCTTCTGGAGGGGCTTCAGGCAATGCTTCTCCATATTTACCCCAACCCCCAACCCCTAGCACAATCCTTGGCACATAGTAGGTGCTCAGAATGAATGAACAGTTGATTGGATCTTGAAGTACAAACAGGATTTGGAGAAGGAGACAAGGCAGGAGATGTGTATTCGGGCATGAAGCATCCTTTGTGCAAAGGTAGAAAGGCAGGAAGAAACACATGGGATGTTCCCGAATCCACAAACATGAAGACAAGGTTGAATCACTATGCAGGGAAGTGAGGGAATGAGGCTCAAATGGTGAGTGGACAAAGGCCTTGTAGATCACACTTGAATTTTGCCCCGTTGGCAAGGATGCTTTCAAAGGGTTCCAAGAAGAACTGCCATGATTGGCTGGTTTTAGAAAGATCATTCTGCTGGCCTTCCTGAGGACGGCCCAGGAGGGCAAGCGAGGGACAGGAGGCCGATCAGGAGTTGGCTTTGAGCAGGCCAGGCCTGTGTCCTGAGGCGCGGGTACTGGAAGAGGACAGGAGCAGCCACAGATGTGGCAGCGGGAGGTGAGAAGGGGCTACGGCCGAAGTCTGGAACCGCCATCAGGGAAGCGCAGTCAGTAAAGAATAAACATCTAAAGAACAAGGATGGGGGCGCCTGGGTGGCTCAGATGGTTAAGCGTCTGCCTTCGGCTCGGGTCATGATCCCAGGGTCCTGGGATCGAGCCCCGCATCGGGCTCCCTGCTCGGCGGGGAGTCTGCTTCTCCCTCTCCCACTCCCCCTGCTTGTGTTCCCTCTCTCGCTGTGTCTCTCTCTGTCAAATAAATAAAATCTTTAAAAAAAAAAAAAAAAAGAACAAGGATGGTCGGTCGGGGAGGAAATCAGGGAAGAATAGGGCCATGGGAACGCAGGAGAGAGAACAGTTCAAGAAGGAAAAAGTCAAGAGGGTCAAGGCCGTTAAGAGGTCAAGCAAGATAAGGCCGGAAGTGCCCATGAAGTTGACCACCAGGAGGGCAGGCCTTGAGAGCAGCTTGGGGTGGCAAGAGACCCAGCCCAGGCCAGTACATTCTCCGGTCTGATTTGAGGCTCAGGTTTCTCATGGGCTTTCTGGAGAAAACCTTCCTCTGTCAACATACTTCAGTCCAGGGTCTCCCCTGCGTCTGACCACAGAGATGCTCCGGTCCATGTGACCCTCCGGTCGCCTTCTTTGGAAAGGCAATGGCAGGAGCCCGATGGAGCATCAGGAGCCCCGAGCCCGCATGGCACCATGTGTGAGGGGCCTTAGGCCTCAGTTTCTCCTGGGGTGAGGGGTCCAGGTGGACGCTGCAATTGCCTCTGTTGATCTGGACTGGCCTGGCACTCAGGTTCAATGAGAGTGACACAGTGGCCGGCTCTCCACACCCTCTGACTTGAGTCCCTTGTGGCAGCCACAAAGGACTCTTTTTCCCCATCCAAGTGCCCACTGTGTAAACTCAGTTCCAATGAGGAAAGAAACTGGATTGAGAAAAGAGAATATTTACTTTTCCCATCAAGCTGATACCCAAGTAAATAGTGTGGTCCCATCAGTAGAGCCCAGGCCCTGCCCTCCTCCTCCCCTCCAGGTAGAACCTGGAGCATTTAAGAAGGCACCCTGATGGGCATGTCTCACACAAGACCACCCGATCCCGACACAGGCCAGCGCCTCACTCGCCAGCCTCCTGTCCACCATGAAGCTCGCTGTCATCCTCGCCCTGGCCACCCTGGCTCTCTGCTGCAGCCCTGGTGAGTTCCCAGAGCCCCTCTCCCCCAAGCCAGGCTCAGGAACCCTTCCTGCTCCCCAGTTCTGCTTCCCAGTTCTGCTCAGGGGGCAGCTGCTTAGCTGGAACACTGAGTCCCAGCCAGGAAGCCGGGTCTGTGAACAGGGCCATCTTGGGAACTTGGGGAGCGCCTTGAGCCCGTGAGGAAACCTGGAAGGGATCCCATCTTCCATAGCCAACAACTTCAGAATTGCAGTGTTGGAACAGACTGGAGGCAGGAATGGAGGAGATCCCGTAATGGATGTGTGGGTTCAATGGCCAACAGAATAGGAATGATGAGCTCCTCAGAGCCCAGTCTCTCCAAGAGACCCCCAAGATGCCAAGAGACCATGGTACAGTGCCACCCTCAGGTCTGGGGTCTCCACACCACTTTGGCAGCCGAAGGGGCTAGAAGGAGCTGCAGAGCCTCATGTCTCCAAAAGAAATCCAAGCTAAGGCAAGGTCACCCATTCTGGGCAGAGAGGAATATTCTAGAAAGGGATCTTCCCTTTGGGAAACTGCCAACCCAGAGTGGAGTTTTCTAAACATTTCTGTCCTCTGCCAAAAGGATTAGGAGTCTCTGAATAGTTGCAGCTGTCATTAAGAGGAAAGGAATTGCGGGGGGGGGGGGGGGGGGGGGGGGGGGGGGGG
>NC_058413.1:9239118-9314240 GCF_002201575.2 Neomonachus schauinslandi | reverse complement strand
GGAAGTCCCCTGATCTTTTGGTAATTGAGTTACCTGGTTTTTACTCTGTATCAGCCTCTTCTACTCCTTTTAATAAGCAAACGAACAGAACGTTTTTTAGCAAATTTCAATTAATTCACTTCAAAAGTTTCAGGACACCCATGGCGATAAGTTTGATGACCCTGGGGAGTGGCAGAAGAGCTGGAAAACCAAAACCAAGAGGCAATGGGGACAGCTATTGTGTAGAGATATTTGTCTTTAAAGGGAAATAACATCATTTTGGATTGACAGGTACAGTTGACATGTACTGAACTGCACAGGGGTTGGGAGTGCTGACTGCCCCCCACACAGCCAAAAATCTGCCTGTAACCTTTGACTTTTAACTACTCACAGCCTGCTGTTGACCAGAAGCCCTACCGGTAATATAAACCGCTAATTAACACATAGCTTGTATGTCGTATGTATTATATACTGTGTTCTGACCATCAGACCCAACCTTTTCTGAATTTTTTCATTTTTTCTAGGCTACTCAGTTCATCTGTGAATCTCTTCAAATTGTCACAAATCTCAAAAAAAAAAAATTCCAATACATTTATTGAAAAAAATTCACAAGGGGCCCCATGCAGTTCAATCCTGTGTTGTTCAAAGGTCAATTGTATATTACTTAGATCTCAGTGCTGTGCATAGAGCTGGTGGCTCAGCAAGATAGGGCTGGAATATGGTAAGGGGTGGATCTGGGATGCCTTTGTGTATTTGTGTGTTTGCACACATGTCATAATAACAATAATAATATCCCCATTTATTCAGCACTGACAGTGTGCCAATCACTGTTCTGAACCCCTTTTGATCCTTACAATAACCCCATGAAATAGGGATATTATTCCCATTTTACAGATGAGAAAATGGAGCCACACAAAGAGAAAGTAACTTGCCAGATGACATAGTAAGTTGCAAAGCAGGGCTCTAAGTTCCGGAGGGGGTTTGACTTGGAGTGGCCATTCTGGGGGTCCCTGGAGTCCAGGCAGGGAAGCGGAACTTGCACACGAGGCAGAGAATTCAAGGACGGGGACCGAGACTCAGGGCGTAGGAAGCAGTGACTCTCCCCCATGTTCCTGGGGCAGAGGCCTGAAAAGGGAGCACAACCTGGGGAGCACTGCGGGTGAAAGGAACGTAGTGAGGCCAGGCGTGGACACAAGAGGCAGGTGGGCAGGTGAGTGCACCCCAGGGGCCCAGTGCTCATGGTGCACACCTCTTCCCGGGCCAGTTCAGGGGCTTGCTCTTGGCCTGGACAAGTATTTCTTCCTGCCAGAGCCTGACTCTGCCCCCTGCCCCCCCCCACCACCCCCCGTGGCAAGTGGCTCAGACCATCACTAACCACAGGTAAGAGGCATGCTTCGGCAGGACAACAACCAGAAACCCTCAGCAGCCCCTTCCCAAACCCCCACTGTTGCATAAAAGATCAGATCAGCAGCTTCTTTTATCAATCCTCCACCTGGAGCTCTAACAGAAAGAACAAATGGCAAATTGCCCCACCCCAACCCAGGAAGTACAAGGAGGGCTCGGGCAAGCCACGAGAAGCTGGCTGCAACCCCGGAAACCCTTCCCACAGTGCCAAAGAGCCAACGGCGTGGAGCACCACCAGATCTCACGTTCCACACCATCCCATCGACGGAAAGGCTGCTCTCTCTTGCTGACAGGCCCGCCTGCTTGCCTCCGGGGCGGGTCCAGCCAGGGGGCTGGCCAGCTTGGAAAAGGGCCTGGACACGCATGCTCTCTCTTTTCTGTGCTTCAGCTTCTGCAGCGATCTGCCTGAACTTTCTGAATGTCATCAAAACCCTCTTCACGGACACGCTCTCCAATTACGAGGCTGCGATTGAATTTTTCGTCCCAGACGCCGACATGAAAGATGCGATGATCCAGCTGAAGAGTCTGGTGGACACCCTACCCTCAAACATCACGGAGAACATCCTAAAGTTCATGGTACATAGCTCCCTTCCCTCTGTGCCGCTTAGCAGCGGATCCCCACCCCTGCCCCGCCAGTCCCTGGGCTGCAGCCTCGCCCCATTTTTTTGGAGCCCTTTCTAGCCCTTTGGAGCAGACTCAGTCATCTTACGCTTTTTAAGAGGCTTCTGAGAAATAATCAGAACTCTTACAAGCTTAGCTCTTCCCAGACCTACTGAACCTCTTAACTGACACTGAAGTTTCTGCATGCAGACATCTTGGTCTAACTTTGAGTTTCGCTCACTATTGTCTTGGGGTTTTTTGGTGTGTGTCTGTTTTAGGGCATAGTCTTAAAGAGCCCAACGTGTGCTTAGGACTTAGAAGCTGAAGATCTCCAACTGCTGGAGCTCCTGCGGATCCTGGACACTTCCTTCACTCCGTCCCCAGCCTGGCTCCCTTCAATAAAGTATAAGCATCGCACCTTTGTGCCCCCTGCCCCCGCCTCTTTTTTGCTCACCTGCTAGAGTGAGGAGGTCTGCCACTGTGAGGGTAAGGTTAGCAGGTGCAAAGAGAAAGGCAGTGGCCAAGCAAACGCATCTCCGAGGGGCCCAGGTGTCTCAATCCCAGTCCCCCACACATATCAGACTGGCCACAGGTGGCAAGACAGTGTCCAGCACACACTCCCTGGCCTGGGCAGAGAGCCACCCAGGGCCCTGCTCAAACTTAACCTACAGGGGAAGAAAAGGGGGTCCATAGAGGGTGGCGGCTGACCTCAGACAGACTCCTCAACCTCCAGCCATTTAGTGATGAAATTAACTGTTCTGTAAATATTTAAGCTGATTATGCTACCCAGCCACACCTGGAATGGAAACGTCTGCTTCAAGCATGTGGACAGAGCAGTTGGGATTGCTCAGGGGCCGGGTGGCCCAGCATCAGAGCGCCTCACATCACACACAGCGCACAATCCCTCGTGGAAGGAATCGGATTCCTGTAAGACACTTTACACAACAAAGGCGGGAAGGTTCGGTTCCTTGATTAGGGATCCAAGGTGTTTGGGGTGACTTTGAGGGTGACAGACCCTGACTCCTCAGGGCCAGCAGGGGGGTTCACGTGGAGTCCCCAGGCATGGCGGGATATATGCTACATGAAATTATTTATTAAACTATTTTTTGGGGGGCGCCTGGGTGGCTCAGTCGTTAAGCGTCTGCCTTCGGCTCAAGTCATGATCCCAGGGTCCTGGGATTGAGCCCCGCATCGGGCTCCCTCCTCCGCGGGAAGCCTGCTTCTCCCTCTCCCACTCCCCTTGCTTGTGTTCCCTCTCTCGCTGTGTCTCTCTCTGTCAAATAAATAAATAAAATCTTTAAAAAAAAAAAACTATTTTTTAAAGGGGGTGGAGAACAGGAAAAAAAAAACAACAACCCTGTTATGCATTTCCTAGATCCTTTTATCTGTCACCATAGTTAGGACATTATATTTCCAGGTTGGTTGGTTTGTTTTTAAGTAGTCTCCATAACCTGCATGGAGCTCAACGCGGGGCTTGAACTCACAAGCCTGAGTTCAAGACCTGAGCTGAGATCAAGAGTCGGACACTTCACCGACTGAGCCACCCAGGTACCCCTACATTTCCAGGTTTAAATCGGAAAAGCCTACAAGTCAATCTGTCCATTCACATCAGTCTTACTTTAAAGACATCTCTGCCCCGAAGAGAATCCCGGGGTGGGAAGTGGTGTCACAGATGCAGGGCTGGTCAGCACCGGGTTACTGCTGTCCACCGTCCACACCCACGGGGTAATGCTTTTGCGCCCTGACTTGCGCCCCTGCCCCCTTTCCTGAGTCCCTATTCATTCAACTTTCCTGCAGAAAGAGAATCAGTCACCCCTTTCTTCTGGGGCAAAGGAGTCTTCAGGCATGAAATTAATCCCTAGGTATTTACTGGCACTTTCGATGCACGCATAGTGGTGCTGGGCACTCTGAGGAACCCAGGAGCGGATTTCATAACCCAGCAAGTATGTGTAAAGCACTTGCTCTGGGCCCGAAGGGCACTAAGGCCCAAGTATGGCAGCGTGAATAAAGCGGGGGCTTCAGCTCTCAGGGAGCTGGCGATCGGATGGGGAAGCTCACCAGCTCTGGCAAAATAAGTCAATAAACAGGTAGATGAAACAGCGATAAAAACCATAAAAGAAATCCATGGAGTGATGCGAGCCAGAGGAGCTTAGACAGGCCAACTGTAGCTCGGGAGACCCCCTTCTTAGGATTTGAGCAGAGACTTAAAGGGAGGACAGGAGCCAGCCCCCGGGGGAGGGCATTCCAGGCAGAGGGTAAAGCAAGAAGGAAGATCAGGCAGATGCACAGAGAACGGAGTGTGGGGGATGCCTGGGACACCCCCTCCCTTCTTGCAGCCCCACTGAACCCAGCCCTTGGACCCCAAGAGAAAATTCAGAACCTGTCTAAAGAACCTGTCCTCTAGGTTCTGTTACCTGGCCCCAAAAGAGCCCAGACTTCCTCCCCAGACCATCTACCCCACCTCTCCAACTCCGCTTGCCCAGAGGAACTCATGCTCCACCCCTCACCAGGCTCTTTCCAATCTCAGTCCGCTCTCCGGCTGCTGCAGCCGGAAGGACGGGCATCCCTGACCCTGCCCTGGGCAGTGCCCATTGCTTCCAGCCAAGCAAGTCAGCCTCCAAAGCATCTAGGAACTCCCTCCATGTCCCCAGGGCCACCCCCGACTGGGCCACACCAGCCATCTCTCCCTTCACAACCCAGGGGCCTCCTAGCTCACACTCAGTGCCCCTGAAGTCCATTCTCCTCCCAATTGCCAAAGTTACTTTAATCACATGAAAACCCCCTTCCCCCGCCACCCTCCTCTACCAAGTAAAATCCTTCAAAGCTTTCTAGTGCTCTTATAAGATGCAAACTGCGGAACCTGCCCATCACTGGCTCTCACCTCCCGCCCTCCTTCCCGTTGCTTATTCCCTCTGCTCAGTCCACGACCCACCCTCCCCCGCTCCCTGCCTTCAGGTCAGTGTTTTTTTTTTTAAGAGCCAAACCCCTTCCCACCTCAGGGCCTTTGCCCTGTCCTCACAGCATCAACTGCTCAAAAGTACTGTTGATGGGTTTAGAAAATGGCCCTAGAACAAAATGTGCAAAGAATAGAACTCGTCATAAAGATGTGTCCCGTGTGGATATAAAAACACCCCCTGTTCCGTGGCCATCGGTCCCCGGCCGGGCCACACCACCCGCGGACACTGAATGAAAGTGGAGGACGTGCGGAGGGGAGGCAGGCACGGAAAGAGCATCGGCGGAGCGCAGGCAAGGAGGCTGCTGAAGAGAGAAACCTCTGCAGGCGTAATTTTCCAGCCAGCCCCGCGGGCGGGCGGGCGTAGACGCGCCTTCCCCGCCCTCAGCGCCCGGGGCCCGCGGCCACTAGGAGGCGGTGTCGGCCAAGGTGTCGGGGAGCGGACGCGCGGCTCCCACACCCTGCGCACCGCGGCCCTGAGCCCTCCCCGGGACAGATGATGAAACCCAGCGCCTTTCTGGGGCGCTTTTATCGCGTATATGATTGCTTTAATTTGATCTCTGAGATTTTTTAAATTAGAATTCTGAGAAAACACAGGGACAGTCCCACAAACAAAGCGGTTGCCCGCGGAAGGCTGCCAGTGATGTGTCAGCCCTTTGGGAATTAGTAATAATTCCATTCCCAGACGATTCCAAGGGCGAGTCCCGCAGAATCTACAACCTGCGAGGACCAAGGGGCGCTGCTAGAGCTGTCTTTCGGCCTCATTCCGCCCCATTTTTCAAGTCTGGCAGCAGAAAGTGCAACCTAGTAATTATCTTTATAGATGGCTTACTTGCTGGGGGGCATTCTTGCGATTTCTTAGTCTTCACACAACCCAGATTCCAGAGCCCAGGCCCCAACCCCTGCTCTACACAGAATGAGATTCCAGATGCAGGAATCTGCTAAGCCAATAAATAAGATTGATGAGCAATGTCCACCCACCCCCAAACACGCACGTGCACGCACACATCCTAAAGCCACCACGCCCCACCCTTCCTTGTGGGACAATGCTGAGGGACTGTGGGACAAAAGAGGGACTCCGTGGTGGTAAAAATTCCAGAGAGCAGGTCATCAAGATTGGCAGTTTCAAAAGAGATTCTTGGCAGAAGGTGGGACTCTGGTGGGGGGCCTCCTGACTCTCCCACCTCCTACACTCACTCCCTCACTGCTCAGGCCCCGGGTTCTTCTGCATCCAGGTCATCATCAACTCACATACCTTTGCCTCCCGTGAGCCCTCCACCTAGGTGAGTATTGTTCGAACAGATAAGGATCCCAGGGCCCTAAAAGGTTCAGAATTTTAATTACCTATTCACAGCCGGGGAAGTATTTACCTAGGGCAAATACAACACAGGTATCTTGAGATGAAAGGAAGTACAATTATATTGCAGCGGGTGTCCGCCTCAAGGGGGCTAGAGATGTAGGTGATCCACACGAAGGTGAGCTCTCAACCCGGAAACGTGTGTTCAGTTTTGAGAGAACAGAATGCAAGATGAGGGCGCCTGGGTGGCTCAGTTGGTTAAGCGACTGCCTTCGGCTCAGGTCATGATCCCCGAGTCCCCGGATCGAGTCCCGCATCGGGCTCCCTGCTCGGCGGGGGGTCTGCTTCTCCCTCTGACCCTTCCCCCTCTCATGTGCTCTCTCTCTCTCATTCTCTCTGTCTCAAATAAATAAATAAAATCTTTAAAAAAAAAAAAAAAAAAGAATGCAAGATGAACGGATCCCAACCACAGAAAGAGCACGAATCCGTGTGATGCGTGTTGCCAGAAAGCAGAAGGAGATTGGAGAACTGAAGGAATGTTCGTCGGGTTCTTTTCTGTCTGCATGTGCTTACCCATAAGTTAGAGCACAGGTCCGCACACTCTGGCCAGCAGCCTGCATTCAAGCCATGGCCTGATTCTGAAGATTTTATTTATGTATTTATTTATTTGACAGAGAGAGACACAGCGAGAGAGGGAACACAAGCGGAAGCGGAGGGAGTGGGAGAGAGAGAAGCAGACTCCCCGATGTGGGACTCGATTCCAGGACCCTGGGGTCATGACCTAAGCCGAAGGCAGACACTTAACTGACTGAGCCACCCAGGCACCCCCACTTTTCTTTCTTTTAAAGATTTGAGAGAGCGCGCACGTGCGTGCACAAGTAGGGGGGGAGGGGAGGGCAGAGGGAAAAACAGACGCCACACTGAGCAGGGAGCCAACTCGGGACTCGATCCCAGGACCCTGGGATCATGACCTAAGCCAAAGGCAGACGCTTAACCGACTGAGCCACCCAGGCGCCCCATCCATGGCCTGTTTTTGAATGGACCTCAAGCTAAGAAGGGTTTCTACATTTGAAGAAGGAAGAGGAGAGCAGAAGAAAAAGTTTGCCCACCCCTGTATCATATAAATATATAATTATATAACCAGCCATTTTCACCATGAATATGTCAAACACCAAAACACAGGGAGGCCAGGGTATGAATGTAAGCCTCCTGCGTTTGAGAAGCATTACACGCAAACTAAAGAAAAAATTTACAATGCATCCCAACAAAGCAAAAAATATATATATGTATAAACATTAAAAACAACGGGGAAAAGCCCAAGAAAATTGTACTCTTAGCACTATATTAGTTTGTTGTTGTTGTTGTTGTTGTTTTATTTGACTGAGAGAGACATAGCGAGAGAGGGGACACAAGCAGGGGGAGTGGGAGAGGGAGAAGCAGGCTTCCCGAGGAGCAGGGAGCCCGATGCGGGGCTCGATCCCAGGATCCCAGGATCATGACCCGAGTCGAAAGCAGACGCCCAACGACTGAGCCACCCAGGCGCCCCGGCACTACATTAGTTTTGGCGTTCATACCTCTGAGGAGCCCAGGGGAAAGACCGCATTCCTCGACCACATTGTCAACTAAAGTGTGAATCTGGGTGAAAATGGTCTTTGAAAATAGTCTGTCACCCCCACCACCTGCCAGCAAAGGAACATTTACTCTTGAAGGAAAGAGGAACGGCGAGTCTCAGACGCTGCCATCACACGGCAAAATCCCAGGGCTTGCCATTGCTCTAAGTCAGTGTGTCCCCAAAGTGATTGATCGCTAGGAAAGCTAGTTTTAACACCCTCAGTGCATGAAACAGTTGAGGTTAGCCTGACAGAAAGATCTATAAATGACTCACAAGGCAGGAAAGAGGAAGCAAAACTAGCCCTCATCAACTTCATCAGGATGATGTGGCTAAAATTATGTCTAGTTTATGGCTGAGGCAGGGCATGCTGTTTGTGAAGGCCAAGGGACTGGTGGGTAGTAATTCTCCGCAGGGTGACCGCCACTCAAAACGACTTCAGATGGACGATAAAGCACACCTTGATTGATGCTGGCGGGGCCACACAAACAATGCATCCTGAAACGTGTAATTAGGGAACACTCCTCCCAAGCACTTACAGAACACACCAACGGGCACATGGGACAATGTGAGGATGAATCATCCGTAGTAAGCCACCCCACATCTTTCCATGAGCAAACTAAAATTATAAGACCATAGTACATGGGGGGGGGAAAAAATCTGAAAATAGATTCAGCTAAACATGCACAGTGGCCAGTGTCGGGGTTTGGAATCTAGATCTGTTCCCCACCAAGTGAATAGATTCCTAACCCATCGCAAAAGTCTAGTTAACTCATAAAATATCTGAGATTGTATGTCTGCGGCGCCCAACCATCCTGTGTTAAGTGTGAGGCACATAACTACAGAGTGTCCTTTAGAATTCCCTCCTGTGGTTCTAGCAGCCCAAGAGGTACTCCCCCAGCCCTGGGACAGGGTAGAGGCTCAGGTCAGGGGCTGCCTTGCAGGACAGATGAGATGAGGAGCAAACTTCAGGGTACTGGGCAGGAGAAGAGTCTTCTGCCCCCACCCCGACCCTATGTGTCCAATCAGTCTCTGAGTCCATGTCCTCAGTTTCCCTTGACCTTGTCCCCTTCCTGCTGCCCCTGTTGTCAATAGCAGACCTTCACCATCTGTAGCCTGGATTATTGCAAAGAGCCTCTAAATTCATTTCCTATGGCTGCTAGAACAAATTGCCAGAAACTTGGTGGCTTTAAAAAATGTATTATCTTTAGGTCTAGGGGTCAGAGGCCCAAAATGTGCTAAAAATCAAGATGTCAGCAGGCTGTGTTCCTTCTGAAGGCTCTAGGGGAGAATCCAGTTCCTTGCTTTCCCGTTTCTAGAGGCCACCTTCGTTCCTAGCCCTGTGGTCCTTCCCCTACCTTCAAACTCAGCAGTGCAGCCTCTTCTGTTCTCTGGCTCTGGTCTCCTCCTCTGCCTCCCTCGGCGACAGACGAGGATCACTGTGCTTGCACAGCGCCCACCCCCACCCCCCCAGCCCCCCGTAAGCCAGGCTGCTCATGGCCGCTCAACGTCCTCTGATTAGTCATCTCAATTCCACATGCAACCTTCATTCCCCTTTGCCATGGAACCTAACATATGCACAAGTTCTGGGGATTCAGACGTGGGCCTCTTTGGGAGTCATCATTCAGCCCCCAAATAGTCTCTAAGATTTCAGTCGTGCCCCCTTCCACAATACTCTTCCAGCGATTGGCAGAAATCAAACAGAAATGCCATGCTTTTGTTTAAAAGCCTTCTCTGCTACCAGTCTCCTATAGGATAAAGTCCAGACTCCTCACCCGGCCCTGGAGGCCCTCCTTGGAGACGGGCCCTGCCTGCGGCTCTGACCTCAAAGCCTCCTGCTTCCCCCACCTACACCACGGGTGCAGCAATGGGCAAGGCTTGGAAATAAGGTTGCCCTCCAAATTAGGCTGGCAAGTTCACGGACAGTGGATGCAGTGAGCCATCTATGGGGATGAACCAGGAGATGGTCCCTAACGAAGAGGAAAGGTTTCTGCCATATCCTGTAATCCACCAAGGTGCGAGGGTGTCACGTGAAGAACGCGGGGGTCATCTAGTAAGTGGATATCCAAGCTGATGCACTGTGCCCTGCTGGATGAACAGAAAGGGCTGGTGTGCCAAAGACGAGGGGTGGGCAACAGCACAGCAAGACAGGAGGTCCTGAGCAGAAAGAAGGGACAATGGAGAGTCTGCCGCTTCCGTCCGCAAGGAGCCTTGACTGGGTCCCTTCAACCAGGCTCTTTATACTAAGTCTGTGCTCACCGCCCAACCTTCCTGACTTGTCCACAGGGCAGAATATACTTGTCTAGTCTACTAGACAGTTCTCACAGCAAATTAACAAATGTGCTCCTGGGGGCGCCGGGGTGGCTCTGTCGGTTAAGCATCCAATGCTTGGTTTCAGCTCAGGTCATGATCTCAGGGTCGTGGGACTGAGCCCCGCTTCAGGCTCCACACTCAGCACAGAATCTGAGCTTCTTTCCCTCCCCATCCCTTCCCTCTGCTCCTCCCCCTGCCCCCTGCTCTCTCTCTCTCTCTCAAATAAATAAAACCTTTAAAAATAAATGTGATCTGGTTGCAGCTATGGGTCTGGACGCTTAGTGTGCAGCCTCCTCTGAGAGATGGAGCCCTTCGCATTCTGTCCCCTCACACAGGTTCTCAAGCGACAAAGCCAGGAGAAAGACCCAGGTCCCACTTCTCATCTGGTTCCCCCAGACAGCTCCAGGTGTGTGGTCTGTGGAAGACAGACAAATGGAAGAAAGGGCGAGCAAGCGGGAAATCGGATGCCACCAGCCCAGAACAGAGGATCCTCCTGGTGGGCAGACCTCCTTCCTCAGGTGACACTTACCTGCATTACTGTGAGGCACACACATTTATATCCAAAAGAGGCACCACATCCATGCTGTTCATATCTCCACACCTTTGCAGGCAGTTCCCACTGACTGAAGTACCCTCTCTTCCCAAAGTCACCTGAAGATCCACACTCTACCCTTCATGATCCATGCAATATCTGGGACATAATTATACTCAAAAAAATCCATCATTTATCTAGAATTCAGACTTAACTGGGCATTCTTTTTATCTGCTACATCTAGCAAATTTGCGGTTCTTCAAGACTCAGCTCTTGGGCTCTTCCTACGTTGCCCCTGCTGCCCCGAGGCCCGGGGACTCTCTCTACCACCATCGCACCTCACCCAGGCTCTGTCGTACATTTATCTCACGGGAACAAGTTCGCTTGTATCTGCTTTCCTCTCTCGAACATGAGCCCCATGAGGGCGTGATCCAAATTTGTGTTATCTTGCCAGTCATTGAAGAAAAATTAGAAAATCCAGGTAAGCAAAAGGGGGGAAAAAAAAAAAAGCACTCATATGAATCCAGTACAGCAGGGTCCTACTTTTGAGCCTCTGATGGAAAGACTGAGACCGATGTGGAAACTCAGACAGTAGATTAAGCACGTTACAGGCATAGAGGACCTTTTTATTCCCATCTCTCTTCTTGCAGGTGGGACCACATCAGTCACCAAGTGGTCCCAGAGAGATAACCCTGGCTCCCAAAGAAGATCTGCCATCACTCACTGGCCAACCCCTTGGAAGAATGCACGTGTTCATGGGCAAGAAGCTCTAACCAAAGCCAACGCATTCCAAAAAGTTTGAAATTCATTGTTTCCCCCTGGCTCCTGTCTTTCTTTCTTCCAATAAAGATGAGATCAGCTTATCCAATTGGATGTTCTGTAAACCACAAATCTATCTGAAGTGTACTCATTTCACCCTTGATGAATTTCAAGACCTGATTATTTTGCAATTATATCAATGTTGGTAAGTGTTAACTATTAACCAGATAACCAAAAAATTATTTTTGGATAACCAAAAAAAATCAAATTTTGATGTCTCACATCATAGAACAAGAATTTTTGTATGTATCCCCGTAACGGGAAACTTTGAAAAATCATATGCATAAAGAAACGTATTGACTGACATGTTAAAAATAACATTTTCATTTTTGTAGACTGATAAAGAGGAAAGAGAAAGGAGGGAGAGAATGTGCTCGGGCTCTCTCTAGCTCCTCCTCATATGGAGTCAGAAGTCATGCACGGACTCTGAAAATTGATACAAAGTGACCAGAATCCAACTCTCCCTGTGATTTTTTTTTTACATTTTTATTTATTTGTTTGTTTGTTTGTTTGTTTGTTTGTTTTAGAGAGGGAGACAGAGAAAGCGCGGGGGGAGGTGCAGAGGGAGAATCTTAAGCAGACTCCACAACCAGCTTGGAGCCCAACACGGGGTTCGACCTCACAACCCTGACATCATGACCTGAGCCGAAATCAAGAGTCAGACGCTTAACCCACTGAACCCCCCCAGGGGCCCCACTCTCCTGATTTTTAGCGCCAGGGAAGGGTGTAATGAGAACCACCAGCACTGACCCAGCATAGATGCTCGATAGACGTTTATTAATGAATGAGTAAGACAACCACCAGGGCCCCGCAGTTGCCAAAGCCCACCCTGGTTACAAATGTAAACCCACACCTGATCCCCTTAGAAGTGAAGAAACGCACCAAGTGGAACTCCTACAGCAGCCCTGTGTCCAAAACAGGCTGGGGCTCTTGAAGCCACCTCGTGGAAGGTATTCCTTTAACTGCAGGTGTTTGTTTACTTTGGCACAGCAAGATGTAATTTCCCATTTTTAGAACAATGCTCCAAAGAACAGTCACAAAAACAGCTTTCAGAGGGGGCGGTTTTCTTCCTGGCCACTGCTACAGCCCTGTAAAACAACAATAACAACGGGATTTTTATTCAAAACACTGTTTGCCTCTCTCCGTAAAATCAGGAGGCCATGCGTTAGCTTCGCATGAGCTGAGAAAAGATCCCTGCGACCCCTTGGTAGAGCATCCAAACAAACTCTTCTCTTTAGGAGGGGTCGATTTGGAAACTACTCTGCTGTTGGATCTGTTTTGGTCTTGATACACCTCCCTCCATGTGATTCCTATGCGGTAAGGGTGGAAAGGAAGTTTCTAGAAAGCCTGTGTCTGTTTTTCAGGTGCCCCGTGCAAACCTGAAACCAGAAGAGGACACTGTGTTCTTGAGGACATGCAAATAGCAGACTGAAGGGGAGGACCCAGGAAGGGATGAGGTACATCCCCTCCCGTCTTAGCCATGAAGAAATCCCTTTCATTACCATCTCCACACAGACTTCTTCTCTGCTTCGTAAACTCAAGAAATTGGCTCCAAGACTTCGGGAGCCCTCTCCCCTCCCTCCCCATCTACTTAGCCCTTCCTTTCCATGCTGCTGCCTCTACCTGGATCACACTGAACTCCTCCCCACCTGAACTTGCATTTTTCTCTCCTCACCAGCCTCCTGGCCCAGTCACTTTGACCTCCCGTGTGGGTCTGCACACCCCGGCTTCATCTTACACCCTCCCTGCTCAACCATGGTCAGTGACTCCTCTTCCTATAGACAGAGTCCAGCGTCCTTGGTGGGACCTCATCTGGAGCCAGTCTTCCTTTCCAAGCTTATCTTCCACGAGTTCCTACATAAATCTTAGGCGCCCTCCAAAATGGCCGGTTCACCACTCCCAGACTCCACCCCTGCCCTCTGGGTACCACCTCCCTCCCTTACCCCGCAAATTGGAATGACCTTCCTGGTCCTGTCTCTGTGACAAAATCTTACCCATTTCTGCAAGTCCCACCCAGCTACTACCTCTCTCTGCCCAGTCTAGCTGAAAATGACCTCCCTCCCCCACCCCTTACTAAAGCACTGAGATTCTGCCCCATCCACAAAGTATCTTCACTTTGTAGAGAAATCATTAGCGTAACTTTTTTCTTTCATATATGTGCTGAATTGTATGAAAGAGAAAAGTGCTAAGCCTCTTTAAGAGTCCTGGGTGGAACCAGTTCAGTGTCAGTTGTTTTTTTTTTTTTTAAGATTTTATTTATTTGACAGAGAGAGACACAGCGAGAGAGGGAACACAAGCAGGGGGAGTGGGAGAGGGAGACGCAGGCCTCCCGCGGAGCAGGGAGCCCGATGCAGGGCTCGATCCCAGGACCCCGGGACCATGACCTGAGCCAAAGGCAGACGCTCAACGACCGAGCCACCCAGGCGCCCCCAGTGTCAGTTTTGATATTGCTATACTACCTTTACTGAGCACTCGCTATGACCCTGCTGCTGAGCTGAGGGCTTCTTAGGTATGACCTCATTCAACCCTTGCAATGAAACTATAAGGTACGTACCGCATCCCCTTTTCACAGACAAGGAAACAAAGGTTTTGAGAAGCTAAATAACTTCCCCGAGAGCCTCCCGGTTTAGGAGTGAGCTGGAGCTCAGGCTTGGCTCACAGTATTGACTGTTGTGGCCAATACTCGATACTTCTTTCTCGGAGAACTTACAACACAGAACAGTTAGGATGAGCAGCGTGGGTAGGAAACCACAGGTTCTTCTCCCAGTTAGAACCAATTCATGGAAAGTTTCCCCATTTAGTGTTGGGGGGTTTTTTCTTCTTTTTGTTTAAGACAGGAGAGGGATTTAATCCTGGAATATCAGGAGACATGATGAAGTTTTCTTTGAAAAATGGTATCAGGGCGCCTGGGTGGCTCAGTTGGTTGAGCGTCCGACTCTTGGTTTCAGCTCAGGTCGTGATCTCGGGGTCTTGAGATCGAGCCCCGCGTCAGGCTCCACACTCAGCATGGAGTCTGCTTGAGATTCTCTCTCCCTCTCCCTCTGCCCCTCCCCCTGCTGCACGCTCTCTCTTTCTCTCTCTCTCTCTCTCTCTCAAATAAAAATAAATAAATCTTTTTAAAAAATGGTATCCAAGGCTTTGATGCTTGGAGGGGAAGCTTTGAAGCTGCACCTACATCACCCTAAGGTCCCAAGCCAAGTAGCAAGAACACGGATTGTGGTGCTCAGGTTCTGCCTCCTGTTTTGCAGCAGGGAGGCTCAGTAAGCTATTTACCTTATGAAGTCTCAATTTCCTCTTCTATAAAATAATAATACTTAACCGGCAGGGTGGTTTGGATGGATTCAATGAAATAATTTATACAAAGCACCTAGCATACAATGAGTGTTCAATAAATTAGTATTGTTACTACTTCCCTTGGACATAAGAATCTGTGTTTCTTTTCATTTTTTTAAGTCGAAGTCTAACACATATACAGTCAAGTACATAAGGAGTGCACTTGTCGTGATGAGCACAGAAGGATGTATGGAAGGGTTGAATTATGCTGTTGTACATATGAAACTAATATAACACTGTATGTTAACTAACTGCAATTAAAATTAAAACATAAAATAAAATAAAATAAAAATTGGGGTGCTTGGGTGGCTCAGTCAGCTGAGCATCTGACTCCTGATTTCGGCTCAGGTCACGGTCTCAGGATCCTGGGATCAAGCCCCAGGCGTCGGGCTCTGCCCTCAGGGGGGGAGTCTGCTTGAGGATTTCTCTCCCTCTCCCTCTATCCCTTCCCACCCCCACCCACCCAACCCCTGCTCACTCTCTCTCTCAAATAAATAAATAAATCTTTAAAAATAAAAAAATGCATAAATGGATAGCTTGATAATCATTTACACGTATATGCACTTATATAAGTACCAGTCCAGACATAGAGTATTTCTAGCACCCCAAAAGTTTCTCTCACACACCCTCTCAGTCCATAGCTCCACCAGATATAACGATGATTTGACCTTTCATATTTTAGCTTTGCCTCTTCTTGAACTTCGTAGTAATGAAATCCTACAACATGTAATCTCTCACTGCTATGTGGTACTCCACTGTAGGAATACACCACCGTTTGTTTATTGCTGCAACCTCCAGTTGATGAGAATTTCAAGTTTGGAGACAATGTCTTTGAACATTCTTGTACATATCTCTGTGTTGTCATCTCTTAGATATATATACCCAGAGGGGAATGACGGAGTTAGGGAGTAGGCATATCTTTAGCTTGAACAGAAACTAACAAACAATTTTCTACGTGATTGTACATTTCTACAGTCCCCACAGCAATGTACGATAGTCCCAGTGGGTCCATATCTTCAGTGACCCCTGGTATTGTCACCCCTTTTCATTTTAGCCACTCGGGTGAGTGTGTAGTGGTATGTCCTCATGGTTTTAATGTGCATCTTCCCGGTGAGTAATGATATTGAGCACCTTTTCATAGTTTATTTGGCCATCTGGATTTGTTATTTTGTGAGGATCTATTAAGTCTTTTGCCCAGTTTTTATCGGGTCATCGTCTTTTTCGTACTGATTTGTTTTAAGGACTTTTTTTTTAAGATTTTATTTATTTATTTGAGAGAGACAGAGAAAGTGCAAGCAGGGGGAGGGGCAGAGGCAGAGGGAGAGGGACAAGCAGACTCCCTACTGAGCGAGGAGCCTGACACGGGGCTGATCCCAAGACCCTGAGATCATGACCAGAGCCGAAGGCAGATGCTTAACTGACTGAGCCACCCAGGCGCCCTTCTTACTGATTTAAAATGGTTCTTCATATATCCTTAAAATGAATACTTGGTCGAATGTATGTACTGCAGATTTCTTCTGAGTCTGGGCTTGCCTCTTCGTGTTTTTAATGGTGCGTTTTGACGAGGAGATGTTATAATTTTGATAAAGCTCAACGTACCAATTTTTCTTCTATAGTCAGTGCTTCTGGAGTTCTGTTTTAAATTTTGCCCACCCCCAAGGTCACAAAGACATCCTATGTTAATTTCCTTTTATCTTGCTTTCCCCGTATCTTCCTCTAGAGTTGAGATGAGCTTCTATTTCAATAAGGAGAAGAGGTCCCACAGAAAAACTCACCATGACTGGTTTGCGCTGTCGCTCACATGATCATGACTACCAGTCTTTGGACCATCCAGTCTGTTATCCTAAGGCCAACTTAGAGCATCAAAGGGCACCATTGCTGACTGGATACATTGCTGTAATTCCAGAGACTCTAATTTGGAGGGGTGGGGGAGCATCTTCCAAAATGAGCCAAAAGGAGAAGGGAAGCTATCAGTCCCCCTCAGTACTATTTACATTCTCAGGCCAGCGGTTTACTCCAAAACCCTAGCTGTGATCACTTTGCAGACACATTCTTCCCATCCTAGCAACTCTCACTGTCCCCCCTTTATAAGCCTTTTCCCCACGCATGTTCTCTTCTCCCTGGATTTGCCCTTTTATCATCATTCACCGACCCACTTGACACCTTTGCTTTTTCTTCCCTTCACCTCCCCTCCTCTAACGCCAGGTTTCCCAGCTTCAGTGGGGAGGAGCCTCATTTCCCAAGTGCCACGGACGTTTGGGGCTGGAAACTGTTGCTGTGGGGCCCGTCCTGTACACTGTAGGACACACAGCTCTTCTGGTTCCTCCCATTTCCTTCCCACCTTGCTACTGTCAGTCAAGAGGCCTGAGGGAGCAGTAAGGGGGTGGGAGGCAAACCACAGCTTTTTCAAGCTGAAGAGAGCCTTAGATATGATCTGGTGTAACCCCCTCATTTTACAGATGAGGAAACGGATCCCGAGAGGGGGAGGGGGAGGATGCACCAGAGCCAAATATGTGGGGGAACAAAGCCAGGCCAAACAGGAAGTTGAAATTCCAGGGCTTGAGGCAGAATTTCCAGTCCCACCAGGGAACCTGGGACTGCTTCCCACAGCAACTTTCTCCCTCCAAGCCATGCGTCCTATTCCAGAAACAACCAGGGCTGCTCAGACAGAGCAGCAGACTCAGATGGGACAAGCCCCCAGCATGTGTGCATGAGCATCAGTCCCTGAGAGCCTGTTCCAGAGCCTCCCGTGGACACAGACGACCACCCATTCCATCGGGGATGTTTTGAGATGACTCATGCCGTGACCATGTCTTAGTGTTAATTCTGTCGTCATGGGGGAAATGATGGGCATAGCACCTGCCCACACCTGTCCCAACGGAGGAGTTGGAGAGCAACAGAGGTGGAGAGCTGGAGGGAGCCTGGAGATCGGGTCTGTCCTGGCTCTGCCGCCAAACAGGCAGGTGATGGGGACCTCCCAAGTTATGGTGGCTGTTAACACCTACTGAGCGCTTACTGTACACTAGACCTGGGTGCCCTCCTGAAACGTCTTCGACAGGGTCGCCCGTATGCGCGCATCACCCTACTCATTACTTCTTGCCAACACCAAGCTCACCCCCAATGTCACCATCAGACACCCATGGAGACCCCCTTGTGTGTCAAAGTCCACACCAAGAACTTACACAAAACTCAAGATTTTAGCGGTTCCGTGATGAGTACTTTCATGTTAACAGTTATGAACTTGTGTCAGCAATTATTAGAAAAATGCCGGGTTTCATTTATGGTAGTGACAAAGATTTCTTTTTAATTAAATGTGAGGTTTTAAAATAAATCTGTTTCAAGAGGACCATTAAGCAAACAGTGTACGGAGGGCATGTGGATGTGCAGAGAGGGTGATGGTGGCCCTGGATGGACTTAAGTGTGGGCCCCCAGCTTAGAGGCAGCTGCCCTGCTGTAGCCTTTGTGCATCGGACTCCCACCTGCTGCTCCCACGGCCTCTCCCTCAGTAAAGCCCTGTGGATTTGAAAGGCCCTAGTCAGCCCTTCTGCCTTCTCCTGGCCTGTTCCACGTGAGGGTCACTCACTTCTGGATTCTCTCTGCTTTCTGGTGGTAAAAGAGAAACTCAACAAGGCTGATCAATGTACTGAGATCCACAAACAAGAGGCCAAGTAAGAAGACAGAAAGGGATGAGGACACCGCGCCCTTACCCTGGTTCCAGTCCTGGGCCTTCTGCCCCCCACCAGACTTACAAGACACTGGCTGGGAAAATGTCCGGCCCAAGGCCCTCTGCTGAGGACCCCTCCCGCACTGGTCTGTGCACTGGCCATGCTGTCGAGGACCCCACTCCACCCCCTCCTGCTGGGGGTGTGGTGGCATGGGGGTAAATGGAGCAGGCTGGTGGCTCCAGAATCTAGGTCCTATGGGAATTCCAGCCTCAGACGAACTGTCCTGTACTAGGACCTATACCTGGTGATACAGGAAGGACTGTCCTCCCCTGGCAAATAGAGACAGTTTATAAATAACACTCATCAATGAGATGGGGGGACTCGCTCAAAGCCCCAGGGATACGACAGCAAACAATAGGCTGGAATTCGAACCAGCCTCCAAACCCCACCATCCTCGGCTCTCTCAGACAGGAGTCAAACACCATCTGCCCTTGGAGGGCCGGTCATTGTATTCTCTTGGGCGCCACCTCCCCCACGGCTGGGCGGGTGTCCGGACAAGGAAGCCTGAGCCTTGTTCAGGGCATTGTTCTCCCTCAGAAGAGGATCTCGAAAGCAGAAGGAAATTAGAAACAACCACACAATGAATACCAGATTCTCCTTTCTCCCTGCTTTGGTGGCCAGGAGATTAAGCAGGGCCGGCTGACAGTGCGCCCCACCCAGCAGCTGCTGGCCCTCCAGGAAGTCGTCCATGCCATTGGGAAGGGCTGGTCTTGGAGGCTGCTCTGGTTCTCTATTGATTTCCACAAGGTCCATGTTCTTTCTCCAGCTAGATGCTGACTCCTGGAGGGCAGAGACGCATCTCGGGCTTCCTTCCCACAAGGTATCCCCGACAAGTTGCTGGCACTCTGTGTTGGCGGGTTGAGTAACTGATTCCATCTGGGCACTTTCCTAGACACTTCACAGGTGTAAACTCACCGAACCCCCATAGCCATGCCATGAGGGAAAAACTATCGTCAGTCACATTTTGGTCATGAGGAGGTGGAGTCCAAGTGACCCAGGGGTGGGCAGGACTGATCTGACTGTGGTAGCTTTGATGGGACTACATGATCCCACTCCTTACTTCTTACCAACCTCAGCATCCCCCAGTGAAGCCATGAGACATGCACGGAGCCCTCCTGAGGTCAACGTCCAACCCCACATGCCAGCTAAAGAGGGTGACCTAAGAGAAGACATGTCCCCTTCAGTACTTGCACCCCGACAGACAGCACAGGATGTGGGTGGACATTAACGAGCTCTTGAGGAGGAGACACACAGAGCTAATGTCAATCTTACCAACTTTGCATCGGAACATTCCTGCTAAGGATTTTTTTCTTAAAAATACACTCTTTTTTTCTGTTGGGGCTATTATTCATTTTAACACAATGTTGTGTTTTATGCCTCCTACGTAAGTAGGCACCAGCTTTAAATGTTGTGGAATATTGAGCTCATATATCTAGTCAAACTTCTGTTTGCTTTTTGCTGCATCCATAGCTACGATCTGAATAAATAGAGGAGAAAGGTTTGGCTCCCAAACCTACTAGCTGGGCCCTATGCCATCATTCCCCAAAACAAAGGGGAAAAGATGCCAGAAGTGAGGGACCAGGGCTAATGGTGAAAGAAAACACCATCCTGTTCCAAGGGGTACTGTGCAGGGTCAAAACTCCCCAGAAAGGGATGTGGAGAGGGCAGGAAGGCATTCCGCCTAGGTCCCCATGAGGAGCATGCATATTTTAAACCTGTGGGCAGAGGAGAGAGGCTGTCACAGCCCAACCCGCTGTAAATGAGGCCACAGGCTTGGAGGACACCAGTGAACCCCAGCTTGTAAGTGGTACGCCTAGACCTGGGACCCGAGTCCTCTCTGCCCAACTCAGGGCGCTCCTGCCCCACCCTGTTGTCCATGGGCCGCAGGATCTGGAAGCTCTGTGCTGTCAAGTGTCCTGCACCCTCTGGACAGCCTGATGTAATAACCACGCCCCTGAACAATAAAACCCAAGGATCAGGCTTTGTCCTTGGACTTTCCAGTGTACAACCACACAAATGGATCTGGGGTGGTTGCTGTTGTTGTCGTTAGTCTGTTATATCAGAATGTTAAAACAAAGGTGCTGGAAAGGTCAAGGTCACCCGTTCACTCTCTAAATGAGCCCACTGTCACACAAAGGAAAGTGAGGGGAATCTTCATCCCTGGGCATCTTCACCATCCTGCAACCCTTCTCTCATCTCAGAAGGCATCTGAGTCTCCAGAAAAGCCTCCCGACTCGGTCCAGTAACAGCCACCACCTCTTGCGCACTTGAACCCATCCCCTGCCTCTTTCAGGACAAGGGAATCAACTACCCCATCTTACTTCCCACTCTCCCCTGCTGGCTTCTTTGGCTCATCCAATAAACATCTTCAAGTCTGCCCCAAGAAAGATCTCTTTGTGTCTGCCTCCTGTGGCCAGAGATTGTCCCATCTTTCCTCTTACCTTTAACATCAAACTTCCTGGTAGTCTACCTTCCTCTTCTAAATTGCTCCCACTAATTCCTAAGCCTGCAGTGGGCAGCCCAGCCCAACCACTCCATGGGAACTGCTCTCTCAAGGGCCACAAATAGGCTATAAGCATCAACTCCAGTAGCCACTGCTCAATGCCCATCCTACCTGACCTCTCTACATCAATCAAACCAACAGAAAAAAAAACTCCTTGTGAGATGTACCTAGAGCAAGCACTGTGTGTGGCTTACTCAAAAGCCATTCCCCTTCTCCTTAGCTGGCACAAGACCAACTTTGTTCAAGGACAGGAAAGAGATTCTTTTATCTCGACAGGGTGGGCACAGGCCTTGGTCCAAGGGTAGGCATGTATCCTTTCTAACCAGTGGAATATGGAGGAACATCTGCTGGAGTCTTCTGGGGGCAGCCCACCCCCCACCAATAAGAGAGAGACATGTGAGGAGGATGTCTGCCCCATGCTGCTCCCTGTTTCCTGTCTTTGAACTCAGTTGTGTGAGGATGTGATGCTTGAAGCTGAGGGAAGGCCAAGAGCACCTCAGCAACACTGGCCCAGAGCTTTGCCGCCAAGCATTCTGACTATGAGAAAAATCATCTCTGTCGACATCACCACTGGACAGGTGTGCCATTACCTGGAGCCAATAGCATCCCTAACCAATATGTCACAACTCTCTTGGTTACTGACACTTCTCTCCTGTCCCTCATTCTCAAGTCTCCATGACCCTTTGACAGCCCCTCTGCCCACCCCTTGAATATCGGGGTTCTCCTGGCCCTCTCTGCTGCTTAGGTGTATGTCCTCTTCATCTACCTGCTTACTAACTCAACAAATATCCATTGGCACCTTCTATGTGCCTGGCTGGCCTCATAGAGTTGACACTCTAGTGGGGGGAGACAACTAATAAACAAGATGAACAAATAATAAATCTCACTTGTGATCAGTGCATGCTCTGAATAAAATGATTAACTAAAGAGGGTGTTGAGAAAGATGTGGAATGTCCTCAGGCTGTAGGCAGTGACCTGAGAGGGAACATTTAGGCTGAAGTTTGAAGGATGAAAAGGAACTGACAACGATGGGACACAGCATTCCAGACAGTGGGAACAATGTGAACCACGGGTGAGGACCCGAGGAAGGAAAGACTTGGCATATTATGGGGACTGCAAGGAAGCCAGTGAGGCTGAAGAAGAGTGAAGGGGAGGAGGAAGTCAGATGAAGCTCAGATCTGTGCGGGACCTTGTAAGCCTTGGGAAGGTGGGGGTTGTTATGCTAAGTGCAGTTGGAATTCATGAAGTAAGATGATTAACAGTCGAATCTGTGTTCCTGAAAGATCAATGTGGCTGGAATTTGGAGCCAGAGTAGAAAAGGGGAGGCAATGTGGACTCACAGTCACCCCGGTGAGATATGGGGGTAGCTTGGCCCAGGATGGTAGCAGCGCTGATGGTGACGTGTTTCCCTTGTGATGTACTCCCGAGGTAGAAATTATGGGACTAGCTGATGAGGGGGATTCCAGGGGTGAGGAAGTAGGAAGCATCAAAGATGATCCCCATATTTTCTAGCTTGAACACAAGGGAGAGTCGTACCATTGATTGAGATGGAGAAGCAGGTTTGGAGGTGAGGCAGGCAAATCATTTTTGGGGTTCTGTTTTGGAGATGTTGTGTTTGAAATGCCTGAGAGCCGTCCAAGTGAAAAGAGCAAGAGACAGCTAAGTACTCAAGGCTGGAGCTTAGGGAACTGGGAATTTGGAGATTGTCAGCCTAGAAACGTATGTAAAGCCATGGGGAAAAATAAAATAAAATAAAATAAAATAAAACCATGGGAATGGATGGGATCCACTGACGGAAGCATGGACAGGGAAACAGTAGGGTCATCAGGCCATTTAAGTGAGAGATATTATTTATTCTTCACATCTCCTTTTGTCTTCTCCTTGTGATATTAGATTGCCACATCTTATCAGTTTAAATCCAAAATATCCCCAAGGCTGTCTTCTCTCTCCATTCCCATGATTGTGCCCTTCCAGCCTTGACCTTGTCTCACCTGGAGACTTTCAACAGCCTCCGGGACTTCAGTGCCTCCAGGGCATCCACCATTCTGCCACTGGTGGGGTGGGCCACCGCTCAGCCTTAGCAAAACTGAAACCAGAGGGTGCAGCAGGAAGCCTCAGAGAAGCAGTTGTGGGAACAGGGCCACTCAGACCTGAGCTGGAGAGGCCCCCAGGACAGCGAGAACGAGGTGCCAGGTCGGTAACCGCCGCAGCTGGGGTGGGTGCAGGCAGACTCAGGCCACGCACCCTAGTCAGCACCCTGTTCTGACAGGAGTGTCTTTATTAGGGCAGGTGACTCACATCAGCCCATGTGGTTTCAAACTTCAAGGCGCCACGCAACACCTGGCATGCGAGCGGGCTCTCTACAACAGACAACAACCACAACACCAAAAATAACAGAGACTAACATTTGCTGAGTGCTTACAATGTGCCAGTCACTGTTCCAAGTGCCCATATGCTCCCCAAGTCCATAAGACAACCCCATGAGGCAGGTATTATAGACGGGGACGCTGAGGTTCAGGGAGGTTGAGGGGCTGTTTTTTGTTGTTGTTGTTGTTGTTGTTTTTAAAGATTTTATTTATTTATTTGACAGAGAGAGACACAGCAAGAGAGGGAACACAAGCAGGGGGAGTGGGAGAGGGAGAAGCAGGCTCCCCGCAGAGCAGGGAGCCCAATGCGGGACTCGATCCCAGGACCCTGGGATCATGACCCGAGCTGAAGGCAGCCGCTTAACCAACTGAGCCACCCAGGCACCCTTGAGGGGCTGTTAATAGCAAGGGCTTTGGTGTTGGACAGACGTGGGTTCGTCTGCCGCTACATGATTGGGCTTTGTGGGCTCTCCCAGCCTCATCTGTAGAGGGGGCTTAAATAAGGTAACTTGGGGTGCACCTGGGTGGCTCAGTCGGTTACGCCGCAGGCTCTTGATTTTGGCTTAGGTTGTGATCTCAGGGTCCTGGGATCAAGCCCCACATCGGGCTCTGTGCTCAGCGGGGAGTCTGCTTCAGGATTCTCTCCCTCTCCCTCTATCCCTCCCCACCGCTCACTTGCGTGCGCACTCTCTCTCTCTCTAAAATAAATAAATAAATCTTGAAAAAGAAAAAGAAAAAACTTGGTAAAGCCTTTAGTTAACGCCTATCACAAGAAATGCTCAATACGGATAGCTGTGATAGCTATTACAAGAAAAACGAAAGCCAGCTCGTGCCATTTCCCCATATAAAAACCTCCAGTGGCTCCCACTCCCCAAAGATAAGGACTCTGGTCTCACCATGACCCACCCACATGACCCACTCCTCCATCTGGGGCTGCTCACTTCCTGAACGTACTGAATTGTTCCACCTCCGAGCCTCTGCTCTTGCTGTCTCCAGGAGCAGAACGCCCTCCTGGCCCTTCTCCACCAGAGGGAGGAGACAGGAAGTTGTCTGCAGGGAGGTCCAAGAGCCACCAGCCCTAGGCTCGTTGGACTTACGGACTGGGACCTCTCTCTCTCTTTCTTGGATTCTGGGCGCCTAGCACAACGGCTGCCACTCAGTAGACGCTGACTGGAGTAAGTATCCAAAGCTCATGACATCTTCAAAAGGCAGCCATGGGAAGGTTGGTGGAGAGGCCAGTTCAGGATTCCAGGAAGGGCCAACATCTCAGCCGGCCCTTCTAGCTGGGACCAGTGGTATCACCTCCACATGCCAAGGGCGGGTCTCAACTCATTTCTCCTCCACCAAAACTTCAGAACAATCCTGGGGGTGAGACTTCAGTTTATTTTTTTTTTAAAGATTTTATTTGACAGAGAGAGAGAGAGACAACACAAGCAGGGGGAGTGGGAGAGGGAGAAGCAGGCCTCCCACAGAGCAGGGAGCCCGACGCGGGGCTCGATCCCAGGACCCTGGGATCATGACCTGAGCCGAAGGCAGACGCTTAACGACTGAGCCACCCAGGCGCCCCGAGACTTCAGTTTAAATAACATGGGCGGTTTGGGGAATGCAGCCCAGGGCAAAAGGTAGGGTCAGAGAAAGGTTGTCATCTGGTCTGATGTTCTTCCAGGTGCCTCTGCAAACCCAGACACTCGCCCTGTGCCCATCCCAGGTCCTTGCCCAGCGAGCCACCTGGCAGGACAGTTGCTGGAGTGCTTAGAATGGATGCTTACTAGTAAGACTCTCTAGGGGTGCCTGGCTGCTCAGTCGGTGGAGCATGGGACTCTTGATCTTGGGGTTGTGAATTCGAGACCCACACTGAGTGTAGAGATAACTTAAAAAATAAAATCCTTAAAAAAAAAAAAAAGGCTCTCCAGAAGCCCAAAAGCCTTTAGTCTCAAAAAATATAATAATAATATCACAGGACAATGGCACTTCAGTGCCTGTGACAATTAGTAGTATATTCCCAAGAAGCCTACAGGCAGATCATAAATCCCACTGCAAAGAGAGTAATCAGAATAACAGATAACATTTCTTCCTATGTGCCCAGGATTTCACATTTATAGTCTCATCTTATCTGTACGACACTGCTATGATGTGCGTGGCTATTATTATCCCCTTTCTAGCAAGGGGGAAGCAGAGGCTAATTCAGAACAGCTTGTGGGGGTGTCGGGGTGGTTCAGGTCAAGCGTCCAACTCTTGATTTCGGCTCAGGTCATGATCTCAGGGTCATGGGATGGAGTATAGCTCCCTCGCACTCAGCAGGGATTCTGCTTGAAATTCTCTCTCTCACTCTCCCTCTATCCCTCCCCACCCCTCCCTCTCAAATAAATAAATAAATTTTTTTTAAAAAAGGACGGCTTGTAAGTGGGGAGCTAGACCTGAACGCAGCCCTGCTCTGGAGCCTGAGGTTCTATCTACCAAGCCACAAAGCCTGTTCCATTGCACTGTCTGCAGGAGGGGGCTCTGATCCCATGTGACTGTGGGTTGGGGGGGGTCAGTTGGATTCCTGCAGTTTCTTACCAGCTGCTTTTACTTGGAGGGTGGAGAAGGCAGGCAGGCATTGTGAGAGCAGTCCCCCAGCGACTGCTGCATTAGTGCTCTCGCCGTCCCTGCCATGGTTTTATTTGACCTCCATCTAAGACTTCCCAAGCTGGGGGGTGATGGAGATCGAAGTCAATAGGTGTCTTCCACAACCCCTGTCCCCTGAGTCTGAGCTCTTCCGGGGCTCACACAATGAGACCCATGAAGTTGTAAGAGGGGTTTCTGCAAATTTTGCAAGAATAATATGAGGAACCTATGCCCATCTGCTCCCCAAAACAAAGTCAGATGTCCCAGGGGCATCCCATCTCCAAACCCCATCCATAGCTAGGCACTGCATTTCCAGAAGGGTAAACAGCATTATCTTGACATGTCAGAAGGCGTGCTTCAGATATTTTAAACCTGTCTCTGCTTTCTCCCACAATTCAGGTTATTCTTCCACCAAGCAGTGCCTTAGGGCTGGCTGTTACCACTCTTGTCCAACGTGTCACTCATCAGCTTCCCTGAGGACCAGCATGGCTCCAGGGTAATTTCTTCCACCTTATCCTCATTCCAGGGGAAACCACTATACTCAACGCCATTTGGGTTGAGGAAGTTGAATGAGTGAAAACAATAAGAATAAAATCAGGGGGGGCCTGGGTGGCTCAGTCGGTTAAGCATCTATCTTCGGCTCAGATCATGATCTCCAGGTCCTGGGATAGAGCCCCATGTCGGACTCCCTGCTCAGTGGAGAGTCTGCTTCTCCCTCTCCCTCTGCCTCTCCCCACCCCCCGCTCATTCTCTCTCTCTCTCTCTCTCAAATAAAGAAATTTTTTTTTAAATAATAAAACAGCCATGATTTTTTGAGTACTTAATATGTGTCAGGTACAGTGACTCAGAAATGAGGAAACTGAGACTCAGAAACACCCCAGGAGACCCAGCTCGTCAACAGCAGAGCCAGGATTTGAACCCAGGACTTGCATTTGTCACTGCACAATTGTCTTCCAAGAAGGTTACAACCCAGTGCCCATAGGAGCTGAGCGAGTCCTCCAGTGCTTCAGGTCCCTTAGAGGAAGGGGTGGCTTGAGGAGACCCTTTAAGTAGGAGATATAGTTTGAATTCTAGTCTGGACTCAAGGCCTCTGCCCCAGGAACACATCCTCCCATAAGAGGACTGTGTCTAAATACCCTCTGCCATGTGCACAGTCAGAAACTCTAAGTTAATTTGGAGACAGCCAAAGGGTTTGAAAAGAATGCCATCTCCCACCTCTAGCACCCTCAGAATGACTATGAACAGAGAAACCATCAAATCCCAAACCACTTAAAATTGACGTGAATAAGAGGCTGAAACCAAGACAGCCTTAAGATCAAGGTGAGGGAGCTAGAATGTTCGTGGAGACAACGGGAACTGCCCACCCTCACTCCAGCAACAAGCCACCAGGATGCCATCTTTAGGACCCCGCCTTCAGCCAAAATCAAAGCCAAATGGTGGGTAAGGAGATGCTCAGTCCAGGAACCCAGGCAGGAACAGATATGCCAGGATGTTGGGAAAGTCCACAAAGTAGCTCAAGAGGACCCCTGTGGAAGAGAAGAGTGGGGGGCGGGGAGAAGAGGAGGGGGCTTGACAAGTGACCTCCATGAGCTTATCCTTGGGTTGAAAGTTAGTGGACTGGCACACTTGCCCCCATGCTGGGCTCTAGGCCTGTCCTTAAAAGGCACCCAGCCACCTGGTTGTTTGCTGAAGCCCAGATTTGCACTTCCTAAAGAAATGCATGGACTGAATCCATGAGAAGGCCCTAAATGGCCGACAGCCTCTACTGGAGAGCCTATCACATTGTCTTTCTTAAAAGGGTTTCCTGACCCACTGAAAGCAAGCAAGAGTTTTGTGAACCCTAAGGAACTGGGCTGGGAGCCCAGAGGTCCCCAACCTTGCCTTTGTTTTGTCTCCCTAATTCCCATGGATGTGATCTTCATGTTTCTTCTAGAGCTACCATCTGCTCCTCCTTCCGTATCCCATACACTCACCTCCCCACTCCACCCGTGGAGCTGATCTCAACCACACGTGCCAGGCTGGGGCCCAGGCAAACCCAGGCATCGACCATAATCCTAGACTCACTGCAGTTGGCAGCATGGTCCAATGGGATGCGCCGCCTGGGTGACCACAACACGGCCCCCACATGAGCTTGCACCCCACTCTCGTGTCTGGCTCCCTAGAGGGGGCCTTTTCTGCCTGACCCTCAGAGGTCCTGGCCCAGAGACTGGCCCTTGTTATGGGCTGAGCTGTGTCCCTAAACCCATATGTGGAACCCCTAACCCCCATCAGCTCAAAATGTGACTCTATTTGGAGACACGGTCTTTAAAGAGGTGATTAAGTTAAAATAAGCCCATAGGGTGGGTCCTAATCCAGTCTGACCGGTGTCTCCATAAGAAGAGGAAATTTGCACCCACAAAGAGACACAGGGACTCACGTGCATGCAGGAAAGACCACGTGAGTACAAGGTGGGAAGGCAGCCATCTGCAAGTCAAGGACAGAGGCCTCAGAAGAAATCAGACCTCCGACACCTTCATCTTGGACTTCCAGGCTCTGGAACTGTTCTGTGGTGTTTTGTTATGGTAGCCTGAGCAAATTAATACAGACCTCATTACAGGCCTCTACCACTTTCTGTCACTAATAATAATAAAGCCTAACCTTTATTCCGCACCAGGCATTGTGCTAAAGCAGTTCGTATGCTTATCTCATTCAATCCTCTCAACAACACAGGGAACGTTACCCCATTTTACAAATGGGAAAACTGAAGCTCAGAGAAGTTAATGCTTTTCCCAAGGTCACAGCCAGCAGATAAACGACTCAGACAGGATTCAACTTGAAGCCATCACAACACAGCCCAGGGGGTGCCCAGGGCACCAGTCCCTGGAAGGACCCTGCAACAGACCGAATGTTTGTGTCCCCCCAGAATTCATCTGCTGAAATCCTACCCACTCCCCCGCGCACACACACAAACACACACATACACACACAGAGCATGATGATATTAGGAGGCGGGGCCTTCAGGAGGTGATTAGCAATGAGGGTGGGGCCCTTGCGATGGAATTAGTGCTCTTATATGAGGGACCTCAGAGAATTCCATCACCTCCTTCCACCATGTGAAGACACAGTGAGAAGTTACAGGCTGCAACCCAGAAGAGAACCAGAACCTGACCTCAGACTTCCAGAGCTATGAGAAATACGTTTCTATCGTTAATAAGCCACCCAGTCTATGGTATCCTGTTATAGCAGCCTGAACTAAGACAGCCCCCCCAAGCCCAGCTCTCAGACCAGCTGGATGGGTAGAGCCAACATGGCCAGTGGTGGTGCATGGCCCCATAGCACCTTCCTGGAACCCCAGTGGTGGCAGGTCTTGCCCGGAGCCCATGAACCTCGCATTCCTCATCTGAAGACCTGTGGAGCCGTGACTTTGTTCCTCTCCCCTCCGAGGGATGCCTCTGTCACTTTGTTCTTTGGCAGTGGGCACTGAGCAACCCACTGGAACCATCAGTAAGCTCGTCCTTCACAAGCCATCTTGGGTCCTCTTCAAATCATTCCTATAGCTAAGTGCCCTTGGGGACTCAAGTTCATCGATTCACCTTACAAAAAGTGTTAGCTCATAAGCAATAGAAATGACAGCTACCTACCAAGAAAAAGACCAGGGCTGCTTCCTCGCCCCCTCCCCCCCATGCCAGAAGGTCAGAGCTACCGTGGGTCTTAGAGATGGTTCCCTTGTCCTTCCACCAGAGGGGTCCCACAATGCAGCAGACCAAGCAGGGGTGGTGGTGAGACAGGGGAGTCTGACATAAACTGCAGGGAATGGTCATCTCTTGCAACTAACTCACCCTCCCTGCAGGTCCCCTGCAGAAAAATGCCAAGTCAACTCTCTTAATGAACAAAGCCGAGCTTTGTAAGCACTGAATTACTTTGGAGGGTGAGAGGAGGAATAAAATCTCTTGGTCCTCATGCTACTCATGTTGCAGTGTTCATTTCAATGTAAGCGTGATTAGTAGCCCCACCCCCCCTCCCCGGGCTTCTCCTGCCTATGGTACGAGCAATGTGAAGGCAGGAGCGGGTTCTCTTCCCCGCATCGCCCACAAGTACCGAGTGTGTCTCAAGATGCAGTACCTGAAACACCGGCACCAGACGCACTTGGAGGCTTTGTTAGACGCGATTTCCCAGTCCCCGGCTCCAGATCTACTGAATCAGGCTCTCCGGAGTGGGGCCCAGGAATCTGCAATAATCAGGCACCCCAGCTGATTCTTAGTCTCACTGCCCTGCCGGCTCCTTAGCCCACTCAAGAAGTGGGCCAGGCCCTGATGGGGAACATCGGTAGGGGACCCAACTGTCCTGGTATGGCCCTGGGGTTCCTGGGACATGGGACAGTCCAGGGCAAGCCGGGAGGGCTAGCCATCCTAGCTCCCTTCAAATCACACACAAGGACAAGGAGCAGGGGCTTCCAAGCTCGCAGATGAGATCGTCATCTCCAAATGGCTCCTACTTGGTGTTGGAATGTGCCCCAAATGTACTCAGCGTTAAGAGTGGGCGTGGGTGATTTTCTGGGATTTCACAACACTCCAGATGAAAAAATGAAGTCAGACCATGAGGAGCTGACTCAGGGACTCTAGAAGAGGGTCCAGCTCCCCCAGTTTGTCCCCTGCCCAAAACCTACGATCACTACCCTGTGCTGAAAGCAACAAACACCTGCCCTGAGCTGAGTGTTCCCTTAAGATCAGAGGAGTCACCCCTGGGTAGGAGGAGGTCGTGAGAATCATGGGGTGTCAGAACCAGAAAGTCTCCTGGAGATCAGACAGTCCTGGTCCCTCATTTCTCATATGAGAAAACTAAGGTCCAGAAGGGCCACATGATTAGCAGGGTCACATAGCGAGCCAACCAAAAGGTGACTCCAGCTCTCTGATCTCTGCACCTCGACACAAGCCCTTTGGGGCTTGTGGGCAAAAAAAAAAAAAAAGAAAGAAAGAAAACAAATATTAATTGAGGGGGAAGAGGCTAGACACATAGATGGGTTAGAGCAAAGAGTTCTTAAGGCCCATGGTGTCTTAACCCCCCACACATTACAGATAAGAAACTGAGGGACACAGAAGTCAAATATTTATTTCTCAAGGCCATACACAGGAAACATCTCTTGCAGGTCACTTAAGCCCTGTCCACAGTAGGACCTGCCAACGAATCCGAAGATTTGCTATATCTGAAATGAGAGACCCTCATGACAACGTGCAGCAGAAGGGAGGGACCAGAGCTCCAGGAGCTAGAACTAGATCCCATGGACACAGTGCCGAAGCCTTCAGCCTGGGGAGCTTACCCAGAGAGAATAGGGGTTATCCTGGGAAGAGCAGTGGGGATGACTTTCACTTTTCACTTTAAACAGTTTT
The DNA here is from genome assembly GCF_002201575.2 of Neomonachus schauinslandi. Lineage (NCBI taxonomy): Eukaryota > Metazoa > Chordata > Mammalia > Carnivora > Phocidae > Neomonachus > Neomonachus schauinslandi. The sequence goes on along the minus strand of NC_058413.1, from coordinate 9,282,834 downwards.
GAGTTATTTGAAATAACTGGTAGAATTTGATTTTTGTGATAACTTTTAAAAAAAGATTAAAGGGGTTGGGGTGGGGGGGTGCCTGGTTGGCTCAGTTGGTGGAGCAACGCAATTCTTGATCTCTGGGTCATGAGTTCGAGCCCCACGTCGCAGGAAAGAGTTTACTTTAAAAAAAAATAATAAGGGCGCCTGGGTGGCTCAGTCAGTTAAGCGTCTGCCTTCAGCTCAGGTCATGATCTTAGGGTCCTGGGATGGAGCCCCGTATCGGGCTCCCTGCTCAGCGGGGAGCCTGCTTCTCCCTCTCCCTCTGCCCCTCCCCCTGCTTGTGCTCTCTCTCTCTCTCTCTCTCAAATAAATAAATAAAATCTCTAAAATAATAATAGTAATTAATAAAGAAATAAGATTAAAGGGGTGGGGAGTTCTTTGGTGGCTATGAAGAGAGAAGCAGGAGACCAAGCTCTGAGCTGTGGAAAGCAGAGAGAGGAGAATAGTGGGATTTTAAGGCAGAGGTTGAGATCAAGGCAAGAAGACCAAAGGACACCTCAGTGACTGGAGGCAAGGTGGATTTCCTGGAAGGGGGGTGTCTCTATGGTGGTAGAATTGGACTCCAAGTTGCCTTTTTAAGTACATTAAAAGTAACTAATCTGGAGATCGTCAAGCAGCACCTAAGGATTTTACAGCTAATTTCTAAAAAGTATTTTGAGTTCTCCATAACTGAGCATTCAAAAATATTACCTCCAAGTTATAGTCCGTGACAAAATGGAAACAATCTTCCAGGAATTGATGCTTCTGTGGTTGACCCAGTAAAACCCTGGCTATGGGGAACCCTTAGGGAATGAATGAGTCACTTTATAGAGTAAAATTTCCTGAATAGCTGAAGGCGAAAACCTTAAGTAACAAACAAGTAAACTTTCTAAATTGGCCTCCTCGCTCCCCTGCATTCTAAAACAGAGAACCCAGGACATTATTTCCATAATCCCATTTTAAGGCAGCCCCTACGGCTTACCAGTGCCTGGAAGACTCCACTCTTAGGTCTAGAATTTTCCCTCTCTTACCACAATCCCCACCCCACACCCGTGCCTCACTCCCTCCACCCCTGCCCTGCACTCACTTCATCCCTGGTCCCTAGTCCAGCGCCTCATTACTGACGGTCATCCAGAGCTCAGCTGCCACACCCAGTGGATCAGCAGTTTTCTCTGTCCCTATTATTAAAGCTACAGAATTGGAATCTACCAAAGAATCACAGAACCACGCGGCCAACCATCAGAGCAAATAGCCAGCCTATGTTTGACACACAACATTTTCCTTTACAGAGCTTACAAAGCAGCAGGCAAAGGTAGTTTTAGCTACATTTTTATGACAAAACTAAGGCTTGCAGGTTATGTGAGCTTCGTAAGGTCACCTGACCAAAAACCAGTAGGGGCATAACTCGAATCCAGGTGTTCTAACTCCAAATATAAGGATACCTTGCTACTTTTTGAATTACCTACTTTGATCACACATCTAAAATCTGCCAAGAGGGCACCTGGGTGGCTCAGTCGGTTAAGCATCTGCCTCGGGCTCAGATCACGATCCCAGTGTCCTGGGATTGAGTCCCGCATCGGGCTCCCTGCTCTGCAGGGAGTCTGCTTCTCCCTCTGCCCCTCCTCCCACTTGTTCTCTCAATCTTTCTCTCCCTCTCTTTTTCTCTCTCAAATAAATAAAAAATAAATAAATAAAATCTGCCAAGAGAATAGGCAGAATGAGCCAAAATCAGCAATCCAGCTAAACTCCTTTCACTTGAAGATCTGTGGAATCAAGCTGGGCGGTAACTTTTTATTTCCCTTATTGTTAAATTGTTGCTTGTGCGAATCATCGTAACTGCAAATGGCAAAGAAGTATTTGGTATGAGCAAGCCACTGAGGTGTTTCTGCAGGAGAGGAGATACAAGGGGTGTGGACAACATAACCAGGTCCGCACTGTCATTGTGAATAGCCTGTAAGTGAAGAAATCAAAGGTCGGAGTGAAAGTGTCTGTCGTTAATCTATTCTCAGGAGAGATGGCTTCTGCTCTATTTTTATCTGGAAGTCCTACAGACCAGGAATGCGTTTCTAATGATGCATCCATTTTCACCATATTCCAGGACAACCCAGTAAGTGTCCTATGTTCCAACAAATCACTTATGACGGAATGCTAGCCTTTTGGATTTTTGCAGAATCCCCACTGTCACTCTGACTGGTATCCCTTTAAGTTTACGACCACACATCTCAAGGTACCACCCAACACTGCCTGGAAATGCTACTCCATTTCTTAGTAAGTTACCTTACCCCCTTCCCAAGATGGCTATTCCACACCTTCTCCTCTCCCCTCCGGCCTCCTTCCCTGACTCTGCTCCCAGTGCATGACCTCACCCCTTATGTCACCCAGAAAATAGAAGCCACCATCAAAGGCTACCTCATCTTCCCTCCATCAAGCCCTCGGCCTCCCAGCATCCAACTCTCCCTTCAGGCCAGTTCTGTTGATAGAGTGACCACCTGTCCTGGTTTGCCTGGGACTGGGCGCAGGGGAGTGGCCCTGGGACATGGAACTTTCCGTTTTAAAGCTTTCCCAGGATGTGGGACTTTCAGGGCTAAAACTGGGGAAGTCACTCTAAACACAGATGTGCTCCCCCCGCTCCTTCCCATGGGAAGCCCACCCTCCGGGGGGACACGGGGTACCACCCCCTCTTGCCAGCCTGCAGGGTCCAGTCCTGCATCACCCTCTCTTCTGCCTCAACCGCCTCTCCCTGTCCACTGACCCTTTCCCCTGACCATGCAGACATGGTCTAAGATGCCCCACCCTAAAGAATAAGAAACATCTCCCTTGACCCCACTTTTCTCCCCTCCTACCAACCTGATTCGCTGCCCTTCCAAGCACAGCTCTACCTGTGCGCACTGAATCCTTTCACACCTGCCATTCTTGGTCCATAGCTTCCACTCCAGGGGGCAGGGCGGGGGGGGGGGGCTCCTCTTTCCTCCAACAAAACCTCCATGGTCAAGATCACCCATACTGCCAAATCCAAAGTGAATTCTGAGTTCCTATCTTACTCAACCTGTGGTGAGGGATCGAAGATTTTTGCGTCTTTATTTCCTATTGATTACAGACTAACACTTCTAAGAGAATACGAATGAATAGCTACAAGAATGAGCACGTGCTTGGGTGAAATGGCTATAAACGTAGCTAAATGCCTACTCTGAATTTCTATAACATGTCTCCCCGTGAACTAGGCACTGCTCTAGATCCCACACTCTCCTGGTTTAGGGTGGGCCCTAATCCAAAGATTGGGGTCCTTATAAGAGGGAAATTTGGACAAAGAGACGCAGACGTGTACAGAAGGAAGATGGGCATGTGTGTGAACAGGCAGAAATGGAGGTTCCATAAACCAGCAGCCACCAGAAGCCAGGAAGAACAAGGAAAGAGTCTTAGTCTTCCCTAGAAACTTCAGAGAGCACATGGCCCTGACAACACCTTTATTCTGGACTTGCAGCCTCCAGACCAAGAGACAATAAATTTCTGTTGTTTTAAGCCACCCTGAGAAACCAGTATGACCCCCAGTTTGTATCTCCAGCCTGGACTGCTCCCCTGAACACCAGAACTCTGTAAGCGCATCTGTGTCCTTGACGTCCCCCTTGGAGGTCCCAAACGTAACATGCCCCTAACGGAACTTTTGGGTTTTCTTTCCCAGATTCTTTTCTCCCTGTTTCCCCCAACTTGGTAAAGGGCAGGGGCATTCTGCCAGTTGTTCAGGCCAAAAATGTAGGCGTCATCCTTGATCCCTCTCTCACCACTGCCCCCACATATCCAATCCATCAGCAGTTTCTGTCAGCTCTACGTTCTAGATATTTCCTCCCCTTCTGCCAACAATCATCACGTCTTGCCTCACTAGAATGTTCCAAGAGGGCAAGGACTTGATCTGTTCATTGCTATCTACGGGACCTGGAACATAATGGGCATTCAATACATACTTGTTAGATCAAGGAATGAAATAAAACCTTATTAATTCAAACATTCCCCTGATTGAGAGTTTGTGATCATCTAAACAGAGGCTACTAAGCACAGTAACAGTAAAATGAAGATAAGGAAGCATTTTAACTATGTGAGACGATAAACTGTTTACAAGCAATATGTTAACCCTGAATCATTTGCATACTCATCATGGTCCCCAGGTTTCCCTTTTAAATGACCTGGTTTACTTGGTAGTTATACAGAGCCTACGTCCTTCCTCACAGCCTAGTTCAATACACTTAAAGCATAGCCTTCAAAGTAATATCATTGCATTTCCTTAAAAGAAAATGCATAATCTACAATTCAAACTTTTGCAGTGATCTCTGAGAGCATACACATGCTAGAAACACCCAAGCTTCTCGATGTTTCTAGTCTCCACCATGGCTCGATTAGCATTCCAAAAATGCATCTTGAAATACTCAAGCTTTTTGACACTGAGGAAAGCATGCTAGAAGCTGTAATTGGTTTGAGAAAGAGAGAAGGCCACTCTCTCAGGCAGCTCCCAGCACACCCTGCTAAGCTAAGGGGAGACTGAGACGACGTAATTGACATCATCAGTAGCCCACGTTTGCCATTTTCCCCATGAAGTTGTTGCATACAGTTCATTCTTTTGAAGTTCAATTCAGCTCAGCAAACACTTCCTGAAGGCTGATCTTGGGTCAGACACAGCTCCAGTGCCAAGGGCTCAAAGATGAGTAAACAACACATGGTCCCTACCCTCCAGAATCTTCCACTGGGGAAGAATTATATTAGTTATATTAATTATACTGGAATTATGTTCACATAACCAGACTATAATAAAAGCTTGGTTGAGGGGGGTTTAAGATGCCATATAGGTACAGATAAAGGAACAGGTAACTTGCCAAGGGGGAGAGATGTCGGGCACAGAGAAGGTGACGTGAAAGATGGCCTGAGTCCATAAAGTGGAAAACATGGGGAAAACAGGAAGCACAGTTCATCCATGTATGAGTACTCGATCGCAAACCAAAAATTACGTGAAAAAAAACTCATAGAATTTAGAGAACAACTCCTGTAGCTAGAACTCCAGTTCCTAGCCACCAAAACCACACAAGTTAAGAGTTTCAAAACTCAGCTAATCGTCCCAATGCTTTGTCACGCAGCCGCAGAATGAGACCTGAGTGTTGATTAAAGGGTCCGATGGGTGCTCGCCCCAGCTGGACAAGGTCAAGTTTTGTGAATGACCGCTGACATCAGATCATCACCTCCCACCAACCTTCTCTCTCATATCTTTATTCACAAGAATCCCGTGCTCACCCAGCTGGTGCATTTCCGTAGAAGAAATAGACCATATAAGGTGCTGGGCCCTATTGCGATCCCTCCAGGACGAACCCTCCCTGCTGTTCATCACAGATGCTTCCTCCACCTGGGGTCAGAGAATTTCTGATTTTATTTACACCAATACGGGAGAAGAATCCGGGAGGAACTTTTGTTGGGCAAGAGCCTCCAGCCTCCTGCAGCTGCAGGGATGAGGACAGAGGCATCCTACGGGCCACACGGGGAGGCCGGCACTCCTTGGGGAGAGCTTGCTGACTACAAATAGTTCATGCAGCCGTGGTGCAGAGGTTCTCTACAGCAACACTTGAAACATTTTGTGCTGGATAATTCCTTGTTGCGGGGGAGGAGGGGCTGTTCTGTGCACCATAGCTTGGGCTGCTAGGACAAAAATACTCGAGATGGGTTGCTTAAACTACAGAAATGTATCCCACAGTTCTGGAAGCTGGAAATCTGCCCTCAGAGTGCCAGAGCATGGGGGTTTCTGGTGAGAGTCCTCACCCTGGTTTGCCAAGAGCCACTTTCTCGCTGTATCCTTTTTGTTTGTTTTATTAAGTCTTTTCTCTTAAACATTTTTTACCAATTTTTATTTTTATTTATTTTTTATTTTTTAAGATTTTATTTATTTATTTGACACAGAGAGAACCAGACTGAGAGAGAGAGAGACAGACAGAGAGCAAGCACAAGCAGGGGGAACGGCAGGCAGGGGAGGAGCATGCTCTCTGCTGAGCAAGGAGCCCTACATGGGGCTCGATCCCAGGACCCTGGGATCATGACCTGAGCCGAAGGCAGCTGCTTAACCAACTGAGCCACCCAGGCGCCCCTATTTATTTATTTTTTAAGGATTTTACTTATTTGAGAGAGAGAGCACGCGAGCGAGAGCTGTGGGGGGAGGGGCAGAGAGGGAGGGAGAGGGACAAGCAGACTCCACCCTGAGCCCAACGCAGGGCTCAGACTCAATGGTCCTGAGATCAAGACCTGAGCTGGGGTGGAAGTAGGGCTGCCCTTTGTGCCACTCCCACGCCCTGGACCCTCAGGGTCACACTGCCCATAAACTGGCACCTCCTCAAGAGGAAGTATGAGCAATCTCCAGACTGAGGCAAAGCGTTGGCCCCATATCAGATCTCTCTCCTGTGCCCACAGGCTCACTTTCCCACATCTTTCGACCCTACTCGCCTCCTTGGACTTCCCACCATTTGCCTCTAGGCCTAGGGTGGGATCTGGCCCCTGCTTCTCATGGGCGCCCCAACCTGGGTTGACCCATGTGGCCCCTCCCCCTCTGGTTTATCTCACCTTCTGTGGCCCTCACACACCCCACCGCACCCCAGCTCCTTCCAGGCTCCGATCTCCCCTTGTCAGCGCCTCACCCTGGCCTGTGACCCACAGCTCAAGGACCCTCCCGGAACTGACTGGTCCACACACCTCTCCCTCCACTGTCCCTCTGCCCTGAGCTCCCAGGCCTTGGTCAACACCCTGCCCTAAGCAATATTCACCAGAAGCCAGCCGCTGCCCACCCCAGGGCCCCTCCGTCACCACCACCCTCACCTCCCCCTGTCCGCCCCTCCGGCCACACTGCCTGACTCCCTCCTGCCTCACCCTCCCTGTCAACTCGGCCCTCAAAGGCTGTGCCAGGATGCTTCTCCCCTTCCCCCCTCCCTGCGGCCACCAGAATTTCTCAGCGTGATCCAGACCCCTACACGAGGATTCCCAGGGGCCTTTGTTTAACATGCTGTGACAGAGAAAGAAGCCAGACACAAGAGGACACACACCGTGTGATCCCACTTATCGGAGATCCCTGTAGCAGTCAATCCACAGAGACAGAAATGGAAGGGTGGCTGCCAGGGGCTGGGGGAGGGGGAGCGGGGAGTGAGGGCTTCATGGGGACAGAGTTTCTGTTTGGAAAGATGAAAAAGTTCCGGAGATGGCTGGTGGTGATGGTTGCGCAACAGTGAATGTCCTTCATGCCACCAGGCTGTGCACTTGAAAAATGATTAAAATGGGGGCGCCTGGGTGGCTCAGTTGGTTAAGCGACTGCCTTCAGCTCAGGTCATGATCCTGGAGTCCCGGGATCGAGTCCCGCATCGGGCTCCCTGCTCGGCGGGGGGTCTGCTTCTCCCTCTGATCCTCTTCCCTCTCGTGCTCTCTGTCTCTCATTCTCTCTCTCGCAAATAAATAAATAAAATCTTTTAAAAAAATGATTAAAATGGTCAAGTTTCGATTATGTATATTTTACCACAATAAAGAAAAAAAATGCTATGGGACGCCTGGGTGGCTCAGTCAGTTCAAGCGTCTGCCTTCGGCTCAGGTCATGATCCCAGGGTCCTGGGATCGAGCCCCATGTCGGGCTCCCTGCTCAGCGGGAAGCCTGCTTCTCCCTCTCCCTCTGCCTCTCCCCCTGCTTGTGCTCTCTCTCTCTCTCCCTCTCTCTCTGACAAATAAATAAATAAAATCTTCAAAAAAAAATGCGAGGATGCAATCAGCGTCTTGGGAGTTTTTAACCAGCTCCCTCCAGAGGGTTTTATGCACCCTCCGTGTGAGAACCAGGAGCTGCCGCCCCTCCAGTCCCGGGCCTGCTGAGCCCGGCCTTCCTGATCTGGAAGCCACACAGGGGAGACGGCAGGGGTCTCCCTTCTCCCACTCTCGCACCTTCCAAGAGCTGCCTGCCAGAACCAGCCCAACGCCACTTGTAAACATGTGAGGAGGTTGCTGACTTCCTAGGGGCTGGGGTTCTAACCCGGATCTCAGACACGATCCCTCAAAGCTTTCCTGAGGGGTGAGAGCTGTATCAGACACTGAGGAATAATGGGCCTAGGGGGTGGCCGGGGCGCTGCTGGCCAGAGGAATTACAGGACCCAAGGCCCAGAGGCCTCTGGTACGTGTGAAAAGGGCCGCAAGCCCGGCTGGTGAGGGCTGGGGGATGTGTACTAAGAACAAAGGGAAGGCTGGTCAGAGGCCTCCGGGGCCCCTCAGAAATCAGCAGCCCTGGTGCGAAGCAGCCTGGAATCTCAGTGGCTGGGCTCTGAGGAACTCCCCTCTACAGGAGACAGTGTTATCTTAAGAGCACAAAGCACTTGGCCTCCTTATCTCCTCACACTATTCCCTGTGGTTTCTTGGGATGGCCTCGTGCCTCCCACAGCCTCAGCCAGGCAGGTCTGGTCAGCACACACATTCCATTCTTCCAGCTACAGCTGGGGCTGGGGGGCGGGGAGGGCGGGGGGGTCTTGTCCCTGAGACCTCTTCAAACCCAAACTGGACCCCCCCATCCCTGCCAGTGCTCCCCGCCAGCCCCCGCAGGTAGCCCCCAGCTCTCACCGGGGCCATGTTAACCCCTTTCTAGACCCCAGGAGAATGTTGGTGGAAAAGGTCCTCTTCTTTTCTTTTTCCTTCTCCTTTGCCTTTCCCAAACTGACCACCCCTGGGCGTGTTTAGAAAGGAGGAGAGTGTGCGCCCAACAAAATCACTTTAAAATAAGACCTGCCAGGCCTTGGAATGCAAGAGTTTCACTAAGGTCGAGAATTAAGATGAGAAAGGACGCCTACTTCAGCACTTACTGTAATAAGATAGTTGGACAAATTTTCAAGTGGCTTTGTTTTTTTAAAAGAGATCCATTTCCTTGGGTAGTTTGGGGTCTGGTAAAGTGGTAAATGCACTAGGAAATCACCTCAACAGGTTTGTCAGGCCAACATTTTTGTCTCCAGTACAAGGAGGGTTGGCAGGTTGCCAGACTGCTCACGACCGCTTTTACTAAGATGTCTCCCTAACAGCCTGTCACTGTGCACAGGGAGACATCCTGGACAAGCAGCAGGCCTCCATCCCTCCACCCCAACGCCTCCCACTCCCTTCTTCCTTTGTGCGTGAAGCCCATAGCATGAAGTCAAAGTTCTCTTTCTAGAACCAGCTCTCCAAGTGGGTGATCCAGCCCTTTGTGCAATCTTGTCCTTTTCCCTGTTTCGCTGTGAAACTAGGCTTGAAAGTATTCCAAAGTGGCTTTGGGGAATATTCGTATCTCAACTGTTTTTCACTTCAGTAAAAAGTGGTGGTAACTTTGTCCAGGGCCAGGGAGCTGGGAACCAGAGGAGAGAGTGGTGAGATGCCAGGTTCCCTTCTGGTTCCAGATTTGTAAAAGGGTATCACATCCCACTCTCCCCATTTCTAGCAGGAGGGCAAGAGGCAGGACTCGGGGAAGCCTCCCCTGCGCACGGTCCCTGCTTCCTGTCAGGCAGGGCAGCCCTCGGCTCCCTGCCCGTGACTACTGGGGGGGCAGGCAGGACCCAGTGGCCAGCTGTCCTGGACAGTGAGAGCCACAGAACCCTCATCCTTGCTATGCTTGCCTCTTCCCCTTTCTAAGTTGTGTCGTGTCCCCCCCGCCCCCCGCAACTGGTATTTTAAGGACAGGAGAAAACAAAGCTCAAGGGTTAAATTGCATTCTGGGTTGTGTTCGAATTCATTCTAGGTGCATCAATTCAGAGGCTAATCAAGCAAATTTGGGATTAGCAGAGGAGGGCCTGACCCTTTCTGAAAGGCCCTGAACTCTGAAGGCCTGACCTCTGTCCCCAAACAGGGCCTTCCTTCCTGAGCTCTCTGCTATGCAAGGAATTCTGCATGTAATAAAAAGAATAAATAAATAAATAAATAAATAAATACCCCCCTGGATTTGCTGCTTTCGGATCTGACCAAGTCGGCATGTGTGGCGCAGAGGAATGCTCCTTGCTGGGCAAGGACAGCCATGCACAGAAAAGCAGACCTCAGTAAATAATGTCCCTGACTCTCCCAAAAAAGCCCAGCGGCTGCCTTCCGTGAGCAACCAGATGGAAGAGCCGAACAGCTGGGAGAGGTGCGGGGCTCATCCTTCACCATGAGGTTAACTAGGATGAGAAAGAAAGCGTTAAAGGCTGAACCCTGTCCTCGAAGAATTCATATGGAGAAATCCTAACTTCCAGCACCTCAGAATGGGACTGTATTGAAAGACAGGTCCTTCAAGAAGTGATTGAGGTAAAGTCAAGTCATTAGAGGGGCCCAAGTCCAATAGGACTAATCACAAGAGGACATAAGGACACAGGCAGTTACTGAAGGAAGACCATGTGGAGACATTATCCATAAGCCTCAAGACACCAGAGGCCTCAAGACACCAAAACTGCCGAGACCTTGACCTTGGGCTTCCGGCCTCCAGGACTGTGAGAAAATAAGATTCTGTTGTTTAAGCCACCTGGTCTATGGCACCTTGTTACGGCGGCCCTAGCGGGCGAAGGCAGAAGACGCAGCTGCTGAAAGCCTCCTGCCACCCATCTGAGGAGAACAGAAGGGTTAAAGGAAAGTGAATCTTCTATGAATGTGGCCAGTCGTGTGGTTTTGGGCTGGGTCCCCCTAGCCACATTTCCCAGGATTCCCTTCCCTCTAGGGTCCTGGGTCAGCATGGGCCACGAGAGAAATGCGTGGGCATTCGGAAGGTTTGGAAGGCACAGGTGAAGCGCCGCCATTTTGTTCTGCTCTGAAGGTGGCGCAGGGCAGACGCACCCCATGCACGCCGTCGCTGCCCTGCTGGCCCACCTTGCTGGCGTGGGGCAGCCGCTGGGCCTGCAGCAAATCCAGCTCCTGGGCCAGGTGAATGCGGCTCTGGGATGAGGGCCCCAGCTTGCCCCTCGGGTCACCCCTCCAGGTCGTCATGGAGAATGCAAGCAGTGAGGGCCAGACGTGGTTCCAGACTGTCCCTCCTCCTCCCCCCTTCACACCCACCGTCCCTCCCTGAGCCAGCCCCGATGAGACACAAGACAACACCTTACACAGACTGGAGACTGACCTTCCACCAGCACGGAAGCTCGGACCCCTGTGATAAAGCCCCTCTTCTCTCTATAGCTTATGGACGTTCTACTGCTCTGATCAAATCCTGACTGATAAAATAATCAATAGGAAAAAAAAATCTGTCTTAGTAGGCTACCCAAACAGGTGCGAGATTAAGACAAATCACCTGACGATGTCCTATATGTTTAATTCTCTGTGATAGCGGTTTGAGTAAGCATGATGGAGTCAACATTGTGCCTCTCACCAGACGCACAATCTCAAAGCCAGTTCATTTCCAACCTGCTGTTCCCATCTGTGAATTCTCTTACACCACGATCCTTTGCTTCCATTCCTCTTGCATCATCCTAGGCTAGACCCTTAGGGCTTCACTCCTGCCTCCACATCTCCTACCCTCAGACCCGCCACTGCCCCCAAACCTCTGCTTCTAGAAAGCCACCCTGCAACACACTTCAAAGGCAGTGCTCTTCCAGACCAAGACCAAACCCTCTGCCTAGATGTTAAGACCTTTTACAATCTGGCCCCACCCTACTGCCCCACCATCCTTCCCACTGTTCTTCAGTACATGCCCTCTACAGAGTGAGATCAGACTCACCTTCCCTGTTGGGGCCTGCCATGCCTACTCCATCCCCGGGCCACCCCTCAGGTTGTCCCCAGGCTGTAGGACCTCTCATTGTTCAAGGCTCAAAGCTCGCCTCCTTCACAAAGTTTCATCAAGGCCATCAGGTGCAGCATTCTAGAGAAAGGACTCTGGAGCTAACCAGTCTGGATTCAGACTCTGGCTTGGTCCTTACCAGCTCTCTATCCCTCAGTCTTTCTGTGCCTCAGAGTCCTCCACTGTAAAACAGGGATATAACGCACCTGCTTCATAGGGTTTTCATGAGGATTAATGAGTTACATCACATAAAGCATTTGCATCATGCCTGACACCTAGAAAGTGCCTGATAAGGATTAGTTCTTATTTTATTTTTAGTTTTATTATTACCTGACCATTCTGACCATCTTCAATACTCTTTTCCTCTGAATTTCTGCCCCTGGAATAGTAGAGACCACATCACTCAAGCACATCATTCATAGTTGCTGTTGTACCGTTCACTGCAATTTCGTGTGTAACAAAGAGGAACAAGAACATTTTATCTGTAATCAGAACATAAAAAAGCAATAGCTCATTCATGAACATAAAATATTCCTCATTCCTAATGTGCAGAAAAAGCAGGAGAACTTTCCCTGCTTCTTCCTGATAGCATTTAACCCCTAAGAGGCCTAGGAGGAAAAAGATGAAGACAACTGGCAGGAACATAAAGACAGGAGAATGCCCCCCTCCCCACTGCGCTCGCACACACACGTGCGCACACACACACACACACAAACGATCCTGAAACTCATCCTCCTGGTGTATCTGAACACCAAAAAGATGACATTTTCAAAAACGTGGTTTTCACCTGAAGAACTGCCAGGAGGGTGGTCTGATCAGAGGAAGGGACCTCAGCCAAGCATCAGCTCCTCCTGAAACTGAACAGTACCCAGGTTAGGGGAGATCCTAGAGGGCCACTAGATGGCGACAGCATCAGGTGGGGTGGGTCCCTGGCGCCGTGCAGGCTCCCAGCACTCCCTCCCAGGGCCTTCTGGTTTACCCAGACTGCTGAAGGCTCATGAATTAGCCAGTTCGTAGTTCAAGACAATATGGAAGTCCTGCAACACTCCACTTTTGCAGGACTCCCTTTCTTCAGCTTTAAAATGAAGACATTGGGGGCACCTGGGTGGCTCAGTCGTTAAGCGTCTGCCTTCGGCTCAGGTCACGATCCCAGGGTCCTGGGATCGAGCCCCGCATGGGGTTCCCTGCTCGGCGGGAAGCCTGCTTCTCCCTCTCCCACTCCCCCTGCTTGTGTTCCCTCTCTCGCTGTGTCTCTCTCTCTGTCAAATAAATAAAAATAAAATCTTTAAAATGAAGACATTGGTAGAACCAGAGGAGAGCTAACAAAGCACCCAGTTCTGAAATTCTGCACAGTCTTTTCTTTTTTTTAAATTTTATTTATTTATTTATTTATTTCAGAGGGGGGCTGGGGAAAGAGGAGCAGAGGGAGAGGGACAAGCAGACTCCCAGCTGAGTGCAGAGCCCGACTGGAGGGCTGGTTCTCATGACCCCGAGATCATGACCTGAGCCGCAATCAAGAGTCGGACGCTCAACGGACTGAGCCACCCATGCGCCCCAGCACAGTGCTTTCTGTACCGTCAGAGCAAGCAAAGGCAGTCAAGGAGGACTCTAAGAGTTTAATTTTTGCCCCAAGCAATCAGACTCAATGCAATCTCTATCAAAATTCCAATGGGGGGCGCCTGGGTGGCTCAGTTGGTTAAGCGACTGCCTTCGGCTCAGGCCATGATCCTGGAGTCCCGGGATCGAGTCCCGCATCGGGCTCCCTGCTCGGCAGGGAGTCTGCTTCTCCCTCTGACCCTCCTCCCTCTCATGCTCTCTGTCTCTCATTCTCTCTCTCTCAAATAAATAAATAAAATCTTAAAAAAAAAAAAAAATTCCAATGGCATTTTTCAGAGAAACAGAAAAAACAATCCCAACATTTGTATAGAGCCACAAAACAACCAAAGCAATCTTGAGAAAGATGAACAATGCTGATTTCACTTCTTGATTTCAAGCTATATTACAAAGCCACTATAATCAGAACAGTAGGATATTGGCATAACAATAGACATATAGATCAAGGGAACAAAATAGAGAGCCCAGAAACAAACCCATGCATTTAAGGACAATCAACTTATGACAAAGGAGCCAGGAATACACAATGGGGCAAGTATAGTCTCTTCAATAGATGAGAGTTTGATTTTCCCTTTCCCCGTGAACAGAGCAGTATTAGAAAGAAGGGAGAAAAAACAGAGCTTCATCTGTGCCTTTACGCATTTGGCACCTGAGCTCCCCTGACTGAGAGATGCCAAAGCTAAGGATGAATATGGCAAGGTGTAGGGCTTACCTGGGTTCAAGTCCCAGCTCTGACACTTACAGGCAAGCTGTGAGGCTTCAGCTTTCTCAGCTGTTGCATAAGGGGAACAATCATGCTTACTTTATGCACATATTGATTAAAGTAAAGCACTTTGCACAGAACCCAAACCAAAGGAGGTGCTCAAATCATTAGTCTATTCAGCGAATGTTGACTGGTGACTACAAAATGATAGGCTCTATTCCAAGGCACTGGGGCACAATCTTAGGATGACTCCACCTTATAGAGTTGACCTTTAGGAGGAAAAGACAGATAATAAGAAATAACCAAAATAATATAAGATTTTCTCAAAAGCATAGGAAAAGTTCATGAAGAAAAATCGAGCAGGTTAAATGGGACAGAAATGGGGTGTGATTTTAGATAAAGTCCTCAGAAAAGGCCATTTGGAGAAAGCAACCTTGAAGGGACACCTTAATCCTCATTGCCAGTGCTCCGGGTGTGGTACCAACAAAGTATTTCTCTTGGTGTTCAAATGGACATTTCTGCTCAACATACCTCCCCAAATCGAATGTCTGAGCTGGAAGAGAACTTGGAGATTCTCTATTTCATTTTATAGATGAAGAACTGAGACCCAGAAAGGTGGATTGACAAACCCAGGGCCACACAGTTCATTCCAAGATAGAGGTTGATCCTGACTCTAAGGCCAGCGTTTGTTCTTGCCTCTGTTGTAGCCCATTGTCTCTGGCTGACTCTGACCCATGTAAATCTGCCACCTGGAGCCTGGAAGCCTTCGCTCTAGTTCACAGTTAATGGCTGTGTAGTCTGAATATTTCTCATTCAGACACGTTTGATATGAAAAAAAAATTATCACAGATTTGCAATGACCCCCATTTCAATAATTAAGAGTGAGAGGCTGTCACTTCCAGTGATCACTGGGTACCAAGAATGCCGTGCGCACACAAAGACAAACACCCACAAACTGCTTATCCTTGGCTGTAAGACAGTCATCAAAAAAACCAGAAATATGTTTCCATTCTTTTTTTTTTCCTTAGATTGTCACCAAAATGTGAAAACAAAATTTTGGATTGTGCTGAATCCTTGAACCCCTGAGAAGACACCCGCAGAGCCCAGTGTGAGGAATCTGACATATGGGACATGTCCTTGAAGGGCTGTTTCTCTTAGGAAAAATCTTTGCCTGAATCAGGGACATTTCTAAGAACGACTAAGGCTAGGGGCGCCTGGGTGGCTCAGTCGTTAAGCGTCTGCCTTCGGCTCAGGTCATGATCCCAGGGTCCTGGGATCGAGCCCCGCTCAGGCTCCCTGCTCCCCGGGAAGCCTGCTTCTCCCTCTCCCCCTCCCCCTGCTTGTGTTCCCTCTCTCGCTGTCTCTTTGTCAAGTAAATAAATAAAATCTTTAAAAAAAAAAAAAAAGAACGACTAAGGCTAAAGGGAGCGGCAAGTGCAGATCAGCCCGTTTCCCTTCGTTTTGAAGCTGCCCTGGGCCAGAAGGACGGCGGCGGGAGCTGGACACCTCTGGACAGCTGTCGGAGACATATAGGAACATCAGTGGGCCATTAAGGTGGGGACCTCAACGCACCACCCATTCATTCAACAGATACAAACTGGGCACCTACTATATGCTAGGCACGGAGGATATGACAGGAAACCAAACAAAGCCCCTGACAACATGAAGCTTCTAGTGAAGAAGAAGGAAGTGAACAAATCAGGGAATTAAAATATGTCAGAGAGCAATAAGTAAATGGGTAAAAGGCACAGGTGGTGCCTGAGGTCAGGGAACGGAGGGCTTGTTACTTTAGGTAAGGTCTCAGAGAGGGTCTCTCTGGTCAACTGAACTGGAGGGCAAAGAGTTTGTCAAGGAAAAAACATTCCAGGCATAGTTCACAGCCAATGCAGAAGCCCTGAGATGGAAGAGCAAGGAGACCCTTGTGGCTGGAGCTCAATTCAGGAGGAGAGATGGGGTCAGAAGAGCACTGAGGGCCAACAGACCTTTGCCAGCACTTGAGATCTCCCTCGAGTGATCTCAGGATCGTGAGATCGAGCCTCGAATCGGGCTCCTCGCTAAGCATGGAGCCTGCTTGGGCTTCTCTCTCTCTCTCTCCCTCTCCCTCTGCCCTTCCCCCCGCTCTCCGCGCACGCTCTCTCTCGTTCTCTCTCTCTCAAATAAATAAATAAAATCTGAAAAAAGAAAGAAAGAAAGAAAGAGGACAGGACTGGAGTGAGATGCTCAGAGAAGCAAAGTGAGCAAAGAAGACTGAAACAGCAGGAACAGGCATGACTTGGCGCGCAGTGAGGGAGACGTGAGGACATTTTGGTGACCAAGAGCAAGCGCGCATGGCAAGTGGCCACACTGGAAACAGCTCACACTGGGCACTTCCTGTGTGTCTAAACAGCCTGCAGGGACTAACTGACTCAATCCGCACAGCCACTGACCGTGTAAGGGATGTCCCCCCCGCCCCTGCCCCCGCATCATCCCCGTTTCACAAATAAGGACACTGGAAACCTCCCAAGGTCAGAGAGGCAGAAACAGGATTCGACCTCAGGCAGGGCAGCCCCGGAGCAGGGCTCTCACCCTCTCGGCCACACAGCTCCCGGCGGCAGGCAGTGTGACCCACAGCCCCGTGGTCAGCTTCCCCGGATTCCACCCTTCCAAACCCCCTCGAGCACTTAGGACACTGTGTGACCAGGTCGATGTCTTGAATCGAGAGCCACGCCGGTCCAAACCTCACAGTCTTATCTCAAAGTGCAGCGATGGTTCTCTGATCAAACCTCCCCATCTGCTTATTTACCGGGATGATTCTCTAGGACATCAGCTGACAGCCGTGTTACCATGAGAAATGCGAGATATGTGCCGTTCAAACGTGTCTCTAACAATCAAGGGAAATGGCAGAATCCTTCTGAGAAATTGATTTAGAGATAGCTGGAGGCTCGTGGCAGGGGCAGGAAAGGTTCATTTCTGGCATCCCGGGGAGGTCATGTTGACACGAAACTCAGCCTCAAAGTCCATGCAAGTGTGGGACATGGAAGTTGGTTTCTGAGGAAACATCAGGGTCAGGGGAAAGCCTACAACACGGTCTGTCCATGAGTCTCCAACAAGGATGACTGTAATCGCTCACCTGTGGTTTGAACCAGGGCACATGAAACCACAGCAAGTTCCTCTCAGCTGCATAGATTGCACCTGAATCCCTATGCTCAGCAGCTTTAATTCTGCCTCCTTCAGGGCTGGCTCTCAGTAAATGCTCGTTGACTGAAGAGATATTATGCATCAGAGCATAACAGGCCCTTTGAGGAAGGGGGTCAAAATCCCAAACACCTTTCAATCTCAAGACACTTAAATAAAGGCCGATGAAGTATATTGTACAGCAAGACGTGCTGCGTTGGGAAGGCAAGCACTGCGACAAGCTAGAAGCCGCTCCCAGAAGGGCAAGCGAGGACTATCCCGCCATGTGTGAGCACTAGGAAGCCAGCCAGAAGCTCTTGCCATCATCTGTTTTATGTGCCTGACACAGTGTGCCCGGAATCCTCCCAGTCTCCACTGGACGTGAAGTCTGGTGGAAGCCCAGTCCTATGCGAGCTGACACAGGGATGCCCGGGCACCCCAGGACAGCACAGAAAGGGGACACTGAGCCCAGACTTGGAGGCTCAGGTTGGCCTGGGGGTGCTGATTCAAATGCTCGGAAAAACGGAGCAGGGCACCTGGGTGGCTCAGCCAGTTAAGCGGTTAAGTGTCTGCCTTTGGCTCAGGTCATGATGTCAGGGTCCTGGGATCGAGCCTGCGATCTGTCCATCTGTTAATAGATCAAGATAGTGACTGGGCTCCCCGCTCAGCGGGGAGTCTGCTTCCCTCTCCTTCTGCCCTTCCCCGGGCTTTTGGTTTTGCTTTCTCTCTCTAAATAAATAAATAAATAAATAAAATCTTGAAAGAAAGAAGAAAGGAAGAAAGAAAACCAGGGAGCAGAAGGCACGTGGAAGAGCACCGTGAATACACAGCTGCAGGGACCAGCATCAGGAGGCTGGGAGGGAAAGGTGCACATGGAAGCTGTGGGGGCCAAAATGGCGGGTGGGTCATGGCGGCCTCCTGTGCTGAGCCAAGGATGTGAACCGCACCCTGAAAGCCAAGACGAGCCACTGCAGAATGTGAAGCAGGAGAGTAACCTGATCTGATTTTTATTTTAGACTGGCCTCTAAAGCTCCCTCCACCCGCGGAGGGAAAGATCTATGATGGGCAGACCCATGAGGAGGTGATTGCAGTCAGGAATGAAGATCAAAGATGTCAGGCCTGGAGCTCGGAAAAGCAGGCTGAAATCAGCAGTCCCCAAGAAGTGACCCAGAGAGAGTCTAGTGTCAGAAAAATAAAGACCCCAGGACAGGTCCATGGGAAATTCTGCCATTTGTGAGCTTTTGGGAAGAGAAGCGCCCACGAAGGGTCTGGGAAGGGAGGGGAAAGCCACCCTAACCATACAGACATCAAGATAAGTGATGTCACTCAGCAGAGGGCCGAGAGGGCTTCCAGGAGGGCGCACAGCACCAAGCACCCAGAGACTGGGCTGGGCAGAGTAAGGATTAGCAAGAACAGCTTTGGGGGGGGGCAGGTGGGGAGCCCAGGGGCGATGGGTGGGGCACCAGGGTGAGTGGGAGGTG
The DNA here is from genome assembly GCF_002201575.2 of Neomonachus schauinslandi. NCBI lineage: Eukaryota > Metazoa > Chordata > Mammalia > Carnivora > Phocidae > Neomonachus > Neomonachus schauinslandi. The sequence continues at coordinate 9,264,116 of NC_058413.1, read as the reverse complement.
AGGAAGAAGCACCCTTTCTAGCAGGCTGGCCCCTCAGGGACAACCCCATAAATAACCAGAGGGGGAGGGGTTGAGGGAGGGGTTCTTTAAACAGGGGAGGGGTGCACAGATGTATTAGTTGGGAGGAGATGCCAGGGTAGAGGTAGGGTGCTGGGGAGAGAAGGGGTGAGTGAAGGGGACGCGCAGAACACCTGGAGGGATCCCACGTGGTGCTGGGATGGAGGAGGGGGGTTCCTGGGACAAAGGAGGGGGCGAGGTGGGGGGAGCTGATGAGTTCCGATTCCCCAGTGATAGGGCTGTCACTCTGTTCCAGTTGACAGGCTCCACAAAGATTTTCCACATTTCAAGAAAGGCCATACATTCCCCATTTTCTGTGAAATCTGATTTTTAAATGTGTACAGCTTCCCCCCCAAAAAACAGTTTAATTGTTATGCAGGCCCAGATCATGGCTATGGCCTGGACTGAGCCAACAGCCCCCCACTTAGTGCCCTATGATCCAGAACTTTCACTCTGCAGTTACTTCCTCTCTCTTGCCCTTCACACGGGTGTCTCTCCTCAGGGAGGCCTCAGAAAGCATTTCCTTTATAGGACCAAAAATACTTTTCCTTAAACTCTGGTTGATCTTCAAAGAGATGTCGATACTAACCCTTTAATCCTAAATCTCTGGCCTCCGCGCCACCCTGAACTCTGAATTTAATAGACACTGTTCTAGAAGTCATTTACACCAACCACGTAAATGGTCCACAGCAGCCCTCCGTACAAAAAAAAGCCTTGAGAATTCTTCTGTAGCAAGTGCGTTCTCTGCAGGCTTTTCAAAAAAAAAAAAAAGCTAAAGGGGAAGGAAGACTTGAATTTCTAGGCCCTGGAGAGGGAGGGACTTCTGAGCCCGGGAAGGCCCGGTCCCATGCGGACGCTCCTGTCGCTCCATCTCCAAACGGAAAGGGTCACTACCAAGACCATTCTTTTAGTCCCACCACCTTCTCTCACCTGCATTTGGGGTGGAGACTGAAACTGCCCCGGCTCGGCTGGTGGTTTCCTCGGGTTTATTCTGGTCTTTGCACTCCAGTCCTGACGGTTGCGATGTGTTCTAACAAGGACAAGGATTATTACAGGGTCACTCTTCAAGTCGTCCACAGATTTTCACAAATTCTAATAGATTAATCAGGTGTGAATTATTTTAGAGAAAAAATCTTGCCTTTTCCAGAAAGGGCTTAGTTGAGTAACTGAGCATTCAGTGATTCTCTCTTCTATTTCAATTTGTTCAGTTTTCAATTATAAAGTGAGACTCAGAATACATCCAAATAACCACAGAAGAAAGGAATGTTTTTTCCTTTCAGAAAGAACTGAATAATAATAGCAAACACATCAGCACTTACCATGTGCCAACCACTATTTTATCTTGTATGTTAACTCCTTATGGTAACTCAGGAGACAGTAGCTGCACTTACTTTGTTTTACACAAGAGAAAACTGAGGCCCAGAGATTTTGAGTAACTTGCCCAAGATCACAAAGTTAGGATGTGGCAGAGCTAGGATCTGAAACCAAGCCCTCTCTAAACCATTAAACCATCCACTCAGGTCCAACAGCATATATTAGAAGATATGAAAGGGAAAAAAGTCCAAGCCAAAGTTACTGGAATTACCCCAAATAAGAAGTCATCCTGAAAAAAGTATGGTTCTTAGCTACATGTATATATAGCATCACAGTGTCCCGTTGGTATAACTTGTGGCCAAAACTTGAGAGCTTTAGAAATAACGGAGTAGGGGCGCTCAGTCAGGGTGGCTCAGTCATTGGGTGTCTGCCTTCAGCTCAGGTCATGATCCCAGGGTCCTGGGATCGAGCCCGCAACGGGCTCGCTGCTCCGCGGGAGGCCTGCTTCTCCCTCTCCCACTCCCCCTGCTTGTTTCCCTCTCTCGCTGTGTCTCTCTCTGTCAAACAAATAAATAAATAAATAATTAATTAATTAAAAAGAAAGAAAGAACGGAATAGGGGCGCCTGGGTGGCTCAATCGGTTAAGTGTCAGACTCTTGGTTTCTGCTTAGGTCATGATCTCAGGGTCATGAGATCGAGCCCCACGTTGGACACTTGAGAGATTCTCTCTCTCCCTCTCCCTCTCCCTGTGTCCCCCCACCCCAGTTTGTGCTCTCTCTCACAAATAAATAAATAAATGAATAAAATCTTTTTTAAAAAAGAGAGAGAAATAACAGAGTAATATTACTAAAACTAGCAAAACAAAGATTCTGTACTAGCTGGACTGGATAAAGGTGTAGGAAGGGAATTCAGCTCCAATTTGCTTTAGAAAATGAAACAATCACACTTTCAAGCAAATGGCTTTCTGATACAAATACAAAATTAATCTGAAGCCATCAAAACAAGTCACAAGCCTTAAAAATCCTCCGTCAATCGTAGTAGGAAGCCATTAGACAATGCAGCCATACCGGAAGCACGAGAGATTAATATTAAGTCACTACATGACTTAGATGTTGTCAGTGACAAAGAATCAGGCCTAGAGAAAACTTGTGGGGGGGTGGGGGGAGGAATCTTTCACAACCACCATTTTAGTTTTATCCTGAATACAGAGGTTGAGAGAGAGAGTGGAAGGAATGCATGGCATCAAGATGGGAGTAGGGGAGGGAAACAGCCATGAAATTAAACAGGGTACGATCCTAAAGGCTCTTAAAGCTTTTCCTTTTAAAATGTACTTCTCAATGTGGAAAACATTGTCCTAGGTGGTGTGTGAGCTTGGAAAAGATTAAGGCGGGATCCAGCCCATGACATAGCTTCTCTTGTGCCCCAAGATGGGCCTCATGATAACCTCGAAGCCAAGCAAAGGACCAAACCCATAACTTCGGCTGACACGTTCTGAGCTGATCAAAGGAGAAACCCAGAGGCTGGGTTGCGGAAAATGCACTGCTGCTTGAGATTGGACAACTTGGCATCATCATTCCAGGACACAGCCACTGTGGGGGCAGGAAAGGACGTGGAGGAAGGGCAGGCTGCAGCCGTGGAGGTCATTCCCTGCACACTCCAAGACCCCACAGTCCTGTGTTTCACATCTAAAAGTCGTGGTGTGGGGTGCCTGGGTGGCTCAGTCATTAAGCGTCTGCCTTCGGCTCAGGTCATGGTCCCAGGGTCCTGGGATCGAGCCCCGCATCGGGCTCCCTGCTCGGCAGGGAGCCTGCTTCTCCCTCTCCCACTCCCCCTACTTGTGTTCCCTCTCTCGCTGTGTCTCTCTCTGTCAAATAAATAAAATCTTTAAATAAATAAATAGATAAATAAATAAAAGTCGTGATGAAATATATGGAGAAAACGGATTTGTGACTGTTCCTGATTATTACTCAGTCCATGCAAAATAATTACTAAGTACAGAACACATAACCATTAAATGGTAATATCACTATACATGTGGTTATGTTACTACTGTGAATCACTCACAATTTCCTGGCCAAGTAGATTGAGCTGAACATTTTTATTCTAACAATGAGATCATGGTTCTTGGCCAACAGATTGGTAAGTTGGTAAGAAGTAAAAGAGATCTCTAAAAGCCAACAAGGGTATGGACAGAGCCGGGGTTTTCACACCCAGAAGAGGGAATGTATGCGGTTATAGCCTTTCGGGAGGGCGATTTAGAGTAGCTTTAAAATGTTAGGGGCGCCTGGGTAGCTCAGTCGTTAAGGGTCTGCCTTCAGCTCAGGTCATGATCCCAGGGTCTTGGGATTGAGCCCCGCATCGGGCTCCCTGTTCCACGGGAAGCCTGCTTCTCCCTCTCCCACTCCCCCTGCTTGTGTTCCCTCTCTCACTGTGTCTCTCTCTGTCAAATAAATAAATAAAATCTTTAAAAAAAAATGTTAAATGCATGTGCTCCTTCTGCCAGCAATTCCGTCTCTAAGAATTCAGGCAAAATATTTGTGCGTGCGCTCCAAGTGGTGTGTGCAAGGCTGTTTGCAGACACTGGAAATAACCTAAAGTTCTGTCTAGAGGAATCGTTCAACACCGAATGCTTCATCTATGCCGAGCTACAGTCCACAACAGTGAAGAAGAATGAACATTGACCTACCCAGAACATCTCCAAGACATATTATTAAAGGGGCGGGGAGCAAATTGCAAAACAAGACAGGGCAATCTTATTTATGGTTCCTTTCAATTTTTTTTAAGATTTTATTTTTAAGTCATCTCTCTTTTTTTTTAAGATTTTATTTATTTATTTGACAGAGAGAGAGAGACAGTGAGAGAGGGAACACAAGCAGGGGGAGTGGGAGAGGGAGACGCAGGCTTCCCGCTGAGCAGGAAGCCCGATGCGGGACTTGATCCCAGGACCCTGGGATCATGACCTGAGCCGAAGGCAGACGCCCAATGACTGAGCAACCCCGGCGCCCCAATCACCAGATTTAATATGGAGTGAATCCCCCCTTTTTTAGGCTTGAAAAAGCTACAGATTACAAAGTAGATATAATAACTCTAGTTGGCTTTTTTAAAAAATAGATTTTATTTATTTATTTGTGAGAGAGGGAGAGAGAGAGAGGGAGAGAGAGAGAGGGAGAGAACAGAGGGAGAGTGAGAGGGAGAAGCAGATTCCCCGGAGAACAGAGACTCCGATGTGGAACTTGATCCCAGGACCCTGGGATCGTGACCTGAGCCGAAGGCAGACGCTTAACGACTGAGCCACCCAGGCGTCCCTTTAAGTAATCTCTACATCCAACATGGGGCTCGAACTTACAACCCAGAGATCAAGAGTTGCAGAGTTTCATGCTCTACCGACTGAGCCAGCCAGGTGCCCCATTTATGGTTTCTTTTAACTCACCAAACTACAGACATCTGTGTTAATATACGGATGTGCCCAAATGCACAGAGCAAAGTCTGCGGGGTGCATGCCGAGAGGATGTCAGTGGTTAGCACTCAAGATGAGCATGCAACTGGGTTTGGGGGATGAGGAGGACTTCTCTTATTGTTTCAATGTTTTCCAAAACTGAATTGCTATGTGGTGTAATTAAAAATTAACCTTTGAGGGGGGAGATGGGCACAATAGAGAAAAAATTAAATCTTTGCCAATGTTAGTCCTAAAAATGCCCAATTGCGTGTTCATCGGGCTGGAAAGTATTTTACCAGCTGTGGTATTTCACCAGCTGAGGAGGTCTGTTCAGCAAATACTTAGTGAGCCCTACTGTGGGCCAGACACTGTTTGCGACTCTGGAGAAATAGTAAAAAGATCTGCCTCGGGGTGTCTGGGTGGCTCAGTCGTTGGGCGTCTGCCTTCAGCTCAGGTCATGATCCCAGGGTCCTGGGATCGAGCCCAGCATCGGGCTCCCTGCTCCGCAAGAAGCCTGCTTCTCCCTCTCCCACTCCCCCTGCTTGTATTCCTGCTCTCGCTAACTCTCTCTCTGTCAAATAAATAAATAAAAATCTTTTTTTTTAAATTTTATTATGTTATGTTAGTCACCACACAATACATCATTGGTTTTTGATGTGGTGATCCATGATCCATTGTTTTCGTATAACACCCAGTGCTCCATGCAGTACGTGCCCTCCTTAATACCCATCACCAGGCTAACCAATTCCCCCTCCCCCCTCCCCTCTAAAACCCTATTTGTTTCTCAGAATCCATAGTCTCTCATGGTTCATCTCTCCCTCCAATTTCCTTCCCTTCATTTTCCCCTTCCTTCTCCTAATGCCCTCCATGCTATTCCTTATGTTCCACAAATAAGTGAAACCACATGATAATTGACTTTCTCTGCTTGACTTATTTCACTTAGCATAATCTCCTCCAGTCCAATCCATGTTGATGTAAAAGCTGGGTATTCATCCTTTCTGATGGCTGAGTAATATTCCATTGTACATATGGACCACATCTTCTTTATCCATTCATCTGTTGAAGGGCATCTTGGCTCTTTCCACAGTTTGGCTATTGCGGACATTGCTGCTATGAACATTGGGGTGCATATGGCCCTTCTTTTCACTACATCTGTGTCTTTGGGGTAAATACCCAGGAGTGCAATTGCTGGGTCATAGGGTAGCTCTATTTTTAAATTTTTGAGGAACCTCCACACTGTTTTCCAAAGTGGCTGTACCAACTTGCATTCCCACCAACAGTGTAAGAGGGTTCCCCTTTCTCCACAACCTCTCCAACATTTGTTGTTTCTTTCCCTGTCCACTTTTGCCATTCTAACTGGTGTAAGGTGGTATCTCAATGTGGTTTTGATTTGGATTTCCCTGATGGCTAATGTGATGAACACTTTTTCATGTGTCTGTTAGCCATTTGTATGTCTTCTTCAGAGAAGTGTTTTTCCATGTCTTCTGCAGATAAAGGGCTGGTATCCAAGATCTATAAAGAACTTCTCAAACTCAACACCTAAAAAACAAATAATCAAGTCAAAAAGTGGGCAGAAGATATAAATAAAAATCTTAAAAAAAAAAAACTGCCTCAATGGAGTTTATATTCCAGTGGAGTTTATGGCATATCTGCTTTGAGGGGAGGGCGGTGTCTCTGGGAGAGAAGCATGGGCTGGTACAACGTGCCCAGGGCAGGAGCAAGGCAGAGAAATAGGCTTTAGTCTTCTTTCTAGGCCAGGGGAAGAGGATGAGGTGAGCCCCATAGCACCTGGCTGGCCCCTCACTAAACACCCTCCATGTCTGCTCCAACCAGCTGCACAAGTTGGGGTGTCTGTAGTCAGCTGTGAGGCCACTCCCCAGCAGAACAGGGAATCGCGGAGAGGAGGTGACTCGAGAGAGGCCTACCATCTAGAAAGTGCAGCTCAACTTACTGCAGGGGTCACTTGGCAATATTCACAAATATCAAATCATCATGGGGCGACCCTAAACTACCACAAGGTTCTACATCAAGTCTCTCTCAATAAAACAAGAAAAAGTGGAACTGAGCTTGTGGTTTATCCAAGAGATTTACAATAGAATTCAAGGTGATAGAGGAGAACACAGGCAACAACCTCTTCGACCTCAACCGCAGCAACTTCTTCCTAGACACATCGCCAAAGGCAAGGGAAGCAAGGGCAAAAATGAACTACTGGGACTTCATCAAGATAAAAAGCTTTTGCACAGCAAAGGAAACAGTCAACAAAACCAAAAGACAACTAACAGAATGCGAGAAGATATTTGCAAATGACATATCAGATAAAGGGCTAGTATCCAAAATCTATAAAGAACGTATCAAACTCAAAACCCAAGGAACAAATAATCCTTTGGGCAGAAGTGGGCAGAAGACATGAACAGACATTTTTCCAAAGAAGACATCCAAATGGCCAACAGACACATGAAAAAGCACTCGGCATCAGGGAAATCCAAATCAAAACCTCAATGAGATATCACCTCACACCAGTCAGAATGGCTAAAATTAACAAGTCAGAAACGACAGATATTGGCGGGCATGAGGAGAAAGAGGAACCCTCCTACACTGTTGTTGGGAATGCAAGCTGGTGCAGCCACTCTGGAAAAACAGTATGGAGGTTCCTCAAAAAGTTGAAAATAGAGCTACCCTACGACCCAGCAATTGCACTACTGGGTATTTACCCCAAAGATACAAATGTAGTGATCCGAAGGGGTACGTGCACCCCAATGTTTATAGCAGCAATGTCCACAATAGCCAAACTGTGGAAAGAGCCAAGATATCCATCGACAGATGAATGGATAAAGAAGGTGTGGTATATATATACAATGGAATATTATGCAGCCACCAAAAAACCCGAAATCTTTCCATTTGCAATGACGCGGAAGGAACTAGAGGGTATTATGCTGAGCGAAATAAGTCAATCAGAGAAAGACACGTATCATATGATCTCACTGATATGAGGAATTCTTAATCTCAGGAAACAAACTGGGGGTTGCTGGAGTGGTGGGGGTGGGAGGGATGGGGTGACTAGGTGATGGACATTGGGGAGGGTATGTGCTATGGTGAGCGCTGTGAATTGTGCAAGACTGATGAATCACAGACCTGTACCTCTGAAACAAATAATACATTATATGTTAAAAAAAAAAAAAGAAGAAGAAGAAGATAGTAGGAAGGGAAAAATGAAGGGGGTGAAATCGGAGAGGGAGATGAACCATGAGAGACTATGGACTCTGAGAAACAAACTGAGGGTTCTAGAGGGGAGGAGGGTGGTGGGATGGGTTAGCCTGGTGATAGGTATTAAAGAGGGCACGTATTGAATGGAGCACTGGGTGTTATATGCAAACAATGAATCATGAAACACTACATCAAAAACTAATGATGTGGGGCGCCTGGGTGGCTCAGTCGTTAAGCGTCTGCCTTTGGCTCAGGTCATGATCCCAGGGTCCTGGGATCGAGCCCCACATCGGGCTCCTCGCTCTGCAGGAGGCCTGCTTCTCCCTCTCCCACTCCCCCAGCTTGTGTTCCCTCTCTCGCTGTATCTATCTCTGTCAAATGAATAAATAAAATATTTAAAAAAAAAAAAAACTAATGATGTATGGTGATTAACATAACATAATAAAATAAAATTTAAAAAAAATAGAATTCAAGGTGAGAAGGTTAAGGGAATCCTCCAAACCCCAGACCAACCTGTATTTCAGAGGGATGGCCAGGAAAGAGCCCACGGTAAATGCAAAGGAATGACTCAATAATAGTGAAGTTGCAGACATCCTTGATGAGCCAGTGAGGAGAGATTTCAGGCTAAGGTGGGTCTTTTCTGAGGCCTTCAAATCACACCTTATAGGCACTGGGCTGCCCTACCTGAACCCCGGCCCCCTGCCAGCTTCCCTGTCAAGCCAGTTCACACGGGCGCTGGAAGGCTGAGGTAATCTGATTGGCCAGGAGATTCATGTTTGCTAGGGAAGACTGGCTTTGTTAAGGCTCAAAGTCAGGTTTCAACCTGTTTCTCCCAAACCTATGTGCCGTCCCTCATAGAGCCCGACACAGGGCGTGGTGAGCAGCTTTGCATAGCTCTGATGGTTTGTAAAATCCAAGTGGGTTTCAGACTGCTCAGTACTGGGTACTGGAAATCAGGGTAAAGAACTACCTCCTCGAGATGCCTGGGTGGCTCAGTCGGTTCAGCATCTGCCTTCGGCTCAGGTCACGATCTGGGGTCCTGGGATAGAGCCCCACATCAGGCTCTCTGCTCAGTGGGGAGTCTGCTGCTCCCTCTCTCTCTGCCCCTCCCCCACTGCTTGTGCGCTCTCGCTCTCTCTCAAATAAATAAATAAATAAAATCTTTTCTAAAATATTTTTTAAAAAAAGAACCACCCTCTGCTTCATTTCTACTTTGAATTAAGAGAACCAACTGGGGGATTCCTGACCCACCAATTCACGTATCATCTCTCCCTCAACTAGGAAGTCCTTCCTCCCTCGGGGTCCTTGCTGTCTGTGGATAAGGAACCAGCACAAACACCTGGTCAGCCGCCAGTGGCCAAGACTGTGTTGGGCTGGGAATGGTATTTCTTTCTTGACAAATGGACTTTGCTCAAACACGCTGCCCCAGATTCAAACACACGATTCCTCACCCACTTCCCCAGGAGATCTCTGATCTCAATGCCTCAAAATCTACTTTTAGAAGGACTTTGCCCAAACCTGAGAAAGATAAACACCTTTACCACACCCCAGCCTGGCTGTCTTCGCAGGAGGCTTAGAAACGCTCTGAAAGCCGTGCTGTGGGTGCTCTGGGCTGGGACACCGCAAACGCTCTCCTGCGCTCACACACCTGTATGTCACAGCCAAGTGCTGCCCAGCAAAGTACACAAGGGCTTTGTCTCATTCTGCAGTGGGCTGCACTGGCCACAGGTCCACGGCCATGGGGCCCGCTGTGTTTGTCCTGCTCAAAGAGGACAACTGCCCGGTGGGGTTTGGGCAGCTTGCTGCAACAAAGAGCCGGCCAGCCCCACCTTGCTTCAGGTGGAAAACACAATTCTCCACATCCTGGCTGGGCTTTCCGGTCAAGAATTTCACTAGGAAGGAAGGGAGGGAGGGACAAGAAGGAGGGGGAGCAAAAGAAGGCCCTTTCTTCGTATTACTCCCTTCATAAAACAAAGCCTGGCCGGGGCAATCAACACCTCATCAGAAAGACACACGTTTTAAATTAATAAAAACAAAAATAATCAATTGGGAATAGAAAAATCCAAATTCACAATTCCCAGACTCGAGCCATGAGTGACATTTCAGATGCCAGCCACCGGTTTTGGAGCAAAGTGATCAGATTTGGGGAGCCCCTCCTCCTCCTCAACCCAGCTTCAGTTCATGGCCATGGGCTCTCCCCGGCAGTTCTGGTGGGGGCCATCTCCAACCGCCCCTCCTCTCCCACCAAACCCCCACTCAGCTCTCCTCTGCCCTCCGCAGCCACCAGGTCGCCTTCTGGGGCCCCAGGCTTTTCTTTTACCTCCTTTTCTACCCCAACAAGACAGGCCCACGTGCTGGCAAAGCGTGCCAGACGTTCCCTGCTCTCCACCCTTGTTAAATCAGAGTCCTCGACAGCTCAAGGAGAGCCGCTGACCTGCAGAACCTTAGCCACGACATTAGGGAACCAGTTCTTGTGGGTGTTTCTTTTGTTGGTTTTCTGGGTTGGGTTGGGTTGGGTTGGGTTACAGCCAAGGCGGTGATGGGGAACAAGCAGGCTGCCTCCTTCCCTCACAGAGCTGATAGTCCGATGGCGGCGGCAGACAGACTAGCAACTAGTCACTCCTAGTTTAGTAGGAATGGTGCTGAGAACGGGAAGGTACAGAGAGCAGCATGAACACACAGACAGTTGGTGGAAGGGGGTGGGGGGTGGCAGGGAAGATTTATTCTGGGAGGAAATGCCCCCCTAAACCGAAACCCAAGGATGAAGAAGAGAAGCCTGTTTAAAAGCCAGGGGGCTGGAGACGGCAGGGGATGGTAAAGAGCACTGGAAAGAGCTGAGTGTGGCTCAGAGGACAACTTGAGGCTGCAGAGGTTGACTACGGCCAGAGTCAAAAGTAAGGACGAGCATTCCCCGGGGTTTGGGCTGGAACACGGAAAGGCTGGAACACACAGAGCTCAGAGCCACCTCCAAGACCTTCTGTTCCCTGCGTGAACCTGCATGTGGCTCAGGCTGTCTTAGTAAAACATTCCAATTCCACTTTTCACTCTCATTTAGCGAGAGCTCATCAAATGCCCATGAATACAGAACAACAAGAGCCCAATCCACGTCCGAATGGAGTAAGCCGGTGACACGCCCCACTCCCCATGTTTTTTCCTGTACTTGCTTCTGACCCAGAAAAGCCCTATCAAAGGTTCTCCAGGATGATGTAACGAGAACAGGGCAGGCAAGTTTCGTGAGACACACAGGAACCAACCATTTCCCCTTTAGAAATCGTCAAACACCGAAAGTGAATGTGTGCAGGATGCGCCGTGCATGTTCTCACCCAGCTCGCTGGCAAGGTCTGGATCCACCATCCAGTGGCAAGAACCCTACTAATCCAAGGTGTTTATTTCCTTCTGATAAACAGTAATGTGTAATTTCCCATTTCTAGGGACAATAATGACTTCAAACAAAGGGTAGTCACCAAAAGCGGTATTTAGAGGGAGTGGTTCTCTTCCATAGGAGGACGGCAGCTCAGTGAAAAAATAATTTCTTGCCCCCCCCCCCCCAAAAAAGGCCTTGGCTAAAAGTATGAATTTGTCTCCTGGATCTGACTCGAAAGACAAGTCATTTTGGGAAATACAGGGTGTTCAAATAGAGAAAGAAGAGCAAGAAGCTGCCTCTTCCTACCAGGCCTCCTGGACTGCCAGCTCTGACCCCTGCTGCGCATGACGCTGAGTACGCTCACCCGCTGCTCCTCCCTCCCACAGCGAAAGTCCTAGAACTTATCTTCTAGGAATTTAGACAATCCACAATGGCTGCCTCCACACTCTCACTTGACCTCCCTAATCTGCCTGAAGGGCCCACTTGAAATTCAAGTTGTGAGCCGAACTTGCACTGTTAGGAGTAGAAAATGCCCCGTCATTAGCCTGTCCTGCCTGTTCACATTCCAGCCCTCCCCGCTGCCTGGCCACGGGAGACAGCGGACACAGAGCCCCCGCCACAGGGCCCTGGCTGGAAAGGCCTTCCAAAGCCTCCCTTGTCACCTGGGCCAGAGTAGGGGCCTCAAGACAGGCAGGGGTCAAATGCGCCATTACCGCCCAGGGTTGGGTCAGGGCCCCAGAGGGAAAAGCAAGACAGGTAACACCCCCCGCTGTGTGTGTGGCTTTGCTAAAAGGCTCTCCTGTCCCAAAATACCGGGAGCTGGCCAGCCATGGGTCCATCCCTGGGACCCAAAAGCCCTTTTCTTGTTGTAAATATCCCGAAGTATTAACATAATATGGCACAGCATTTTCTCCAAGTATAAAGCTGTGGTTTGAGGAAAGTCTGGCCTAAGGGAAGATACAGAGATAGGGAGCGGGGCTAAAGTGCCCCCAGAGCCCTTCGCCCCGTCCCTACTCCCTGCACTGTTTGGAGCTTAGGGGCCCACGGGGTCAGGAGGCTAGCTAGCTCTCCCAGCAGCCACTAGGAGGTCTGGACTTGGCCTCCAGCAACTTCCTCACAGCCCCCCAGGGTCTTCTTTCCCCAATCTCCTACAAGCGGCACCCCTCTCCCAGTCCCAGCAGGCCACCGCAGGGCCCGTAGCTCGCAGCAGCCCAGAGGTGGGTAAGAACCAGCCCGGCAAAGGGTCCCGGGACCCCAGGACGGCCTGGCGATCAGCAGATCTACGGAACGGGGTGTGGTGGCAGATGGTCCCTAGAGACTGTTTTCTCCTCTGGTTTCCCTTGCCCCTCTGCTTTCCCTCCCTCCCTCTCTCCCCCCTACTCCTCTGGGGCCAAGAGTCTCTTTGGGAGGCCCTTATACTCCCTGGACACTGGCGGCCCCATGATTACAGTATGGGGGTCTTCAGGGTGTCATCTGGTTTGGGGCTAAAGCAAAAACCAGAGTTTTGGCTGGAGTTTGGGGGCAAATTGATGTTGCAAGCATGCTGCTTTACTTAGGTTATAAGCTCTTCTGGGGTGCCAGGAGGGACTTACGGAGATAGGGGAGCGGGGCTAAAGTGCCCCCAGAGCCCTTCGCCCTGTCCCTGCTCCCTGTGGGTCCTCTCTGCTTGCCTCCCTCCCTTGCAGCTTTCATGCTCCCAGCAGCTCATTCCAGGCTTCCCCCCCCCGCCCCCCCGCCAGCACTTTGCTCCTCCAGGGCGGCCCTCTCACACCAGCCTGCCCCTGCTCCCTGCTCTTCTGCTTTCCCTATAGATTTCTATCTGCTTCCTTCTTCCCTCATGCTCCCCATAATCTCCAGAATAAAGGGCCAGTGGTTCCAGTTGGTGGAGGCCTCAGCTCCTTCGCCTTGGGCATCCTCCCAGGCAGCCGGGAGACCTCACGCTCATGGCATGGATTGTTAGCAAGTCCCAGGTGCTAGTTGGCCACAGCCCTGGAGCCATCAGGGCCGTCAGGCCAAAGACAAAAAGGGGAAGCTCTCTCCACAGTTGGAGAACTACTCTGTTCTGCCCCCAAACTCTTCTCTGAACCACGCGCCCCCCCCCCCCCCCCCGCCGCCCCGCCACAATGCCAGGCCCAGCCCCGGAGAGGGAGCTCAGCCCCACAGGGCCCCTGCTGGCCCCAGGGACGTGCTCAGGCCTGGGCCGCATTCCCACTGCTGCGGGGTGGCAAGGCCACTAGCTGGAGCCAGGGCGGAGGCTTCCAGGCTGCCTGGCCGGCGGTCAGGGACAGGGGGTGGGGCTAATTATAATGCAAATGCTTTGATTGCAGTTACTCCCTTGTTGATCTTCATTCTGGAAGAGTGAAGAGCCGGGAGGGGAAAAGACCCGGGGGTAACACTGAGCAAGAGGGGCTGGCAGCAGCCAGGGAGGCTGAACCAGGGCCAAGGGTTCACTTTGCTTGAGGCCTGGAGTCCACCTCCTACCTCCAAAATGGGCAAATTGATGAGCGCCTTTTCCTTTCCTTTCTGAGCAGGACCAGAAACCAGGCTGGCTGCCTGCGTGCTCTCAAGGGTCATTCTAAGTTCTTAGTTCTTCTCTTCCCCCCACCCCACCCTACCCCGCCTTGCTGAACCTCCCCACACCCTTCACTTCCACACCCTACTCCTGCTGTTCCCTCTGCCTGGAACGTGCGCCCCACACTCCTCTCCAAACCTGGAAACAGTTATATGTTACTAACACAGTCAGCCCTGTATCAGAGCGAGTAGAATGCCGTGAGTATTTAAAGCATGGGCTTCTCAGTCAGACCGGGCCCAGTTTGAATTGTGCCATATACCAGCTGTGTGACCCTGAGCATATCGCTTAACCTCTCTGAGCTTCGGTTTGTCTGTAAGTAAGAAAAAGAATACCCACTTCATGGGGTTGTTGTAGAAGTCAAAAGAGTTAAATCACGTACAACACATACAGAATGCCTCACACAAAGTATTCAAGAGTAATCACTAGCACTTACAGTTTTTACTGTATGCCAAACACACGATATGTATTAACTCACGTCATCCTCACAACACCATTCGGAAAGAGGTACCGTATCATCCCTGTTTTAGAGATAAGGAAAGTGAGGCACAAGAAAGGTTCAATAACGGGCGCCTGGGTGGCTCAGTTGGTTAAGCGACTGCCTTCAGCTCAGGTCATGATCCTGGAGTCCCTGGATCGAGTCCCGCATCGGGCTCCCTGCTCGGCAGGGAGTCTGCTTCTCCCTCTGACCCTCCCGACCCTCCCCCCTCTCATGCTCTCTCTCTCTCAGTCTCTCTCTCAAATAAATAAATAAATAAATAAAAAAGAAAGGTTCAATAACTTGCCCGAGATCATACAGCTACAAAGTGGAAAAGCTGATAGGTATTATTATTTTATCATTATTATTCCCTTCCTACACAATAGGCTCATTGAAGAAAGAGGCTTTGCACATACATATTTAATAACTACTTCAGGGCTGTTGTTGGAAGGTCAAGGCCTTACACATTTCAAAAGTCCTCTTCCATTTCCTAAAACCTCCCCAGAAAAAGAACCTCAACTTCCTCAGGGAAACAGCGATGGCATCATGGAAAAGGAAAAAAAAGAATTTTTAAATCAGAAGGTTTGGCTTGACCTAGAAGAGTCACCTCTTCCCAGCTCTGTGAGTCGAAACCAACCAAGGGCTTCACCCCCCTAACCTCCCCTTCCTGTAGGCCACCTTCTCCCCGGGAGAGCTGACAGCCCAGCGATCTCAGGAGATAAAGCACCTTGTAGACCAGAATGCCCTGTCCAAAGAGAGGGTCTTTTCTTTCTTAACCCTTCCCAATCCTTGGCTCCACGGTTGGGAAGCTTTTCCATGAAGGCCAGGCCTCAAGCTTGCGGTGGAAAATAACAGAGGTTTTTAAAGGGAACAGAAACCACGCTCCTCAGCAGAATGTTCCCCACACATTCCCCGTGGCCCCTGGCAGCGCCTCTGCTGGGAGCGTTCAGCCTTAAGAAACACTTGCAGCTCCCGGCTGCTGGCTACCGCGGGGCTATTCAGAGGCTGGTAAACAGCACATGGCATTCTCAGGCATATGGCAAGCATGCATGCGCCGAATTCTTTGTCCTCGTGAGGAGAGACAGAGAGCTACTCTGGGCTGCAAAGCCCCAAACCAGAACTCCATCTCCCAGGGCCTTAGCCGGAGAGCACGCCAAGGCCGAGACGAGCAGGCCACCAAGCCCTTGTGTGCTTACGAAATAAACTTGCCCAAACTTGGACTTCTGTCTTGAAAACTTGGGTTTACTTGTTAATGCCAGAGGGAAAGTATGGCACTGTTACAATGGAGAAACTTGGCAATCTCCTCCCTAACCCAGGGCTCGAAGTCACGTGGGTCCTGAGAAGTGACCCCCACGTCACAGCTATGCTCTTTCCTGCCCCAAATGCATAACCTGAATCTCACCAAGAGGAAAACAAACACATCATGAGACAAACCCAGACCGGGGGATGTGTTCTGCAAAACGACCAGCCCCGCACATTTAAAAACTACCAATGTCACAAATGACAACAAAGAGCTGAGGAACGGTTCCAGATGGAAGAGTCCAGATGGAAGAGACCATGAGAACGAAAGGTCATGTGGGATCGTGGGCAGGGATCGAGGCCAAAATGGGAAAGAAGACCTCGCCAAAAGGCAATCATTGGGCGATTAATAAAATTTAAAAATGGACTGTATGTCAGATGATAGTATTTTGCCAATGTTAAGGTTTCTGAATTTGATTACTGTGTTGCAGTTTATAGAAGACAACATCCGTACATGCTAAAGTATTTAGGAGTAGAGGGTCCTGGTGACCTGCAGTTGACCCTCTAATGATTCGGCAAAAATAATGATAATTATAACGTCTAGAGAGAGATTAAAGCAAATGAGGTAAAATTGGTAAATCTACATGAAAGGCATATGGATTATTCATTGTATTATTCTTACAACATCTCTGTAGGTTTAAATTCACAATAAAAACGCTTTTAAATAAAGAGAGAGAGAAGAAAAAAAAGGAGGGGATAAAAAGAGAAGAAAAGTACACTCTTAAAAAAAAAAAAAAAGGCACCTGGCCGGCTCAGTCACTGGAGCGTGTGACTCTTGATCTCGGGGTCGTGGGTTTGAGCCCCAGGTTGGGTGTAGAGATTACTTAAAAAGAAAACTCTTTTGGGCGCCTGGGTGGCTCAGTTGGTTAAGCGACTGCCTTCGGCTCAGGTCATGATCCTGGAGTCCCTGGATCGAGTCCCGCATCGGGCTCCCTGCTCGGCAGGGAGTCTGCTTCTCCCTCTGACCTTCCCCCCTCTCATGTGCTCGCTCTCATTCTCTCTCTCTCAAATAAATAAATAAAATCTTAAAAAAAAAAAACTCTTTTAGGGCGCCTGGGTGGCTCAGTTGGTTAAGCAACTGCCTTCGACTCAGGTCATGATCCTAGAGTCCCAGGATCGAGTCCCGCATCAAACTCCCCGCTCGGCGGCGAGTCTGCTTCTCCCTCTGACCCTCCCCCCTCTCATGCTCTCTCTGTCTCATTCTTTCTTTCTCAAATAAATAAATAAAATCTTAAAAAAAAAAAAGAAAAGAAAAATCTTTTTAAAAATCTTTTTTAAAAAAATCAATTAAGGGCGCCTGGGTGGCTCAGTTGGTTAAGCGACTGCCTTCGGCTCAGGTCATGATCCTGGAGTCCCGGGATCGAGTCCCGCATCGGGCTCCCTGCTTGGCGGGGAGTCTGCTTCTCCCTCTGACCCTCCCGACCCTCCCCCCTCTCATGCTCTCTCTCTGTCTCTCTCTCTCAAATAAATAAATAAAATCTTAAAAATAAAAATAAAAATAAAAAATAAAAAAATCAATTAAATAAGTAAATATAGGAACATCGGACATGCCCAGCTGCATCTCCCAATACTAAGCGCGTCACAGCTAAGGTGCTTAGTGGAGCTGAGGCGGGACGTGCCAGCGACCTGCAAAGTCCCAGTGGGCACTGCGTTTGGCTTTGGAACGCTGGAGACGTAGTGGTAGTTCAATAATGCTGCCATTGCTCAAAACATTTGACCCAATTTAGTAACCACACAGGAAAATTAGTTGTACTACATTGTAATCACACTTCACTCTTGACCCAACCCAGTCCCATCCACCTAATTAACCAGCTTTACTTCTGAAAGAATCACAAACTATTTGGAACTGGTAACAGCCTTCGAGAACGCATGCCTGATCCATGTTACAAATGAGGAAACCGAGGCTCAGACAGGATCCAAGGTCACAGCTAATCCCATTGACTCCTCCCCGGCCAGTGCTCCTTTCAAGGTTCTGTCCTGGGAACCCTGGAGTATATTCCAGGCCTTTTGGCTATTTGCAAAATATTCAAGACAGGAAGATTTGTGTTTCCCCAAGAGAAAAAAAAAAAAAGAAATTTTTAATGTATAGGTGACATTGAGAGCCATTTCAAAGGAGAAGAAACAAAATATTCTTAACAGAATTTTCATAGCAGCACCTCCCAAACATAAGTGTTTGTTTAAAACAAAAATTGTCGTATTATTTTATGATCACACCTTAAATACATCCCACATCATGGGGGCTATTTTAAGAAATCTCAATATACTGGGCGCCTGGGTGGCTCAGTCAGTTAAGCGTCTGCCTTCAGCTCAGATATGATCCCAGGGTCCTGGGATCGAGCCCCACATGGGGCTCCCTGCTCAGCGGGGAGTCTGTTTCTCCATCTGCACCCCCTCCACATGCACACACACTCTCTCTCTCTCTCTCTGTCTGAAATAAATAAAATCTTAAAAAAAAAGAAGAAGAGGGCGCCTGGGTGGCTCAGTTGGTTAAGCGACTGCCTTCGGCTCAGGTCATGATCCTGGAGTCCCGGGATCGAGTCCCGCATCGGGCTCCCTGCTCGGCAGGGAGCCTGCTTCTCCCTCTGACCCTCCCCCCTCTCATGTGCTCTCTGTCTCTCTGATTCTCTCTGTCTCAAATAAATAAATAAAATCTTTAAAAAAAAAAAAAGAAGAAGAAGAAGAAGCAAAAGAAATCTCAATATACAGAAATTCAAACTTGCCTGGCAGAAAAACGAGAAGATTAGCGTATTGTCCTCTTTATTCTCTACCTGCATCTCCACCTTCAGAGTCCGTCTCCCGGCTCCTGGAGGCTGCTCCCTTCACTCGAAACACCTAGACTCCCTTGCCCTCCAGGGAGAGGCACCAGCGGGAGGGAAGATCACTTCTTCCTGTTTCGCCACGGCTGGCAGTTTCTGGCAGATGCTGTGGTCCTTCGTGGCTACAGCTCCGGCCGGCAGTCCCTGCCCTGCCTCCAGCTCACGCAGGATGCCAGGAACACCATTTCCTCCCCGGGCCCCTTCAGGCCCCTGGGTGGTACCAGCTTCCTGCTGTCCCTGTTCCCATCCCCCCTCGCTGGCTCCGCTGTCCCCACCCACTCCTCCTTGGACAGTACCTTTTTCAAAGCCTCTGTGCTTGAACTATCTTCCAGTGGAATTTTGTTTCCTCTAGGGACCCTGACAGATTTAGAAATGAGTTTGTGTGAATGAAAAATATTTACTGCCATCTGTGAGCGCATGGTGCTTTTCAAAGTCACTCCATTTTTGAAATGTCCCCTTAACCACACCACTTCCCACACACGGTCGCGCTGCCAAAGGCAGGGTACAAGGTGAGGCTACAGTCGGGCCCTCGGACAGCTCGTGCAACTCCGAGGAAGGACCTGCGGGAGCCCAGCCCAGCCCCTTCCCGGTCTCCTGATGCTACTCCCGCCCGAGACCTCAAAGTGTAAGACCTCTCGCATCTGGGCCCGGCAGGACTTTGGGGAATAACGCGGAGGCCCCTCATCAGGGACAGAGGAAGGATTCGGGATTGGGCTCTGAGCTCTGGAAGAGTGAAAGAAGCCCTGGAAGGGCGCCCAGAGAGGTTAGCACGGAAGGCAGCTGCGTGCAGGCGTGCGTGTCGGCGGGCACGTGCGTCCTCTCGCTCTTGAGTGTGCGTGGAGGGGTGTGCACCTGCCTCTCTAGGACCCCACACCCACCCTCGTGCTCCCAGTAAACAGACCTGTGGCTGGGATATGGATGCCACCCCCTTGAACGTGGTGTCCTTGCACAGTTGACAACCCAAATACCCGGGCAGACTCTGGCCCTATGGACACATGTCCCCATTTTATGGGGGGAAGAAGCGAAGGCTCAAAGGGGTTAAGTGTCTTGCCTAATTCACAAGAGGAATGACGTAGGTCGGTCATTTTAAGAAAAGCAGCAGGGGGCGCCTGGGTGGCTCAGTTGGTTAAGCCACTGCCTTCGGCTCAGGTCATGATCCTGGAGTCCCGGGATCGAGTCCCGCATCGGGCTCCCTGCTGAGCGGGGAGTCTGCTTCTCCCTCTGACCCTCCCCCCCCTCACTCTCGTGCTCTCTCTCTCTCATTCTCTCTCTCAAATAAATAAATAAAATCTTTAAAAAAAAAAAAAGAAAAGAAAAGCAGCAGGGTTTCCAGCACCTCCCTTGTTCCCTCTTTCCAAAACCAAGAGCCGCTCCTGAGTTCCAGAGCCCCCAGGGACGCTGGCTCCACTGGCTGAGGTGAGAATGGATGAAGCTGACAGTCAGTGTGAAAGCCAAGCCAGGGCAGGTGGAGCGCCCCCTGGGCAGACCCCATTGCCATGTGCCCAAACCCGCTGACAAGCTGACACTGGACCGGATGAGATGGGGTGGGAGCTGTTATCTGTGGGCTGGGGTGATCTGGGCTGCTGGGAGAGGTGCAGAGCCGTCTCCACGGGCAGGAAGGCCAGGAAGGCGGCAGCTCTGGGGAGCGGCGAGGGGAGGAGCTTGCTCCAATTGTTTTTGGTATAAGAAAGCAAGGCCCTCGGCTCAGCAATGACCAACGTTAGAAGCCAGTTTCTAGAAGCCTCCCCCCGCCCCACCACCACCATGTATTGTCTGCAGAGCTGGAAATCAAAAGAGGACTCTGGTCACAAGAGGTTTTTCATAAATTCAGTAGGACTAGCAGGAACCCTAAAGACCTCTATTACAAGATCAGCACCCCTATTTCAAAGAAGAGAAATCTGAGGCCCAGACAGGGCAGGTAACTTGAGGCCACCCAGCAACCCCACAGCCAAGTCAGAAATAGATGGCATGCCTGTAACTCAGAGCCAGATCGAGCTCTTTCTACCACTCCGGTAGGTCTTGTTTTCCATTCATATCTGTATCCTCTTACCCATTCAGAACCATTTCTGAATTGTGTATTCCTATCGGAGGATGCAAAGTTGGTGGGTGGGTCCTGCGGCCCGGGCTGCCAGGGCGCCAAGCCTCTCTTGATTTCTCAGCAATGGTGCAGCCAGCCTCACCGTGAGAATCAGGCCGCAAAGACTCCCCCACCCCCCCGGCCCGCCCCACCCCCAATTACCCATTAATGAAACCCACAAATCCACTGGATGGACTGAGTCTCAACTATCAGGGCTGGGTTCACAGACACAGAATGCAAAGACACAAGACATCAGGGTTAATAAACAGCTTTATTTGCCTTTGACAGCATCGATTTTCTTACATTCTCAATTAATTTGCCATTAAAGTGCGGGAAATTTTCTTAATCACGGTAACATTTATTAAAAGAAATCAGAACTAGTCTCAGGAATGTGGCGGCCATGAAGGAAACATTTCTCCCACAATGCACAGAACGTGTTGAGCTGGGGGGACATCGGCCAATTTGCAAACAGATTCTAATTCCGTCTCACCGTGAACACCAAACTGGCTAGGACCGCCACCCCTGGGGGAAAAAAGCAATGCTAAAGAGACCTAAAGACACCCATGCGCCCTGCCTGGCGGCTCCTCTCGGCCCTCCCTGGGTGTTCCCTGTTTGAACAGATCCAATCTTAGGAGAAATGGAGGTCTGGCCCCCTCTACTGCCTTCTACCCCACCCCACCCTTACTAACAAAAGCCCCCAAAGTCATTACAATGAAAAAGTGGGTTTCCATTACCCCGACACTAACAATGTTCAGTAAAAATGAGGATAATAAACACAAAAGCTTGCTTAGTAAACAGGAGCTCTCAGCATTCAATGCAAAACAAAACAAAACAAAACAAAACTGTGATCTCAAGGCAAATACTGTTGGCTCTGCACATGGGCTGGACGAACTTGGAACCCTTAGTTCCTGTATCTGTAAAGCTCCGGGCCGGGGGAACTAAGGCGGCTGGTTGGCTTTTTCAGCACTTGGCACGGGCAGAGGCCAGATCTCTGCATTACGCTGAGGCTGTCGGCATGTTTCTCTCTGGAGTTTATATACAAACACACCCAAGGCTGGTGTATTTTTATACATATATGTACACACACATAGAGGCCTGCTACTCTTTCTTGGAAACCACCAGCTCCACCTCGGGAAGCTGGATGCCAACCTTAGACCCACTGTCATTGCTGGAAGAAGAAGACAGTCGGGACTTCTTAGAGGCCAAGGACACTCCACTTCCCTGTAACTTGCCTGTCTCGTCATCGCTCCCAGTCACCTCATAATGACCTTTGCTCTTTGACCCCAATCCACCAAAGGTACCAAATTTCAGCTTTCCGTGTTTCCCTTTGACTTTCCCGCCTTCCAGTGACACTTCCCCACCTTCAAACTCCAAAGTCCCCGTCGGGGTGGAAGGCGCCGAGAGCTCCCGTTCGTCGCTGAAGGAATTTGAGCGGTGCCGGGGCTTCTTACTTTTAAATAAGGAGAATTTGCCTTTGGGTGATGACGTGTCAGCCTCAGCATCTCCTTCCAGAGAACCCAGGCTGGCCTTCGAGCTCTTCAGGTCGCCTTTGGACCCTGAAATGGATGCTTCCGGGGAGCCCGTGACACCACCTTTCCCTTTAGGTTTGGAAAAATTGAACTTGGGCATTTTGATTTTGGATTTCTTAAGTTTTACGTCAGACTCTTCCCACTCTCCCTCTCCGGCCCCAGCCTGGACAGTGGTCTCCGCTTTAGGGAAGTTAATATCTACCCCCACTTCTCTGCCAACCAGCTCACGGCCAGAGAAGGTGAATTTGGGGATCTTCATCTTGGGGAATGTTACTTTTCCAGATCTGCTTTCCAAGTGACCTGGAGACCCAGACACACTCAGCCCAGGACCCTGGAGTCCAACCTGGCCTCCTTTCACACCTCCTTCTACCTTTGGTCCTGAGAAATGAAGTCCCCCAGCAAACTTAGGTGCATCCAAGTTGAGAGTGGAGGAGGCCTGGGGTCCTTTGACGCTCACGTTCCCTTCGCCCAGGCTGACAGCTGGGGCGCTGACACCCCCTGAAACATCCACACCTCCTTTGATTTTCGGGCCCTTCAAGCTGACACCGAAATCTGACTCAGGAGAGGCCACATTAAGTGAAGGCCCCTTGACGCTAATGTCGGGAGCAGCCCCATGGAAACCTATTCCTGAACCTTTCAGATCGCCTTTGATTGCAGGACCAGAAATTTGCCCCGTTGGGAGTTTCACACTCACGCCTGGCAGCTCCACACCATATCCAGAGGACTTAATTCCAGGCATCTGGACGTTTCCTTCAAGGCCTTGAACACTGATGCCCGGAAGACCTCCTCCAACAGTGGGGCCTTTCATTTCACCAGTGGCCCCGAGGCTCCCTTTTATTTTTGGTCCTTCCAAGTTCAGGTCCATGTCTGGTGCTGAGATTTGAGGGCCAGAGATATGAGGCCCTTTCAGGTTCAGGCCTCCGAGGTTCACACCGATGCCTGGGGCCTGTAGTTCTCCAGTCACTTGTGGCCCTTTGACGTTCATGTCCAAGTCGGACCCTGAAGTTGAGATGCCAAACTGGGGCAGCTTCATTTGGGGAAGTTTAATGCCACCTTCAGGGGCCTCCAAGCTTAGATCAGGAGCACCTACTGATACTTTAGGGCATTTGATGTCACCAGAGACAGCCAGGTCTCCCTGCAGGCTTGGTCCTTTCAGGGTCACATCTGGGGTGCCCAGGTTTAGCGTGGCGTCGATCCCAGGCACTTTCACACTGTCTCCTTCCGTCCTCACCTTTCCACCTTGACCTCTGAGGTCAAGCCCTGGGGAGTGCACCTTCACACCGGGAACAGAGGCATCCAGGTCTCCCTTCAAACTTGGTCCTTTCAAGTTCAGGTCAAGGTCAGGTCCAGAGGCTTTTGGCATAGAGAGGTTCACTGAAGGCAAGTCTACTCTTGGCCCTTTCAGAGACACATCCGGCCCTTCAAGCTTAACATCAGGTGCACTCAAGCCTCCTCCGAGAGAGGGCAGCTGGGCATGGACCTCAGCTCCTACCCCTTCCATCTTCACACCAGGGACGCTGATCTTGGGCATTGAAAACTTGGGGAATTTGATCTTTGATTCTGGACCTTGCAGATCTACGTCTGGTCCTTCCAGTCCCACAATGGGGACATCACCCTTTATCTTTGGTCCTTTCAAGCTAACGTTCACATCGGGGATGGAGACCTGAGGGCCAGAAATGCCGAACGACGGGGCTTTGACTTTAGCATCTGGGCCTTCAATGTTGATGTCAGGTGCGTCCAAGTTCGCCTGCACCCTGGGGCCTTTCAAGTCACCCTCTATTTTTCCCCCTGAGACATCCATACCAGGCAGCTTGATCTTGGGAGCCTTCAGCTTGATATCGGGACCTTCCACATGAATCCCAGGAGAAGAAATATCCACATCAGGTGCCTGGATTTCACCCTCCAGTTTGGGGCTAGGGAGGGGGGCCTCAGCTTTGAATTTAGGTGATTTAATGTCAAATTCTACATCTGGAAAGTACATTTTCCCAAACATAGGTTTCTTGGTTTTGGGGGATTTCACATCAGCTTTAAGTGTGGCGTCTGGCCCGGCAACATTGACATCTACATCAGGAGGCTTGAGACTGGCATCAATTTCGTTCCCGGGAACATTCAAGTCAAATCCCTGTTTTTTGGCCTTCATTTTAGGGCCACTCATGTGAATTCTTGGCATTTTAAACTTACTCTTCTTGCCCTTGCCACCAACACTAATTTCAGGAGTCTCAACATTCAGCTCTGCCTCAGGAATGGTCACATCCAGGGAAGGTGACTTAAAGTCAGCTTTAGGGCTTTTTGCCCCAAAACCAAACTTGGGTTTCCTAAATTTGGGAATTCTAATGTCTGGCCCCTCAATATTAATATCTGGGCTCTCCGTGTGTACATCTAAGCTTGGAGCTTCTAAATCAACTTTGGGCCCTTTGAGGTCCAGTTCAGCACCTTCCAACTTGGGACCGGAAACCCCAATTTTGGGTGCCTTGAAATGCAAATCAACATCAGGAACAGTTACTTTAGGGGCAGATATATCCAGCGACGGCATCTTCAAATTTGGGCCACTGAACCTGGCATCCAGGCCTTCAAAATCCAGACCTGAACCTTTAAGGTCTACTTCTGGGCCTTTGAAAGTACCTTCAATCTTAGGGACGGACACATCAAAATCTCCTTTGACTTTGGATCCTTTCAAATCCAGGTCAACATCAGGCATGGAGATTTTGGGAGCTTTGATATTTATCTCTGGCATCTTGAACTTGGGACCCTTCAATTTCGCATCTGGACCTTCAATATTCACATCCGGGGCATCAATGTCCACTTTGAGGCCAGAAATATCAATGTCAGCCTTTGGCAGGTTCACATCCACTTCT
>NC_058413.1:8957243-9239108 GCF_002201575.2 Neomonachus schauinslandi | reverse complement strand
ATGGAGATCTTGGGGGTCTTGAAGTGCATCTCAGGCATCTTAAACTTGGGGCCCTTCAGCTTCCCTTCTGGACCTTCAAGGCTCACATCTGGGGCTTCAATGTCAACTTTGGGTCCAGAGATGTCAACGTCAGCCTTGGGCAGGTTCACATCCACATCTGGGCCCTCACCTTTCAAGCCGGGCATGCTGAACTTAGGCATTTTCATCTTGGGCATTTTTAGGCTCCAGTCTGCACCTTGGACTTCCACATCTGGTGCTTTAATGTCTACCTTGGGTCCTTTGATGTCCACATCTGGAACTTTCATCTCACCTTCTATTTTTGGTACTGACATATCTAGATTGCCTTTCATTTTGGGTCCTTTAAGATCCAAGTCAACATCTGGCAGAGTCATCTTAGGAGCCTTGAAGTGCATCTCAGGCATCTTAAACTTGGGGCCTTTCAACTTTCCTTCTGGTCCTTCAAGGCTCAAATCTGGAGCACTAATATCTACCTTGGGTGCAGAAATGTCCACATCAGCCTTGGGCAGGCTCACATCCACTTCTGGGCCCTCCCCTTTGAGGCTGGGCATGGTAAATTTGGGCATTTTCATCTTGGGCATCTTTAGGTTCCATTCAGGACCATGAACTTCAACATCTGGGGCACTGACATCTACTTTTGGCCCTTTGAGTTCCCCTTCCATCTTTGGCACTGTAACATCATATTCTCCCTTTACCTTGGGACCTTTCATATGCAAATCCACATCAGGCATAGAGATCTTAGGGGCCTTGATATTCATCTCAGGCATCTTAAACTTGGGACCCTTCAGCTTTCCTTCAGGTCCTTCGATGTTCACATCTGGAACTTCAACGTCCACCGTGGGTCCCGAGATGTCAACGTCAGTCTTGGGCAGGTTCACATCCACTTCTGGGCCCTCTGCTTTGAAGCCTGGCATGCTGAACTTGGGCATTTTCATTTTGGGCATCTTCAGGTGCCAGTCTGGGCCGTGAACATCAACATCTGGAACATCGATATCCACTTTGGCACTTTTAAGTTCAACATCAGGAACTTTAATATCACCTTCCACTTTTGGCACTGTGACATCGTATTCTCCTTTTACTTTAGGGCCTTTCAAATGTAAGTCCACATCTGGCATGGAGATCTTTGGGGCTTTGATATTCATCTCAGGTATCTTAAACTTAGGTCCTTTCAATTTCCCTTCTGGTCCCTCAATACTCACATCTGGAGCACTAACATCTACCTTGTGCCCAGAAATGTCCACATCAGCCTTGGGCAGGTTCACATCCACTTCTGGGCCCTCTGCTTTGAGCCCTGGCACACTGATTTTGGGCATTTTCATCTTGGGCATCTTCAGATGCCAGTCTGGGCCCTGAACATCCACATCTGGGGCATCAAGGTCCACTTTGGGGCCTTTCAGTTCCCCTTCAAGTTTTGGGGCTGTTACATCATATTCTCCTTTTACCTTTGTGCCTTTAACATGCAAATCGACATCAGGTATGGAGATCTTTGGTGTCTTGACACTCACTTCAGGCAGCTTAATATCAGGGCCTTTAAGTTTGCCTCCCAGACCCCCTATGTTGACATTTGGGGCCTCCACATTGACCTTGGGCCCCAAAATACTGACATCTTTGGGTAGTTTCACATCTACATCTGGGCCTTCCCCTTCAACTCCTGGAGGGCTAAACTTGGGCATTTTCAGGTTCCATTCTGGGCCATGAACTTCCACACCTGGGGCACTGACATCCACTTTGGGGTCTTTGACATCCACTTCAGGGACTTTGGCTTTCCCTTCTACTTTGGGGAGTGTGACATCTACACCCCCTTTCACTTTAGGTGCAGCCACATTGAGATCTACATCTGTCATAGAGATCCTGCACGTTCCTGTTTTCCCAGAAGGACTACTAAGCGTGGGTCCCGTCAGGGTCCCCTCAAGGCTAGGTGTCTCTATGTCCACTTTGGAGCCCTTAACTGCCACTTGAGGGCCTTTAACATCACCTTGCACCCCAGGCACTGAAACCTTAATATCTCCCTTCAGTTTAGGGGATCCAAGGCTCAGATCCACATCCTGCATGGAGATTTTAGGTTTCTGTATGCTCGTTTCAGGAGTCTTGACTTTCGTACCCTTCACCTGCCCTTCCAGCCCCCCAGCAGCAACTTCAGGCAGGCTGACGTCCCCAGACATCCCAGGAAGAGTCACTTCACCTGTGGGCAGTGCCACATCAATGGCAGCTCCCCCTCCCTTAGAACCTGATGCAGAGAATTTGGGAACTTTCACCTTGGGCATATTCAGTTTGCCCCCAGGACCATGAATATCAATGTCAGGGGCTTGAACTTCCACATTGGAGCCGCTGAGAGTGCCCTCGATTTGGGGCCCTGAGATGTCCACCCCTATGCTCCCCTGTGGCTTGGCACCTTTCAGGCCTAGGTTACTCTCAAGGGATGGCCCAGTGATCTGGGGGCCCTTCAGCTTCCCCTGGTACCCCTCAATATTGGCAGAAGGAGCACTGACTTCTAGCTGAGGGGTCTGGATGTTCCCGCCAATGGTCAGGCCTGGCTTGCCACCCTTGTGCTCCACAGAGAATTCAGGTACAGAAATGCTCAACCCTGCCACTGGTGCCTGGCCCTCAGGTGCTGTTGAGACACTGAATTTTGGCACCTTCATAGTGGGAATTTTAATTTTCCCATTATTGCCACTCTCCAGAGACGGGTCCTGCACCTCCACTGCCCCACCCCCAAGAGAAGACGAAATGTCCACTCCTGGAACTTGGACCCCTCTTTTGCCACCCAAGTTCAAGCCTTTTGCACTGACATTGACACCTGGGCTCCCCACCTTTATCCCAGGCACGGTGACCTGGAGCTTCGAGTGGCCAGCACCTTGGAGCTCTGGTCCTGAAGCGGAAACGGACCCCGCTCGGATGTCCGCAACTGAGCCTGTGGTAGGAGACACTGCCCCCGGGCCCGAGGGCAGTCTGATCACTGTCTGGCCAGAGTGGGTGTCCACATCCACAGTGGAGATTTCCGTCAGTTCGTGCCGTGGAATCTTGATCTTGAACTCTGGGCTGCTGATATCGATCTCCCTGGCTCCTTCGCGGCCTGTCACATCGACAGTGTAGGCCGTGACCCTTCTAGTCACCGTGATGGTGCGGCTCTGGGTCTCCCCAGGATCCCCTTCTAGTCCATCCTCTGACCTCAGCCGAGGCTTGATCTTCGTGGTGTAGATGCGCTGGTAGTCTTCATCATCCCCGCTCTGCAGAAAGACACGGCCGGCCGAGGCTGTAGCAGGGTCTGCCTGAGCCACAGACGCCCGGCCACAGCCCAGCTGCCAGCATGGTTGCCTGTTTCCCAAAGCAGCTGGGACCAGAACGGAGGCCCACGGAGCCTCCTGGGGCGGACCACGGAGCGGGGAAGAAAGGGGCTGACAGCCACATCACAGGAGGAAAACAAATTATTTGGGGAAACTCTGGGAAGCAAAAGCCATGGGGGAGAGATGTGGGGTTGACTCCTGCCTTGCGTGGTCTGGAAGAAGGATTTACAATCAATTCTAGATTCCACTCGTCCTGTCAAGTCCCAGGGATGCCTCCCAGCTCTGCGTGGATTTGACCCTTGGGCTCTCAATTCTCAACTCACTGGCTTGTTTAATGGGGAGCCCTCGGAAAGCATTTGTTGAGACTCTGCCGTGCTTGGGTTAACACTTTCACTTTGAGGACCCATTATTTGTTAAATAAACAAGCCATCAGAAGGAGCAAAGAAACGTCCCCCAGGCAATTTGCTGCCCAGCCTCTGACTCACAGATGAGTCCAGGCCTCTGGAAGGATAAAAACGGTGTCTGGGAGGCAGAGCAGGGCACCTGTGAGACTAGTCTGAAGATTCCTTGCCAAGCAGCTGAGCTTCCTCCTGGCATCTAGGGCCAGACAGCGTGAGTGGGTCCCTACGCTGCGGCACTCTGGAGAGACTGATGGAAGACTTTCAGGGGCAACATCAGCCACACGCCACACACAAACAGGAACACACGGTCTGACTTAACAGAGTGCACAGGGGAGAAAGCAGGAGAAGGAGCTACAGAGAGGCCCAGGAGGCAGACACAAGGCTCAGGAAGTGGCCAGCAGGTCAGTGTGGCTACGGGGAGCTCAGGGCACAGACAGGCCAGTCAGGCACTCACCAGAACCACCTCGGAGCTTCGGGAGCTGAAGACTTCGTGGGCCCACGTCTGGCCAGGCTCAGGGGAGCGGTCCCCCTTGCGATGCAGCTTCAGGCCCACGGTGTGGTGCCCCATGGTGTTCAGCAGCTGGGTCACCTCGCCTGACTGCAGGTTGTCAAAGTAGATGGTGGCACCCACAATCTGGTCCCCTGAGCAGGGCGGAGCAAGAAGCAGGTGAGACCCACGGGGTCTTGGGAAAACAGCACACAACCACCACATGCTGGACCCTCGAACTGACTTGCATTCAATGCGTGTCATGACCACCCTACAGGGCAGGTGCGGTAATACCCGTTGCACAGATGAGGAAAGTAAGGCTTAGGGAGGCCCACCGATGCGCCCGAAGCGGCAGAGCTTGTGGGTAGTGAAGTGGGCACTAAGGACGATGTCTCCACCCCCCTATATAACCGCTTTCCCCGAGGACTGTGTGGATCGAGGGACACAGAGTGGGCAGGGGAGGGGAGGGCAGGACTTGGGTACCGACCATCCTGATGTCACCAGGACTGGCCCCTCCACGGCCCCTGTGGCCTTCCCTCCGCCGCCCTCAGCCAGCCCAGCCCGGCACCCAGCCCGCACTCTGAGGTGACTCACCCTCTCTGACCACCCCAGTGCGGGCCGCAGGGGAGTTCTGCATCACCTCCTGCACAAAGACGCCGTCGTCCCTCTGGGCGATGGTCAGCCCGTGGGAGCCGCTGCCCTGCCAGTTGGGCAGCAGCAGCTCCCGGGTCGTGTCCTCTTCCTTCTCCATCTGGGGTGAGGTAAGGAAACGGGGGCTCAGGACAGTGGGGGCTCGAGGGCATGAGGAGACGAGAAAGCCAAGGATCTCTGGTGCTGTGAACTCGCAGGGAGTGCAGCGTGTCTCAGATGCCTGCTTCTGCTGTGGAAATGGTCCCCATGGAAAGTGGACACTGGCTCATCCCTTCCACCCAGGACCCTGCCTCCCGATGCCACCCACCCTGGGCCCCCCCCCCCGGCCGCCCCTCACCTCCGTCACACCCTCTCTCCCACGGACCTTTTGCAGGACTCAGTTCAGGAGCGGATGCCTTGCCAGGAGCCCGCCCCTCCTTCCTCTCTTCTCAGTCTCTCTCGTCGGGAATCTCGGTCACACAGCCTGGGGAAAAGTGGACAAAGATGCTCACGCTCAACAGGCGGCTTGCTCAAAACCCCGACCGCAAAAGACGGCTGGCTTGTTCCTGTTCCGTTCTCGGGGCCACACCGAAACCCCAACCCTCCCCTACTTCAGTTCCATTCATACATGACTGTCCAACCTGGGATCGCGGAAAGGGGGCTTAGGGGAGCCAGACCCAGATATAAACCCTGGCATCAACCCTGGCTCTGGGGCCCCTGGGTGGCTCAGTCAGTTAAGCGGCTGCCTTCAGCTCGGGTCATGATCCCGGGGTCCTGGGATAGAGTCCTGCATCGGGCTCCCAGCTCAGCGGGGAGCCTGCTTCTCCCTCTGCCTCTGCTCACGAGCTCTCTCTCTCACTCTCTCTCTCAAATAAATAAATAAAATCTTTAAAAAATAAAAATAAATAAACCCTGGGGCACACCTGGGTGGCTCAGTCGTTAAGCGTCTGCCTTCGGCTCAGGTCATGATCCCAAGGTTCTGGGATAGAGCCCCACATCGGGCTCTCTGCTCGGCAGGAAGCCTGCTTCTCCCTCTCCCACTCCCCCTGCTTGTGTTCCCTCTCTTGCTGTGTCTCTCTGTCAAATAAATAAAATCTTTAAATAAATAAATAAATAAATAAACCCTAGCTCTGCATCCTCCCATCTGTGTGCATGTCCCTGGCCAAGTCACTCAACTTCTCTGAACATCCATCTCCTCCTCTGTGAAAACGGAGCTGACACAGGATCTCCCTGAGGACGGAAGGAGAGAGCGCATGAGCGTGTGTGGAAAAGCTCAGGCGCACACGAGCCTCACAAAACACCCATTCTCTTTAGGCTCTTTATAACAGCTCCAGGAAGGAGACGTTGCTGTCCCCATTTTACAGATGGAGACTGAGAGCTGAGGTCCACCGTGAGCGTGCCACTACCCTTGGGCTCTGAGTCTGCAACTCTCTCCCCTACAGCACATCAGGTCTGCAGCTTTAACCGGCGTGAGACTCCACTTCTCTGTGTCTCCAGCACTGAAGGCGACTGCCTGGCAGACCTGAAAGCAAGAATGGTGGTGCCCTCCCTCCCCTGCTGAGAAACCGTGACTCTGAGTCACCTGATCCAACCCGGTCCTTAGGACCAGGGGGACTCTCACCAGCTGGGAGCTCCAGGTGCAGCGGGCTGAACCAAAGAAGCCCCAAGCTCCCCCCCCTCCGGGGGCCAGCCCACGCCCCAGATGCTTGAATGCAGCTGAGCTGCCTCCGGGACACGGGGAGTCAGGGCCCATCTGGCTGCCCACGCAGGGCGCTGGGCCAGGCCCCCATAGGTGCCGGCACTCGGGAGCAAAGATGCCCTCTGGCCACAGGATGAGCTGTCAGCTGCAGAGGTGCCCTGGGAAGACACGAGGCAGGACTCTGAACACAGCCCTGGCCTACAGCCACCCACGCAGAATGGCAGGGGCCGAGTCATCCAGAAGCAGGTCTGTGAAACCGTGTGGGGGATGCTAAAAATCAGGCAGAGCCTCACCCAAAGCCCCACCCTGAAGCTGTTTACATTCAGAAATTAGTAAACTGATCAATAAATACTGCATACTGATGGCCTCCTGCATGTCCAACACCGTTGCAGACACAGCAAAGAAAACCAGCAAGGGACAGACACAGCCCAGCCCAGCCCTGCGCCCGCTCGCAGCTTCAGATTGTCACCGAACTTCACTTGCGTGTCCTCCCAGCATTTACTAAATGCGCTCCATGCGCCAGATGGGGAGATTTTAAAGACTGAAGTTCCTGTCCCGGATATAAATTATGAGCAAGGTGCTCTGGGCGTGACTCATTTAGCCTCAGAATGTTCTAGAAGGTTGGGGAGCCTCCTGGGGGGGAATGAAATGTAGAAGGAGAGAACGGGGCAAAGAGAACCTATTATTTGCCAGTTCTCTTGAAGGCGTTAGAGTTTGCCTCTGGGGACAGGATTGTGTCCCTCGGAAATTCACGGGTGCTTAGCAGCTCTGGCGAAAGACAGCACCTAGGTCCCCAGTCCTCCACGCGCTGAACTCATGCATGCAGTATTTAGGACACGGGTGCTGCCTAGGAGGCGGGCAGAGCCACTGACGGTGAGCGGCCCATCGGCACAGCTGTGAGCTAAGGAATCACCTCCTCCCCTCCTGACAAGCAGCCCCTACGGGAAGTCACGCTGACCCCCACGAACAGCACAGCTGCGACTTTAAGGCGCCTTTCCCCAGCGTCCAGCCCTGCGGACGGGGAGCCAGGCAGGGCAGGGAAGGAAAAGGCTTCCAGCCTGAGGGCTTCTCAGCTCTCTGAAGCCACCAACCAGCCTGGCACCCCACTCTTCCTCCTTGAGCAGGCCCCCCTTTTCTCTGCCCAGCAGAGCCAGCAACTAGCGAGGGGCGGAGACGGCGAGCCAGCTCACCCTCGCCCACAGCTCGGCCCCACCCTCCCTCCTTCCCCAATGAGTCACTGAGGCTGCAACAGCTCCAGACATGCAAAGGGTCACGCCTAAAAACCCATCGACAAAGTGCTTCGTTGGCCAGAGCCCCGGGGCCAGAGGGGCAATCACCTTCCCTCAGGATGGAGCCCCAGGCCAGGAGTCCCCAAAAGCACAGCTCGGAGGCTCAGGAGGGACTTGCTACGTGCCTCAAGCCAAGCAGCTCAGAAGGAGGGGAGAGAGCCATCGTGAGCGGTGAAGGGTCCACAGCCCGTGAGAACAGGAGCCGTGGGACCGGGGGCTGCAGGTTGGCCCGGCAGGGCACCCCCCTGGATTCCTGGACGGGAGGGGCTGCCAACCACCCTCCTGCCCCAGCCCAGGGCTCTCCTTCTAGCGCAGCCAGGAGCAACTCCCCTCCCGTCTCCTCTGCTCTGGGCCACTGAGGTGGCAGCACATGGGGGTGCTACTGGGGGATTCGAGACCACGGTGGGAAGGGTCTGTTTACTGCATCTGAGTCCCGGCGCTCAGTCTCTCCTACATCTTTGGAGCCTGTACCAAGGCCAGATGGGCCCTTCTTCTCCTACGTAAGTCAGGTGACGCCAGACTTCCCCGGGGCCTGAGGGTCCTGCCCTGTGGCGACCCAAAGGAGGGTCTTTGGAACTCCGGGGAATTCTGCACATTCGGTCCAAGTGTCATAAGTCTTTGGAGCTAGAGGACACCTTATAGCCATGCTGTCAACATGGTAGCTATATGTGGCTATTTAAATGTATACTAATTTAAATTAAGTTAAATTGAATTGTTAGTTTATTGCTTGCAATAGCCACATTTCAAGAGCTCAACAATCACATAAGGGCTACCATATTAGACAGGGCAGATGCAGAACATTTCCACCACTGCAGAAAGCCCTGCGGGACTGCACTGTGCGGTATTTACAGATGGGGAAGGCAAGGCCCAGAGAGGTGAGGACAGGAGAGTGTCGGGGTCCCAGAACCCTGGTCTGCCGCCTCCCCACCCCGAGGTCCACCTGACCCTGGCTCACAGTGTCCTTTATGATGGGAGGGGCTGGAGTGGGGACCCTCTAGGCAGAGGGCTGCTTAGAGGGCCGAGAAAGAGCGAGATGGTATGTCCACTCCACCTGTGAGGCTGAGACTGTGGGGACACCATAACTCAGGCCAGAAGCAGCGAGAGAAGAACAAAGCTGTGCCAACAATTCAAAACTGCAAAGAGGGGGCGCCTGGGTGGTTCAGTCGGTTAAGCATCTGCCTTCGGCTCAGGTCATGATTCCAGAGTCCTGGGATCGAGCCCCCCGTTGGGCTCCTTGCTCAGCGGGAAGTCTGCTTCTCCCTCTCCCTCTGCCCCGCCCCCTGCTCCCGAACACTCTCTCTCTCAAATAAATAAATAAAAATTTTTTAAAAGCCTTCAAAGAGGAATGTGCAGACCAGGGGGCGGGGGCGGGGGGAGGGGTTTGACATGCGGGCAGATCCGGGAAGCAGACTCCTTGCCCAGGGCAGAGGGTCTCCGCCAGGGGTGGCGTCCAGAGGAGCATCTTTCCCACCCTGCCCTTAGGGAACAGAGCCCCTTCGTCCCCCAAGAGCAAGTATGAAGTCAGCCAGGGAGGGGGCCCAGCCTAACCACTGCTGCAGCCAAAAACAGCCTCGCAGCCAGCGTCAGGGTCAAGATGACAGGAACTGATAGAGGCCCAGTGCCCGAGAGACATGCCCGTGGGCCCCCATGCCTCCGTGCGCCAAACCTGAAGCTACATACCAGAGGGACACAAGTGTGATCACATGCCCAGCACGGGACGGACACGGGAGGTGAGGCTCCAAGGGAGAGAGAAGCGCTCCCACCCACTGCGGAGACGGCACCAACAGCAGTGGGACTTGGACCCAGCGCAATGGCAGGTACGGGAGGGATCAGACCCACCATACACACAAGCCAGGGAGAAGCACCTCCCAAGCCCAGGAAGAATGAAATGACTCACACCAGGTAGAGACCTCCACCAGAGGGGAAGTCCCGAACACTTAAAACAGGATGAGCAGCTAGGATATTCAAAGAAAAGGGAGACACACCCAGAGGAGCAATCCACTCTCATAAACACCAGATAGCAAAGAGGAAGAGAAAGCTCTACGTTGAGAGAAAACCCCCAACAGATTGAGAAAAAGAGAATTTTGCCGAGCTCCTGTGGTGTGCTGTACTTCCAGGCCTGGGGGCTCATTCGATCCCAGACAACCCTCCGTGATTAATAATTAATGTCCTTATTTTAGAGATGCAGCAGCAGGCCTCCAGAGGTAAGATGACTTGCCCAAGTATGAGCGAGGGTTTGAGATGTAAGCCCGGGCTTCCAGGACTCTGTGGCTCCAAAGCAAACAGCTTTTACCTCGGTGGAGGAATGAAGGCGCAAATAAATACACACAGGATGAGAAACCACAGAGAAAGATGCACAAGGGAGATACACAGAAGAGAGACCTGCACTGGAGGAGGGCCAGAGAGACACCCATGGGAAGATGAAGGGGCCTCCATGCTCACCTAGAGGGAGACGTGGTGCGGGGGGAGGCCTCAGCGAGAGGGGCTGAGATTCCCCTAGGGGACCCAGAGACCCAGGGAGCGCAGGAGACTCGCCCAGAGAGCCTGACGCCTTTCAAGCGCCACAAGCCGCAGGATGGAGGGCCAGGGCCCACAGCGTCCTGTGCCCACACACCAGCCACTTCCTGGCCAACAGCTTGGGGACAGCAGACCCGGACGGGCAGAGTCCCAGGCATCCCGGGAGCCAGGATCTGAGGGGCTCGTTGAGGCCATGTCCCCAGGAGTCAGAAATCCTGAGCCACACAGACCCCCAGCTCACCTGTACACTCTCTGGGGCCCCAGCAGGTGAAGGCCAAGAGAGTCGTCCCCTCTGGGGCTTGGGGGACACGAGACCCACTCCAGAGAAAAGCACCAGGAGGGCAAGGCAGCTACTTCTGCTCACTGGGAAACGGGAACAACCACAACAGGGTTGACGCTCATCCCACACGGGGCAGGCATGGCTTCCGGGGCCCAGGCCTCCAAACGGACCTCCATAGAGGCGGCTGCCAGAGCTCTGTCTGGAAAACAGCATGCCCTATTCTAACTGGGGGAGAAGAGCACGATAATCTCAAGAGTCTAAGCCGGCATCGAGAACGTTTACACTCCGTTCATCCTGGGGGGTGCAGCCCAAGGGGGCCTGTTGTGTGTTGGGGGGAGGGTGGGATTATCAGGGAGAATACGACTAACATGCTGCAAGACACAGGCGATCTGGGCACTGGAGAGACATTCCCAGAAAGACACACAAGGACGCGCACACTCCGCGTGCACACAGACATGCTCATCAGCCCCGTTCCCCACTCTTCCCAGCCCTGAGCAGGCCCACAGCCCCGCCTTCCCCAGCTCCCAACAGACACCTGTCCAGGCAGCCCCAGGCCCTGCCCATTATGGAAGGCACCTCTACCTGCCAACCCGGTGCCCGGAGTCTGTGTCTCCCTCTACCTGTGTGCCCCTATCTCCTTGTTCCCTGGCTACCTGGGCCACTGGCCCAGCCCACAGCTCCCACCAGCAGGAAGTTCCTCCAGCTGGGTCACTCCAGCCCTCTCCTCCTGGTCAGCCCCAGCAGGGCCCCCCCACCTCAACGTCCAGGGGAGCCCCACTCGCTCCTACCCCACGGGCCTGCTGGGTCCCTCCCTTAGACCTTTCTCCACCTCTCTCCCCTGGCCCTCTGCGCACAGCTTCCTCCTACCCCCCAGCGAGCTCCAAGTCCTCACTTCCAGCAGGGAGGGAGATTCCCTCTTCCTCCCATGACCGAGAGGGACTCGCCTCCTCCCTGCCACAGGGGATGGGGGCAGCAGCCCGTTATCCAGCCCCAAGTCCCTGCCTCTGGCCGCATAGCCCGGGAAGAGAGAGCCTTTACCCAGGACCACGGGGACTAAGACACCAGCTCTGAGGGTGGCACCCTCCACGGGGCAGGGGCAGTGAAGAGGAATGCTCCGTCTCACCCCGGGGGGTAAGGTGACAGCCCGGGAGCTGCCAGGGGGTGCAGAATCTCCCCAAGCAACAGGCAAGCTCCCCGCCCAGCGGTCAGGCCCCGCTAGTGCAGGGGCGCAGGGCCAGGCCCCGAGGCTCAGCCGCCAAAGAGCCGCCCCCCAGCCCAGCTGGGACTCGAAGCCGGGATCAGCTCCAGGCACTTCCCCTTCCCCTAGAACCTCCGCTCTGGCCCCCAGGGACAGGGCAGGATGCCCCTCCCTGACCAGCCGTATGCAGCGCCTCACTCAGCCGGGACTTCATTTCCAGAGCCATTCTCACCCTCCCGAGGGCCTGTGGGCCCGGAAGCCGTCCAGGATGCAGAAACTGACTCTAGTTCTTACCTGCAGCCCCTGTGAAACCTCCACTGCCAGGGCAGAGTCCCACTTCTGTCTCCTGCCCTGTAAGCCCCAGATGCAAGCAGAGTGTCACATCCAGGACCACCATGCTCAGCCAGAAGAACATCCTCCCACAGGGAATAACACACACCTCACCGCTATGACACCAGTGGTCACAGGGACGCAAGGCCACCGTGAAACGGCGCCGCCTGGACACAAGCAAGACCCGCAGCTACAACAGCCCAGGCCTCCTCCTGGGGGGACCTGAGGGGCTCTGTCAGAACTCCTGCACACACACACATTCCTGCTGAGCCCCACTGTGGCCCACCCACGCAGGCCCCCACCCCCCAGCCCCGGCCACCACGCACGGAAGATACTGAGCTTGCCCAGGAAGGCCCGGGAGCCCAGCGGGATGGTCAGGGACCAGGGCTATGCCAGCTCCCGGCGAGCCTGGATGAAGCCCGTGGGGGCCGAAGAGAAAGCAGAAGGCCCTAGACATCGGCCGCCGCCACCACCTGATTGAAACCAGCACATTCTAGACCTTCTCCAGCAGCCACCTCCCTTCCTGTCCTCAGGCACAGGCAGAGGGTCAGCCCAGCTCCAGGGAGAGAAACTTGGGGGCGTTGGGGAGTGGTGGGGGGGGGGGGGGGGGGAAGCGCCAGCAGTGGGAGAGTTCCCATCAAGAGCAGGACTAGGGGCGCCTGGGTGGCTCAGATGGTTAAGCGTCTGCCTTCGGCTCAGGTCATGATCCTGGAGTCCCGGGATCGAGTCCCGCATCGGGCTCCCTGCTTGGCGGGGAGTCTGCTTCTCCTCCCTCTGACCTTCCTCCCTCTCCTGCTCTCTGTCTCTCGTTCTCTCTCTCTCAAATAAATAAATAAAATCTTTAAAAAAAAAAAAAAAAAGAGCAGGACTAGCTCTCCTGGTATGCCTCTGTCTGTCCCCAGGCGGTTCCCAAGTTCTGAGGAAGGTGGTGGCCACACCCCAGAGCCCCACACACCCCTCCACCCCCACAGCTTTGCCCCAACCTCTCAAACCAGCTCCTCAGGCTCTGGGCAGTGTGCTCCACCAGCGCCAGCCAGCTAATTCCAAGTTAAGCCAAAGAATCTAGTCTGGCAATGCCTGGGGCAGCTCCACCCAGGGACTCCCTGGGACTCAGGTGACCCCGGAGACCCCCAGCCCATTCCCTGCCCTTGTCCGCTGCTAGCCTTCTCCCTCCACCAGTCTTCCGTGGTTTCCTCTCTCAGGTGCACCCTGGGCCCTGGACTGTAGCCTCACCACCCTGAACCAAGTCTGGCTGGTACAAGTCCCCAGCTCTGTGGGGTTAGCTCTTCAAGGGGCTGCCCAAACCAGGACCCCTGAATCACTGCTAAGGGCCTCCCTGTCACCAGCACGAAGCCCCGCCTGACTTATGTGGCGCCCTATGTGTCCTTGCTCGATGACCAATGTTCCTGCCTATAGTCTCTTCAGGAAAAGGCTTTAGAGAGGGGCTTAGACACCCTCCAAGCCCCATTTTGAAGCTTGCAGACCCTGTGTCCTATGCTAGCCCAGCTCTCATGGTCCCAGGTCTTCTCCCTCCCTGCCCCACCCCACCTCCTTCATACGGCAGCTCACAGCTCGGAGCAAGGAGGTACCCCCAAGCCTGGGGCGCCCTTTTACTCCCCATTCTGCACACTCTACCTACCATGTGCTGGCCCAACCCATCATCCCTTTGGGTCAAGGAGAAGGAAACCTCCCCATTCCGCTTGGGAAAGGAAGTGAGTGCCACACCCTGCCCCAGGGATTTCCCTCCTGGCAGGGCAGAGGAAGAGAGGGAAAAGAAAGCAGAATCTGCCCTGCCCCCTACTTTAGACGCAGCATAGGTACAGAGGCCTGGAAATGCCTTCCAAAGCACCTTCAATCCCTTCCTCTCCCCCCCCTTCCCCCCCCCCCCCCCCAGCCTCCACCTATCACTAGGTCCCCTAACACCAATCCAGTCCCCACCAATGCTGGACTGTGCAAGGAAAGGCAGGGGATCCCTGCCTTCGGAGGCTGGATTCTAACTGAGGAAACTATTTCAAAAGCAATTATTGGGAGCCCAGCGCCGTGCTGGGGACACAGAGGTAAATATCCGAGACCTTTTTTCTCCCAAACTCCAGGTCATTCTCTAAGGACCCCACTACAGGGGATGGTTCCACTCTGCCTTTCCATAAACCCACTGCACAGAGCAGGGCTGTCAGCAGCACACCGCGGGCTCCCTGGGGCCACCACCTCTCTGCAGCCACACCCAGTGAAAGGCGAGAGCACACACCACGCACACAATTCTCTGTGGCCACATTGTGCAAAGGCGCCAGGGCCGTCCCCCACCTGGTGGGAGTGGTGGGCAGCTAGAGCTGTGAGTTGCCCCGTCTGCCCGCTCGGCTCCCCTCCCACGCAAGGGGGCACAGCCAGGCCTGCTCAGACCCCACGTGTCCCTCGCGGCCAGCACCGCCCGGGGCTGCGCCCCCCACATCCCGGGCCCGGGCACTGCAGGGGGCGCCCAGGCCAGCCAGGGGAGGGCCAGGCCCTCCCACGCTGCACTCCCGCTCCCCGCATGGGAAAGCCTTACATAACACTGCGCTCCGAACACACCCTAAGCACTCTGCCTTTCCAACTCCAGGGCAGGACCTCGTTCCCCCAACCCTGTCTCCTGGAGCGCGCGGCTGGAGCGGAGGGTTCCCGAGACGGCAGCTAAGCCCTCCTCCTACAGCGGAGCCGCCTCCTGCCCCCACGTCCCACACACAGCCCCTTCCTCCCCCTCCCCTTTGCCCCTCACCACTCCTCCCGGAGTTCTGGTTTGAATTAGTCAGCGGCTCCAACCACCACATTCCTCAGGCTGCTGGCGCCGTGCCAGGCGCTGGGGCGGGGGCCATCCCGCCCGGACGGGTTTGGGAGTGGGGTGGGGGAGAGCGCACCGCCCCCGAAAGGGAAGGGGCGGTGCCGAGGGCCGGGCCGCCGCACAGTACCCCCCCTCCCCGCCCACCCCCCGCGCTGGAATCTCCCTAATTACGCCCCCCACCCCCACTCCCACCCGTCCCGCCCCGAGGCGCGCTGCAAACTTCAGGCAGCGCGGCCTTGGAGGAAGAAGGGAGACTTCTGAAGCGGGGAACGCGGAGGGGCCAGACTAGGGCGGGGCAGCAGGAGGGGGGCTGAGAAAGGGAGAGGCTGGTGGTACTGAACTGGGTGGGGCCGGGAGGACTCCGGACGCACAGTTAGAGGCGGAGGTGTGGGGAGCGGGGAGGGACAGCGGAGGGGGCGCGGGGGTGGGGGGGGGCTCCGGGAGGGGCCGAGGGGCAGCGGCGGCGACCTCGGAAACTTCTCCAGTAAACACGGAATAGGAGCGGGAGCAGAGCGCTTGAGCCACCGCCCCAAGGAGAAGGAGGGGATGGGACAGGGACCCACAGGGGCCCCCAGGCCAGGAACGGGGCGCCCTGCCGCGCAACAGAACCAACAGTCAGCCCTCGAGAGAAATAAGGACTGGAGCAAAACACGCTTCGGAACGATTTTCCAACTTTGCCCAACTTGCGCCCCAACTCCGGAGGCACAGTTTGGCTCCCAGGGCGCGACGCGTCGCCTCCCCGCGCGGCCCCGGGCTGCCCAGCTTGCTCCACGCTGTTTGAATCCTCGCAGTGCGCCCGGCCCAAGCGCCTCGCCCAAGCCCTGCAGCACCCCCTCCCCTCACCGGTTCTCGGAGTCCTGCTCCCGCGGCGCCCCGGTGCGCCCGGTGCCCCTACCTGCGCGCTCAGCCCCCGGGCACAGCCATAGCCCGCGCGGGGCCCCAGGTCGCGGTGCTGCGGCTGCTGCAGGCGGCGAGCCCCGGTCGGGGCGGGTCCGGCAGGGCGGCGGTGCAGTCCCCGCGGCGGAGCTGCTCCGAGTGGCCGGGCCCCCGCGCGCGGAGGCGGCTCTTGTAACTCCGGCTCGGGCGGGCGGGTCTGCCCCGAGCAGTGGGGAGAGGGCGGGGCCGGGCGGG
The DNA here is from genome assembly GCF_002201575.2 of Neomonachus schauinslandi. Lineage (NCBI taxonomy): Eukaryota > Metazoa > Chordata > Mammalia > Carnivora > Phocidae > Neomonachus > Neomonachus schauinslandi. The sequence goes on along the minus strand of NC_058413.1, from coordinate 9,223,032 downwards.
GCCGGAGCGGGGCTGGGACTGGCGAGCGGGCCGACCCGACACGGACCCGGGAGCGGGCTGCTGGGGGGGTTGGGCACTGGGGGTCGCGGGGACGAGGGGGCGCCGCACGTCCGAGGGGCTGCCTTCCCCCGCCCCCCTCCAGTGCCCCCTGCCCTGGCCCGCGCCTGGATCTACCCCCCAACGTTTTCAGTGTGTGGTCTCCCCGACAAGAAACTCCCCGAAGCTCCCTGAGGCTCATCCTCCCAGCTGGAACTGCGAATCAGCTCATTTTGCAAGAAGGACCAAGAAGTTCAGAAAGCCGCTGGGGGGCTTGGGTGCTGGGGCCGCGACCTCCCGCCTATCGCGGACCTTTAAGTTTTCTCTCAACCCAGGCATCTACACTTCAAATCCCAGGCCCCAGGCTCCTCACTTGGTTCCCAAGCTTCCTGCAGCCGCGCCCATTTCTCGCCTCCCCCCTTTCGGAGGGCCCCCCAATCCCTCCCCCCACAAAACCGGTCTGTAGACGCTGGCCCCACCCCTGGAGTTAGGGTGCCCACGTGGAGTCACCAGTGCCCCACGCACCACGGTGCAGCTCCCGCCGCTGCAGCGACACGGGAGTCAGGCTGGCAGCCCTTGGCGGAGCAGAGCCGGAGGCCCACCTTCCTCTGAGGACTCCGGAGGGAAGCGGGAGCTCCAGCCTTGCCTCCACCTACCCACTTCTTATCCGAGCGCCTCCCCCACATCCCCACTTGCAAGGACGCTATTTCCAAATTTACTGCCATTTCCCACAGCTACTTCTAACTCCATGAGATTTTATTAACCGTTTAATGATGGGGTGCGGGGGGGGGGGGCCTTCTGACTACCCAGCCCCCCCTTCCACACTCCCATTCTCTTCTCCCCCACGAATCTTCTTATCCTCCCTCCTAGGTGGCCACCCACTACCCACATCAAGGCAGTTTTCCTTCCTTCCCAAATGCTGAGGAAGGAAGACCCCAGGCTGGGGCCCAGAGAAGACCTGGCTCCAGGCAGGAGCACCCTCCTCATGGCAAGATCATGAGTGGGCTGGGGCTGAGACCTGCGGCCCTGTCCTCTGAAATGGCAAACATGTTTACAAGCTAAAAATACCCAGCAGTCAACTCTGCTGCCAGCCCTGGGGGCTGTGTCCCAGGTCCAGTTACCAGCACAGGCCATGGGGGAGGGAAGACACCGCCAAGGAGCCATTGCTGTGCAGAGACTCACACAATGGACGCGGAGAGGTGGAGACGCATGTGTAGACATTCAGACAGGCATAGACATGCAAAGACAGACAAAGCAGAGACTTGGGCACCAGCATTCTCTCTCTGTCTCTCTCTCTCACTCTGTCTCTCACACACACACACACAGGCACCCAGATAGGGACTCAAACCCACGGCAGAGGCAATGGCAGGCACACACATCACAAACCCAGGCTTTCAAAAGAAGCACCTCCTCCATTGTGTTCTGTACCCCTTTTCTAGAACCTTATTAAAGAAAACATCTAGGGCGCCTGGGTGGCTCAGTGAGTTAAGCGTCTGCCTTCAGCTCAGGTCATGATCCCAGGGTCCTGGGATCGAGTCCCGCACTGGGCTCCCTGCTCAGCGGGGAGTCGGCTTCTCCCTCTGCCCCTCCCCCCTGCTCATGCTCTCTCTCCCTCAAATAAATAAATAAAGTGTTTAAAAAGAAAACATCTAAACTTTTCAACTTTGGGATGCTTTTTAAAAACAAATACTGAGGGGCGCCTGGGTGGCTCAGGCGTTAAGCATCTGCCTTCAGCTCAGGTCATGATCCCAGGGTCCTGGGATCGAGCCCCATGTCGGGCTCCCTGCTCAGTGGGAAGCCTGCTTCTCCCTCTCCCACTCCCCCTGCTTGTGTTCCCTCTCTCACTGTGTCTCTCTCTGTCAAATAAATAAATAAAATCTTAAAAAAAAAAAAATACCGAGAGCTCATTTCTCCCTTTACTAATGGCTTTTTAATTTTTTTTTTTTTAAGATTTTTATTTATTTGTCAGAGAGAGAGAGAGAGCACAAGCAGGGGGAGCAGCAGAGGGAGAGGGAGAAGCAGGCTCCTCACTGAGCAAGGAGCCCGATGTGGGACTCGATCCCAGGACCCCGGGATCATGACCTGAGCCGAAGGCAGACGCTTAACGACTGAGCACCCAGGCGTCCCTGGCTTTTTAATTCTTAATTTCATTTTCAATGACATTTATTCAGCTTTTAACAAATGCAGCAAGAATACAGAGAAACTAAAGGTGCGAGTCAGATAATCCCTGTTGACATTTTTTAAATAAATCAATGCCTCCACCTGCTGAAGAATGTAAACAATACAGAAAGGTAGAACAATAAAAAGTAAATGTCTCCCTCCTCCCCTACCCAATCCCTCTCCCCAAAAATAACCACTGTTAACAGTTGACCGAAGGATTTTTAACTTTATGAATCACCTGGTTCCTTGAAAGTGCACGTTTTCCCGGGACATATTTAAAAGGGGAGTGGATTTACACCTAGGTTTTTGGAAACATTGATGATGCGCCACAGAGACCTAGGGGAGCTGCAGAAAGTCGATGGGAGTTTGGAGGGAGGGGCTGGAGCAGCGGGAAAGGACCAGTGGGGGAGGGTATGGATGTTGTACCCTCCCCGCTGCATGGGCTCTGTCAGCCCCCCGCGAGTGTAAGAGCAGAGGCTAGTGTCCTGGGCTCAAGGCCAACTTATCTGCTCCACTGTTTGTTCTGGCCACCCTCTTGGTCAACAGAAGAAAAGGCAGGAGAGGCTGGTTTGGGGAGCAGCTATGGGGTAGGGATTACTGTCCAGGTCCTTCATTCAGAGGTAGGAGTGTCATACCTGGTGGCGGGTGGTCCTGGAGACTGGCTCCTGCCCCATTGCGAGCTAGGAGAGGAGAGGAGGAGTAACCTAGACCCTTGCCCGAAAACACACACACACACACACGCACACAACCCGCAATACGGATACCCACTGGAATGGGGAGCTGGGCTTTCCTAGGTCAGCCTCCTCGGCCCAGGGGAACGGAATATATTCAGCAATTTTCTTTTTTTTTTTTTTTTAAGATTTTATTTATTTATTTGACAGAGACACAGCGAGAGAGGGAACACAAGCAGGTGGAGGGAGAGGGAGAAGCAGGCTCCCCGCTGAGCAGGGAGCCCAATGCAGGGCTCGATCCCAGGACCCGGGGATCATGACCTGAGCTGAAGGCAGATGCTTAACAACTGAGCCACCCAGGCGCCCTGATTCAACAATTTTCAATGGTGTAAGTGGAGACACACACTCTTTTGGAAATGTCTGCCAACCCTTCTCCTGCCCACTGCTGTAGCGCCCCCACCCCTCACCCCCCAAAGCTACTACCGGAATGGTGATTGTGTCTCAGGCCACAGCAGGTACTATCATGTGTTAGATCATTTAATCCTCACATGCTCTGGGAGGAAATGGTCTCAGAAAGGGTTAGTGATTCACCTAAAGGCACACAGCCCTCAGAAGCAGGAGTCAAAACTCCCCCTGGCATCTAGGCTCCATGAGAGTGGGGATTTTCTTGTTCTTTGTTGTCTGCCCTGTGCCTAGAGTAGTGGCTGGCATATAGCAATCGCTGAAGAAGTTTGTGGAATGAATGAATGAGTGAATGAATGAACTACAGGCATAACTGGCCCCAAAGCCCGTGTCTTTTTCACAACAGCATCCTGAACCCCACACTTCCTTTTACTCTCAGCCTCCAGGGAGCAATTCCCCCACTTATCGGCCTCTCATGCTGCCGCACAAACATTTATTGTGTGTGCAACACTAGGCCGGGGGCCTCTGCTGCTGGTGCTGGTGGTGCAGGGGATAAAGAACCCGACAGGATGGGGCGCCTGGGTGGCTCAGTCAAGTAAGCGGCTGCCTTCGGCTCAGATCCTGATCCCAGGGTCCTGGGATTGAGTCCCGCGTCAAGTCCCACATCGGGCTCCCTGCTCAGCGGGGAGCCTACTTCTCCCCCTGCTTGTGTTCCCTCTCTCTCTCTGTCAAATAAATAAATCTTTAAAAAAAGAAAAAGGAAAGAAAGAAAAAAAGAACCTGACAGGATGGAACCCCTGCCCTCACAGTGCTCCGTCCTGAAGGAAACGTATTCTGAGCTCCTTGCAGGTCCTATGCGTTGAAAATGGGACATTATCTTTTCTGCCAGGTCCTTTACACTGATACCTCACTCCCCCAACATACACTCACGGATACACACACTGTTTTTTTAATTATAAGGATCTCCCCCCCGTCCACCGTCTCAACTGTGCAAAGAAAACCTCTCTCTTTTTGAAGGTTTCAGATGCCTCTGTCAAAATAAGGGCTGGGGCGGGTTGGGGGGGCTTCCAGGAAGACTTCAGGCCTCCTGCTGGCACGCACGCCCTCACCTTTCCAAGGTATCCGACCTCACGGGCCTGCGGATTCATTGGCAAAGCTACGTGAGTCCTAGGACTCGTCATCACTGGGATACCCCAGTTTCCCCAGAAGTTTTGCTCCCTCTCCCCGCCCTCCGCCCCCCCCCCCCCCCCGGGGGTTCCCTGATATTCATACGCATAGTGTGTGTGATGAACCTTGGGCTTCTTTGTTGCCAGGCAACGTGCCTCTGTTTTGTTCCTATTATGCCTGTTTCCATGGCAACTACAAAGGGAGCTCTGTGGGCAGGCCCCCTGCCAGGGGATTCCCCTTCCCCTCCCTCCTCGCCACAGTCCCCTTCTCTAAAATCAGTGTATTACAGGGAAGACAAGACGCCGGCTGCTCAGAGAGTAATCATGGCTTTTAAACTGTGATCCCAGCAAGGAAGTGAAGTGTGCAATCTTTTGCAGTCTCTTTGAAAACAGACTCCCCGCCCTTCCCACGAGGGCCCTTTGGCGTGTCAGCCTTAGAAGCAGAGAAATGACTATTACCCCTTCTGTGAGCCATCTGGGATCTCCCCAACCCCACCTCCACCCCATACACACACACCCAGAGAGGACCATCTCCGCCAAACATCAGGCCCTTCGATGTTCCCTTTCATTGCTTCCTAATCTGTCTTCCCCAGTGATCTGGGATCCAGACATTATTGCCTAAGCAATTCTGAAACCCCAAACTCCTAACCCAAACTCAAAATATGAAGCCAAGTATTCCAGCTCAGTTCAAACCCCAACCTGTACTTAAACCTTGGACTTCAAATAAGGAGTTCCTGAATCACTCAGATCAGACAGCCGGGATACCGGAAACCCTCCCATTACACTCGGTCCTAATTGAAATCTTCAGGCCAAAGCAGAACCCAAGTTAAAGCTGATTAGAGAACAAGAGACGGCACACAGGGCTCTGAGTACAGACTCTGGGAGGAAAGAAGGCACAGAATGAGTGTCCAGGCAAGAGAAAGGGGACAAAGTGGGCAGGGAGCGCAGGACAGGTGGACACGGTGAGAGATGGCCTGGAGGCTGGGGAGGTGTGGGTGTGCAGATGCGGGGAGAGCAAGAAGAGAGGGGAGATGTGGAGCCAAAGTTAAGGAACACAAGGGGGCAAAACACGAATGAATAGGGCTGTGAAGGGGAGGGAGGGGGGCAGAAAAGCAGAGCTCAGAACTGAGCTGGGGACAGGGCAGGCCAGCTGTAAACAGGAGCCGAGGGAGGGAGGGAGCCAGAATGAGCAGAGGGAGCAGCCAGCAGACGCCCCAGCCTGCTCCCCTCCCCAGCAGGGAGCAGGGAGCGGAGAGGGAGGGGAGCACCAGCCTCCTCTCCCCTTTTTTGGAATCTGCCTTTCCGCCACCCTTTCCAACTTCCTCTGCCTTTCCTCCAGTTCCGGGGGGGGGGGGGGGGGGGTAAGGGGGACCAGCCCGGGTTTCCCTCCCTCTGCTGCTTGCACTTCCCAAGTCCAGTCTAAGGAGATTAGGCTGAGCAGTGAAGGCAGGGCCTCAGCTGCCCAGAGTCTGAGTCACCACATAGTTGAGGTTCCTGTCACTCGAAGTCCCGCCTCTGCTACACCCTGTGCCCTCTGCCCGCCCCGGGACTTGGAGGACTTGGAGCGCTGGGGGTTGACCTGCCGTGGGACCTGCTCTACTTCTGTGTTCAATACCCAGCCAGGGCTGCTGGCAGCCTTGGATACCACCCTCTGTCTGCCCCCAAAACTAAGTGTGCTTGGTCCATCATAGTGGCCCCGCAACTTTGGGAGAAGCGCCGCCCTCCTGCTCTTAGGAAGCAAAATGACTCAGTGAGTGGCTTCGAGAACTGTGGAAAGACTTGCATGCACCCTTGATAAGTCACTTCCCCTCTCTGCTCGTTTCCTCCTGGCTACAATAAAGGGACTACCTAATGGGGTCTCTCAGGCAATCCTGCATAAGGTACATTCTGTAAGTCTGAGTCCAAGAGATGGAGTGTTCCCACCGAGGAGGGTGGGATAAAGGAGTGTGTTTGCTCACCCCTGTCCTAACAGGAGTGGGTGGGGTAGGGCCCAGGCACCGCCACAATAGGGCAGCCAACACCCTTGGCAACTCTGTGATTCAGGCCCCACAGAGAGTCGGCCTGGCAGGAAAACACCCCGTGGCTTCCCTGTGACTCAGGGGAAATGCAGATCTCCCTGAAGAATGACTGGCCAGGGTCCCACTATAACCAACTCATCTCCCTTGCACCTAGAAAGTTTCTGGTCCCCGTGTAGCCCCCACTGCCCCTGATGGGCGCCCTAAGCTCATGGGACCGCCTCCCTGGCCTACTCAACTGCTTCCAGCCCTCCTACCTGGCCCTGGCAAGCCCTCTACCCTCGGCCTTCAACTCCATAGCCCTCCCTGCCCTGCCATGTCCCCTCAGTCACCCTTTGGCTCTGCCCATCCTCACTATCCACCCCCATCCTGGCAGAGCCAGCCAGATGATTGCAAAAGGGCTGAGCCAGCGGGAGAGGCCCTCACATGACACCTGTTCCTGCTTCGGAGGGGAGGGGGCAGCTGGAAGTAGAGGGAAGCACATTCCATGGGAGATCCGATCAGAAATAGCCCCAAACCCTGACGGTCCGGCCCCTGCTCTGCCCATGGCCAGCCCATCGTGTAAACAAGCTCCGGTCAGGATTCCCCTTTGGAATCCTGAGGAAATGAGGAAAGCAGGGGGCAGGGGGAGGTTCCCGAAAGGGAGGGGGCCACAAGAATGAAAAGAGCCCCGGGAACATCTAGAGACCCGGGGTCACCAAGGACACCTTTGCCACCTAAGCAGTCCCACGTGCCCATGGCATTCTGCCTCTTCTGAGACACAGGTGACTACAGCACAGAGCTCAGCAGCCACCTTGACCACCATTCCGCCCATCGCTTGGGTGCTGAAGCACTGGGACACCCCATTAATTCCACTGGAGTAAAACGACAGCCTCTCCGGGGAGCCATGCCAGCCTCATTAGAGCAAACAGACAGGAGCAGGTGACTGTCTCCCTAAGCTTTCAGGAGCACTGGCATTTTAGCTCCACAGCATGGGGGGCGGGGGCATGGAGAAGAGGGTGAGGACCCCAGAACGGCACTCCCACAGACGACCAGAGCCGCTGGGGAAGTTACCCTGCAGTGTAGGTACAGCTGGTGGGGTGCGCCAGGGAAGCCACAGTCACCCAGGAAAACCCACTTGACGTGTGGAGGGAAAGTTCTGGGTTCCGAGGACAAAGAGTGCTGGTTGCCATGAAAACCACAGTATTGATTTCAGAAATGACTGGGTGGATCCTCCAAAACACTTCATTCCTCTCCCTTCAACATTCTAGAGCCTTCCCCCACGTCTCAAAAGGGGAAGTGGCACTTCTGGGGCATGTGGGCAGCTGGTGGGATGGGTCTGACCTCAGGGTGCAGAGCAGCTGTCCAGCTCCAGCTCAAACAGGAAAGGAAAAAAAGGAGACAATCGAGGTCTTTCTTGGAAGAACTTTAAAGGCTTTTGGCGTCTTAATAAGTGACTTAAGCAGAAGGGCCAACAAAGCTAAAATAAATAGCTGCTCATAACCAGTATCTACCGGTTTGTATACAGGCCGAACCAAGTCTCAGGCATTCCCATTCACGCGCTGGGCTCAGTAAAGATTTCATCTGCAGCGGGGACAATGGATGGAGCTACAGAGTGTTATGCTGAGCGAAATAGGTACATCAGAGAAAGACAAATACCGTATGCTTTCACTCGTATGTGGAATTTAAAAAACAAAACAAATGAGCAAAGGAAAAAAAGAGACAAAGCAAGAAACAGACCCCTAACTATAGAGAACAAACTGGTGGTTCCCAGAGCAGAGGGGGTGAGGAGATGGGCGAAACAGGGGATGGGGATCAAGGAGTGCCCTTGTCTGATGAGCACTGCGGATATGTGGAAGTGTTCAGTCACTCTATGGTACAGCTGAAACGAATATAACACTGTGTTAACTACACTGAATTAAAATAAAGATTTCATCTGCAGTCAAAAGCACCTGAGCCCAGACCCCTCTCCCTTCTCCACCTCCTCTTCTGGACGCTCTAAGAGTTTGCCCAGTAAGTGGATAAAACGGCTTCCTCCTTCCATCTTACTCCAGCTCGCCAAGATCACGCCCTGTTCTCAGCCCCGACCCACTCACAAGGCCCCCTTCCCCTTTCCTCCTCGCGACTCCGGCCGGGGCCCCAGCGGGCACGCGCTGCAGCGTGGGCCCCGGGATGCCAGCTCTAGGTGGTGCGTGGGTGGCACGAGCCTCCCCGGCATGTCAGGAAATGGGCCCAACAACCAGAGACGGCCCCCTGGCGCAGGCGCTCACTGGCCGCCGAGGCGAGCCGGGCGGGGCCGGGAGGAGCAGGGGAGCCAGGCCGAGCTCCAGCAAGCGCGGGGGCCCAGCCGGGATCGGGAGGGCGCGAGTCCCAAACACAGACCCAAGCCCGCGGCTGTGCGGTGACTCAGGCCTCCCCGGCGCAGGGCGGGACCGAACCAACTCCAGCTGGACCTCCCCTCTTTCCCCGCCCCACATCTGCCGCTAGAAACTCCTGCTGTTAACCTCTTTCTTGCCCACCAGGGCAGGGCAAAGACCCTCTAGTTCCATCCCGCTTTGCAGGCCAGCAGCTACCCTGCCCCTGGGTTGCCCACCCCACCTCTGTTTGAGGGTCCTGGCACTCCCCCAAGCACAGGCCTGGCTTCATCCAACAACCTGGCCACTCTCCTCTGCACCAAACCGCCAAAGCTTGAGGCACCAGAGGCAGGACGTGCAGATGAGTCACCCTTCCTGCAGTCCGAGGGAGGCTGAGAGGCGGCATCCCCCAGACCCGCCCAGTCCACGTTGGGGTGGCAGGCCTGCTGCCGCCCAAGTTCTACCCCCGCCGCAGAAACCCCATTTTCCGCAGCTGGGCCCCACTCCTGGTCTCTGGCCTGCCCCTTCAAACCTTGTAGAAATGGGGTCTCTCCCAAGTCCTCAGCTACTGGTAAGGTCAAGGATACTGGGAAGGGGGTGAAGATTACACAAGCGAAGGAGCAGGGAGGTGTGGTGGGAAACGATTTGTGAAGGGAGTCTGACAGGTTAGGTGAGGCCCAGCACCCAGCGCAGGGCCCAGCCCAGCCAGCAACTAGCACTTTTAGATTCTAACCAAGAGCAGCCCGGAATGCTCGGAAGCAAGACAGCTGGCAAGTTTGGATCCAACTCAAGATGACCTGCCAGGGAGCAAACCCTGAGCAAGAACCAGCCCATCCTCACCCAGCTGGATTCCACACTGGGACTCTCCTGCGCCCATTCTTCCCAGAACCCCAACTGTAGTCCAAGTACGCAGCTAGATGACTGCCCTACACTCTCCCAAGCTACCAGACCATGTGTACCTGGAAAGATCACCTTCTTCCCCTCCCAAGCTAAGCCCTTCTCTGTGCTCAGACTAAGGGTGGGAGAAAAATAACACATATAAAACCATAAACTAGAGACCAAAGGTTGAATCGTGACTGTTTCTGCATCTGCCTCAAAATGTGAATCGAACTAGAGCTTTCCAACTTCACCTAAACTGGTAATACACAGGGGGACCTTCAATGCTTTTCAGAAAAGACGACAGAAAAAAAGACAAAATAGAAACAAGACCCTGTGAAAAGAGCATGATAAAAAACTAAGCTCAAGAGAGAAAAACTAGTACCCCCAGGTCTGAGTGGGTTCTTAGGTGGCAAGTCAGACTGCTCCACGTTCCAGGAAGCAGCAGGGCACATTTCCAGTACAGGCTCCAGTGACACCCACTGGGGTCCAAATCCCGTCTCCAGAGGCAAGTCACTTACATCTCTGAACCCCACTTCCTTGTGAGAAAGTAGGAATACCCCAGAGATGATCCGCAGCCAGGTTAGGGCCAACAGGCCAGCCCTGTTCTGAGTAGTCTGTGCCTGATATTCCTGCCTGTTTGAAATATTTCAAGCAAGACCCTCGATGCCACCACCTCCCTCCCTCCCAGGGCATCTGTGAGAAATAATGTGAAGTCCCTCCACACACTGTGCGCTACCGTACCTCAGCAATCCGGACCTGAAGAACTGGGTAGTTACAAAGCTCCATGTCACCACCCACCCTAACTGCATCCAGTCTTTCCCAGCTAGGCTAGAAGTCAGTCATCACAGTAGAGGCAGAGTGAATACAGTCAAAACTGAGAGAGGCCCCTCTTCTGCCCTTCTGAAGACTCCTCTCCTGCAAAGGGAAGTACTGCAGGCCCAGAAAATACCCTGCTTCAACGTATCTATACTCCCCTTTGAAGAAGCCATCACTCATAAAAGAGGCAGGACAATGTTCAGTTTCCTTTAATGACCCCCATCTCCCTGAAGGGCAGGTACAGGCAGCTAGGCGATGGCAAGAGATGTTCACTTGAAGATCTTGCCCTGATTGAAGGTTTTGCCCACATGCTGGAAGGCCCCCTCCCAAGAAAAGTACTCTCGAACAAGCGTCTGGGTCTCCTCGCTGCCAGGATCCAGTTTCCGCCATGTATAGGACTCGTAGTCCACCTGCCAATCTGGACTCAGCTGGGGAGAGAAAGCCAGGTTAAGCAGCATGTGGTCAGTTATCAGACACTGTCCCACACCTGTTACTTCCAGCTCAGACCCACGTCATCGGATCCTGAAATGCAGTGACCATGGCAGTCCTTCCTGTGTACATTCCCTGAACTCTCCTGAATGCCTACAAGCACAGGGATGAAGGTGGCCTTCCCATCCCCTTGCCCCACCCTGAAGAGAAAGACTCCTCCCCTCCACCTTTCCTCACCGGAAAGGCAAGCTCCTGGCCTCGGAAGACCCAAACTCCAGAAATGGAGCTGCTATTGTTGGTTCCAAAAAGGATGACGCTGGCAAAGGCATTCTTCCTCAGCTTGTCCAACCGCTGGAACATTCCTGAAGGGGCGAGGGAGAACACGCAGCCTTTAGAATCACATCCCCCACTGCCTTGTCCTCCCCCTTCCTCTTCCTAGACCCACCCTCTTCTCACCAGTGATGAGGTTGCAACTCATGAAGGTCTGGGTGAGCTCTTCAGGGAAGCGGTACTCAGCGTACCACAGAGACCAGCCATCCTTATCAAAGTGCTCCCAAAAATACGGCAGCGCCACAGAAACTGTGTCCTCATTGGAGTACTTGCGCTTAAATTCGTCCAACACAAAGGTACTGAATGGAGGAAACAAGCAAGGTCAATGGGCAGAAGGCCCTACTGAAGCAACAAAGCGTCAGGCTAAGAGCAACTAAGGGCAAATTTCACTTAAAATATACTGGTTTAAAGGAAGAGGTCACTGGATTGGCAGATGGGTATAACCTTGTAAGGGAAGAGAGCTAAGGGCATATAAAGGGGCATATAAAGGGGCACTCCTCTGCTCCCTATTTGCAGCCTAAATCAGCTAAGCTTGAGGAGGGTGGGACCCACTGGGTGGGGGGGGGGGGGCCTGAGGGAGCCCTGCCCCAAGAAAAGCACGGCCAACTGCTGCCCCCTGGTGGAGACCCAGAATGAACACTGCTCCTTCAAGGGCCCACCCCCTCTGCAGGGCCCTTTCCCACTGAGTCACACTCAGTCCCTGACTCACCCAAGTCTCTTCCCCCACCACAGGCCTCTTCAGGTTACACACACTACAGTGGGACAGTAATGTAAGCAGCAAATGTTATCAAAGGGCCTCTGCCCCAGGCCCCAGACCTTATACCCGTGGCCTTGAGTCACTCTGCCCGGGAACAAGCGCGGATGCTGCAAAGCCCTTAGTTCAGATACTTGAAGCAACCTGGCACACTGAGCTGAGAAGGCTCTGTCCTGTAAAGAGTCCCTCCCCTCGTGGTAGGGTGCGCTTTCTTTCTTTCCAGTTATAAAAAACCACATGCTGACTGAACAAAATCACCCGCAATGCCAGCAAACAATAGAACGTATTAATATGTTTATGTCCTTCCCGCTGGTGGCTTTCCAGAGCTTGTGGCCTTCCAGAGACGATGTGTGTAGTTCTGTGCCTTCCATGATTTGTTCATTTAATACTGTCACCCCATCAGGGATTCTTTACAAGTGTTTTAAGATTTTTTATTTATATATTTGAGAGAGAAAGAGAGAAAGCGAGAGCACAGGGGCGCCTGAGTGGCTCAGTCGGTTAAGCGGCTGCCTTCGGCTCAGGTCATGACCCAGGGTCCTGGGATCGAGCCCCGCATCAGGCGCCCTGCTCGGCGGAGAGCCTACTTCTCCCTCTCCCTCTGTCTGCCGCTCTGCCTACTTGTGCTCTCTCTGTTAAATAAATAAATAAAAATCTTAAAAAAAAAAGAAAGCGAGAGCACAAGCGGGGGGAAGGTCAGAGGCAGAAGGAGAAGCAGACTCCCCGCTGAGCAAGGACCCAGACACGGGACTCGATCCCAGAACCCCGGGATCACGACCTCAGCCGAAGGCAGATGCTTAACTGAGTCACCCAGGCGTCCCTTACAAATGTTTTAATGGCTAAATAATCCTCTACTGTATGACTGTGCCATAAACCTATTTTAAAAAACCCTTGCTAAATGTTTAATTGGCTGAATCATTCATTAGTATAAATAATGCCAACAAACCCTAGAGTTAAAACCATTCCTTTCCCTCTTTCCAGATAAGGTTAAGTGGTGTGACCTGCCCACTGTTACAATGTAGCAAAGCAGAGGCTGCCCTTGAACCATGGGTCCTTCGTTCCTTCCCAAATCCGTAACGGAGACCTCCTCTGAGGAGTTTCCACCTCAACCACCCAAAAAAGGGACTGGGGATTTTTTCTTCAACACCCTCCTGAACCATTCGAACTTTATAATTTATGACCATGATTGTATCCGTTTCTCCCCAGATGAGGACAGGCTCTGAATGGCTCCTGAAACAAGTGTAGCTGGAAGGCATTAAAAGAACTAGAACCGGGGCGCCTGGGTGGCTCAGTCGGTTAAGTAGCTGCCTTCAGCTCAGGTCCCAATCCCAGGGTCCTGGATCAAGCGCCTGCTCAGCGGAGCACCTGCTTCTCCCTCTCCCTCTGCCTCTCCCCCTGCTCATGCTCTCTCGCAAATAAATTAATCTTTAAAATAAATAAACGAATAACTAGAATTAACTCTTGACAAACAGCAGTCTTCATCTTCGAAGACATTACCTCTGTGGCGTTAAAAATCCTGGGGAAAATCATCTTGGCAGCCCAACAGAGCACCATGGTAATACAGCAAATTGGTATTAACCAATATTCCCAAAAGGATTTAAGTTTATTAATGATTTTCAGTCTACTGGTGATTTATTTTCTGCCCACAATACACAGACCTAATATACGTGAAAATCTCTACCTATCAATTAAATGGGTCTGTGTTACCGCAGCATATGTAACCGGGGTTAGTTATCACAGCTTATGTACACACACCAAAAATCCTGCTCACCCCTGACCTGCCCCTGTGTTAGGTTCAAGATCAATCACTTCAGTTCAAAAAGAAATACATCTGTAAAGAGCAGCTGCATCTGGAGACTTCCTTGGTCTTGTATGAAGTGCCTGGGCCTAAGAGCTACACTACTTGCCCCCCAAATGGGGCGCCTGGGTGGCACAGTCAGGTAAGCACCAGACTCTTGATTTCGGCTCAGTCACAATCTCAGGGTTGTGAGATCGGGCCTCATTTGAGCTCCGCACTCAATGGGGAGTCTGCTTCTCTCTCTCTCCCCCTCTGCCCCTCCCCCTGCTCATGCATGTGCCCCCCCAACAAATAAATAAAATCTTAAAAAAAAAAAAAACTACCACCATTACAAAATGGGGGAGGGTGAACCCTGTTGAACTCCCATAGACCAACTAGTGAAAGGCTGGATGGCTTTGGGAAAGGCAAAGTGAGTGGATGAAAAAAGCAGGGAGCAAAGAGAACCATGTGAAGTAGCTCCAGACAAGACAGGTCTCATAATGCTTGCAATTCTAATGAAACGACCTAGGGCAGTAACTGATGACTTGAGTATAGAATAGCAGGCAAATACTAGATGTCCCGCTTTTTTTCACACCAGAAAGTTTCCTGTTCTTCCAAGAACCTCAACCTTTACTGAAAAGGTTGGCAGTGGATGGGGTGATGACCATCCCATCTACTTCCTCCTTGAGGAGTTTAATTCCCCCAATCTGGGAAACAATGAAGCAGACAGGCACTGTGGAGTTATGGTCACCCTCCCTTCTCAGTGAGAATGTTTATACTGTCTGTTCATCAGAAGAGTAAAAATAAAGAGTGCCTGGGTAGCTCAGTCGGTGAAGTGTCTGCCTTCGGCTCAGGTCATGATCCCAGGGTCCAGGGATGGAGCCCCACGTCGGGCTCCTTGCTCAGTGGGGAGCCTGCTTCTCCCTCTCCCACTCCCCCTGCTTGTGCACATGCACGCACCCTCTCTCTCTCTCAAATAAAATCTTAAAAAAAATTCACCCAATTTTTGAGTATAAACTCAAGAAATTGTTTTCCTTGCAAATAAAACATCTTCCAATTTTATACAGACAACCTAAAACGGCCCTGGCTGTGAGAGGGGAACACACTAGGCGAAAACTGGCCTTCTTGAGTCCCACCCCCCCTACCCTCCAGTACCCTTACCTCTTGGGCAGGTGAGCAAAGGGGTCCTTGGCCTTCGGCTCAGCAGCCAATGCCTGCTCACATTCATCCATCTCCTCCTCAGGAGCAGGGGCAGCAGCCTTTTTCTCCTCTTTCCTCTCAGCCTGGGGCTTCTGCTTCTCTTCCCGAGAACCCTTCTCTTTCCGTGGGGTGTCCTTTTTAGGCTGGCTCTCTGCAAACTTTTTAGCTGGTGCAGAGAAAGGGAGAGAAGTCAGTGTCCTGCCTCTTTCCATATGCCCCTAAAGGCAGGCAGCGAGCAAGGTGATGGAGGAAAACCGCTGGGTGGGACGACTACGGGATCTAGGCCCTGCACTGCTCAGCCGCCAGCTCCCGGTACGTCCTGGAGCAAGAACACAACACTCGGCAACACACACACGGACACCACGGTTTCTGTATGTTAACGCCAATGAAGGAAAGTCTGTATGTGTATCAAGTACTGGTCACTACGTGGGATACCCTACATTCTGTGGGTCCACGTAACCCACAAGCTTGATGATGGGCAATCGAGGGGCGGAGACCGAGCCAGGCCACGCGCTCCTCCCCCAGCAGACTCACCGTCAAACTGGGCCATCTTCTCGCAGAGCTTCACCTCCCCCAGGACGGCCCGGAACTGCGGCTGGTTGATGCAGGTGACGAACCAGCGGGTGGTATTGGGGAAAGCCTGGCGGAAAGAAGGCTCCAGGACCTGTCAGAACACAAGGGCAGAAGCAAAGGTCTTGAGGGGTTTCAAGCCAGAGACCTTTGTCTCTTTCTACACCAAGGCTCCACCTCCCTCTCAACCCCGAGAGGGCAGCTCCCTAGATACCATCCAACCCTGGAGGGCTGCTTCCCATTGACCTTCCTCCTTTACAGGATAGTCTGACTTAATGCACACTTGATCCCGTCTTTCGTTTACAACAAATCTACTTGATAGATATGTTCATATGGAGCCTTACTCCTTTTACAAAACCATTTCACACCCACACATTCTAATCTTTTAAATGTCATGTGTCAGGGCGCCTGGGTGGCTCAGTTGGTTAAGCGACTGCCTTCAGCTTAGGTCATGATCCTGGAGTCCCGGGATCGAGTCCTGCATCGGGCTCCCTGATGGGCAGGAAGTCTGCTTCTCCCTCTGACCCTCCCCCCCTCTCATGCTATCTCTCTCTCGTTCTCTCTCTCAAATAAATAAATAAAAATCTTAAAAAAATAAAGACAAAAATAAATGTCACGTGTCAGGGCGCCTGGGTGGCTCAGTCGGTGAAGCGTCTGCCTTCGGCTCAGGTCATGGTCCCAGGGTCCTGGGATCGAGCCCCCTGAAATGAGCCCCCCTGCTCAGCAGGGAGCCTGCTTCTTCCTCTCCCTTTGCCCTCCCCCCCATGTTCTATCTCTTCCTCTCTCACATACATAAGGTCTTTAAAAAAAAAAAAAAAAGTCACATGTCAATAAAACTAAAAGCAAACAAAGGTGGGGCAACACAGCTACCAATACTCAATACTCATTTTGCCAAACAAACAAGATAACAAAAACATTAACTACATTAACTACAGGATATGTATTTTTCTTTTTTTTAAAGATTTTATTTATTTATTTGACACAGAGAGAGAGAGAGACAGCTACAGAGGGAACACAAGCTGGGGGAGTGGGAGAGGGAGAAGCAGGCTCCTGGCCGAGCAGGGAGCCCGATGCGGGGCTCGATCCCAGGACCCGGGGATCATGACCTGAGCCGAAGGCAGACGCTTAACGACTGAGCCACCCAGGCACCCCAGGATATATATTTTTCTTTCACCAAACTTCAGAAACTAAATATTCAATAACCCAAAAAAGCTAAAAACAAAAAAATAAGTATTTCAGAGTAACACACAGTCCTTTAAAGTAAACTTAGCTTCGTGACAAACTTATTTACCATCTTTTAGTTTGCTAAGATCAGAGGGAAACTAATTCTGTCACAGAGACAGACCAGAGCAGTCAGTTCTGTAGTACTTGGCTTCAAATCCGATGCCACCACTTACTAGCTATGTGCCGTTGGGCCAGGTTCCATTTCTCCTCACCCACATAGCAGGAAGAGGATCCCCGCAAGGCCTCTGGCACAGGATCTGACACAAAGTAGGTGCTTTCCACCCCCCCAATTATTACACTACTATTCTGGACTAGTACCAGTCCAAGAGCTGCTGCGATGCCTGGGTGGCTCAGTCACTTGGGCCTCTGCCTTCGGCTCAGGTCATGATCCCAGGGTCCAGGGATGGAGCCCCACACTGGGCTCCCTGCTCAGCGGGGAGCCTGCTTCTCCCTCTGCCATTCTCCCTGCTTATGCTCTCTCTCTCTCTCAAATAAATAAATAAATAATCTTTAAATTAAAAACAAACAAACACAGGGGCGCCTGGGTGGTCGGTTGAGCATCTGCCTTCGGCTCAGGTCATGATCTCAGGGTCCTGGGATCGAGCCCCGCATCAGGCTTCCTGCTCAGTGGAGAGTCAGCTTCTCCCTCTCCCCTGCTTGTGCTCTCTCTCTCTCTCTAATAAATAAATAATCTTTAAAAAAAAAAAAAAACCTTTAGGGCGCCTGGGTGGCTCAGTTGGTTAAGCGACTGCCTTTGGCTCAGGTCATGATCCCGGAGTTCCGGGATCAAGTCCCGCATCGGGCTCCCTGCTCAGCGAGGAGCCTGCTTCTCCCTCTGACCCTCCCCCCCTCATGTACTCTCTCTCTCTCTCATTCTCGCTCTCTCAAATAAATAAATCTTAAAAAAAAAACTTTAAAAAAGAGCTGCTGCTCTGCAACATGTCATCTTCTTTGACATAGTAAGCTCAAGACTAATTATTACCTCGCCGGTTTTACAGCTTACAGAGGAGAAAAAGAACTAAAGGAATTCCTTCTCCCTCTCTCAAACACACACACCCCCCTCTACCTACAACTCGTAAGTAATGAAGCCGAGAACTGAACCTAGCCTGCCTCCGGAACATCTTGATACTGAAGCTACCAGCCCTACCTCCGTCTTTACAACTAACCACAAGCATAGCTGGACTTCCCAAAAAATACAGAAACAAACTAAACATCTTCGCTGCCAAACAGAAACTTAGGAAACAGAATGTTACCAAACTTCTCAGAGGAGAGAAAGCAGTCACTCACACTTGGGATCCCTAGAGACCAGCTGTTACCGGACACTCTCTCATATCCAAGTCCTCGGCAGAATACAGGGTAACCTGGAAGACTCATCACGTCGTTTCTAACCGCCCCCACCCTCTGCGAACCTGATTCTTTATAAACGTCACCTGTTTATAGAGCCACAACAGGGTGCAGACAACTGTGATGTCAGCCAGTGTCACACGTTCGCCCACCAGGAAAGTCCTCGTCTTCAAGTGAGCATCCAGTAGCCCCAAAATTCGCCTCACTTCCTCCTTTGCATTCTCTGTGGCCTATTGATTTAAAATGATCAAAAACTTAATAGTGGGTACCCATCCCTTTCCCTGCTCCCCTCCCCCAATGACAGGACAAAGGTAGCTATTTCATTTACTAAATCCTGGCTCATCCCCATCCTCTTTCAATGGAGTCAGATCCTAGGATCACTCCAAATGTATCACAAATTAAGCTCTCCATGTCAAATTTCTTCGTGGTGCAGTCTGGATTAATTTCCCACTATACTGGGGCGCCTGGGTGGCTCAGTTGGTTAAGCGACTGCCTTCGGCTCAGGTCATGATACTGGAGTCCCGGGATCGAGTCCCGCATCGGGCTCCCTGCTCGGCGGGGAGTCTGTTTCTCCCTCTGACCCTCCTCCCTCTCATGCTCTCTGTCTCTCATTCTCTCTGTCTCAAATAAAAAAAAAAAATTAAAAAAAAAAAATCTTAAAAAAAAAAAAAAATTTCCCACTATACTGACCTACTCCCTTACCTTTGGATTTTAGAAGGAACCTTAGAAGTCGTTTAACCACCCCCCTACCATTTGGTATAGCTTTTCTACAGCAGAAATCTCTCCTCTGACCACTCACAAAAGGCACCACTTCCATTGGGTCTGTGTGACAAAGAACCCAGATATCATCAACTGCAACCCAAATTCACACCCCAGTGATGAGGTCTTTTATTATCCACATATTCTTAGCATCCCCTTCTCTCAATCTATTTTATTTATTTATCTCACTTCCTGACGCTCAGGAGCTGATGCCATCCCTGCCCTTGGCTTCGCCCCCAGTTCCAAGGCTTACCTGCTTATTGTGGTGCATGATGCCCAAAGTGGGGAACACCCAGGTACTGGCTGGGGGCACTATGTCGCTATCAGCGAAGCTCACCCACTGCACCACCTGGGCTGCTGCCTCTGGAGTGCTTCCCCGCAGCTCCTCATTGCTCACTGCAGAGGCAGAACACAAAGGTCAGAACTTTGGGGTCATGCCAACATCAATCCAAGTCCATGCAAATTCCTCTCCTGTCCACTCCAGCTCACCCTCATCCTCTCCTACCTCCTTCATTCCAGATCTTCCCATTCCCACACCCACTGCAAATTACCATAGTACGCAATGGCATTGCTCTCGAACACACAGAATCCATCGTCACCCTCAAATGCTGGAACCTGGGACAAAACAGTCAAAAGATAAGTAAAATTCAGAAAAATATGTGAAATACACAGCAAGTTCTCACTAGCCAATCCCAGGAAGTGAAATCATTTTGGATAAAAATTCTTACATAAGGCTGACAACCCTTACTCAGCAAACTATTGATACAAACTACTGGTACTACCCGTAACCCAGGAATGAGAAATATTTGTTTTCCCTTACAATCTAAACTCACGTAAGAAACCCCAAAGATTAACATATTTTTAAATGTTCATATAAAATCCCTCAATCAAATAGGCAAAAGATCAAAAACCAAGTGTCATATCTCTGTCCATATTCTTTAAAGTATGGCTCCCCACACTGCATTTCTCTCTTCTCTGTTTAACTTGGTTATTTATCGATCTCTATAAGCCCCTGGGCTGGCTCATGGCAGATACTTGATACATTTGCACTGAAAACCATCAAAACTCACTCTCTCCCACAAATACAAAGAAACCTGTGAATTTTGTAACAACTCACTGGACAGCTCTGCATTATTTCTAACTACATGTAAATCTACGTTCATCTCAAAAGAATTTTAAATCACTGAAATGCAAAGAAAAAAAAGGTCATACGGAAAGCTCCCTTTCAAAGATGGAGACCATCTTCAGAGTGAGACAATCTCAGGGCTCCTTGAGTTCTCAGGACCTAAGACCCCTCTTCACTTTCCTACTTACCTTGCCGGCAGGAAATTTACGGAGAAATTCAGGGGTGCGGTTGGTTTGGCCAAAGTGGAAGTGGGGTGGTGCGGAGAGCACGCGGACCTGAGCCCCGCTGTACTGAGCAGCAATGAGAGCCTTGAAGGCCCTCCAGTTTTCAGGATATGTGTACAGGGTCTATGGGAGAAAGGGGGGAGGGAATATTAATGAGTAAAAAGATCCCAGTCCTAAATGTCACCTCCCAGGATAAATTCCCTGAGTTACTCCCAAACTGTTCAACTCACTTTTACTCCCCCTGGTGAACCAAGCTCTCTAGTATTGTGGTCATGTGTAATCAGAGTCCTCTGAAATACCGAAGACAGAACTACACACCAACTGCTAAATAAAGCTTGTTGACAGGCTTGACCTTCCCTGAGGACAGCTCTAGAAGCATTCTCATCTCAAATACATCCTCGAGAAACCCAGAACCGGTAGTTCCCTCAGACTCCACCTGCCGACAAACACACACTCCTCCCTTCCCGGAGCCCTGGTTTCATTCATTGACGGTGAGCGAGTGAGTACCTGCCTACTCCACTGCGGAGCCGCTCACCCCTTCCAAAGCATCACCCTTGTCTCTCACACCATTTCCAAGTTCCCCTCAGAAGAGCCACGGAGAAACCGAATGGCATCTTCTCTTCCTAAATCAACTCGTTCTCCCCAAAGAACCCCTCCTTCTTGTCACGCGTACCGTCCCTCCGGTTCTGTCCCGCAGTGAGTTCCCTGGCGTTGGCTTCTCCTTCTATTAACCTGGCCAGCACGGTGTGACTCCACCTTCCGGAGAGTCCTCCCACTCCCAAACCTCCCCGCCAGACGACCCTTAACCGCAGGCAGCTGTACCTGCCCACAAAGACCCTCCTCTTCACCCCAACCCTGCTGTTGCCCCACAAAACGGTCGCAAAAGTTCTGTCAACCTGCCCGGATCCCACGTCTCGAGGCGGCAATGAACCCGAACCCCCTTCTCAGGCCCCAGACGGCCAGGATCCGACATCTCTTTTCTCCTCTACCCCAGACCCTTCCACCTCTTTGGCCTCCAAGAGTCCCAGCCTCAGTTCCCCTCAGGGGCCTGGAAGCCTTACTCTTCAACAGTACGGTCTCTACACCCCGGATCAGTTCCCCACTCGGCTCCAGAACTCCTCTGACGCCGGAGGGCCCTACTCGGGCAGAGGATGGCGTCGGATACGGTGACCTGGATCGCTGGAGCCGGCAAACTTACCCCAGCCGCCATGGTGATTCCGCAGAGAAAGGGGGTGGGGCTCTCGGCGCTGCCGCAAAGTAAGCCGTCAGGGAGAGAAGGGGGGGAAGGGGAGAGCCGTGGAGAAACAGCAGCCGCAAAGCGAGGACGGCACAGACGGCATACGCACGACAGTTCGGTCTCCCGCGGCGGCTGAATTGGAAAAAGAAGGGGGTGGGGCCTGCTGGTCTGCGAGGCGGAAAGCTCGCGCCTGCGCAGTGGGGCTCTTGGCTGGCCCGCACCCCGCCCACCCCCCCGCCTCCAGCGCAGGCATGGCCAATCCGAGTCCTGACGTGGAGGTTGAAGGCGCGGAGGGTAAACTGTGAGAACGAGCTGGAAAACCTCCCCTTGTCTGCGACGTGGCACAGCTGCCAACTCCGCGCCGCGCCGGCTCCCAGAGGCGTTCCCCTCTAGCTCGGGAACCCGCGGTGACTTGACGGAGATCCTGCCAGGCCCCTAACATCAGGATTGTGGGACACTCACAGGAGCGGAAACAAGTCCGGCGTGGATAAGTCCATTTGTCCATTTGTTCCCGCTCTGTTTTTTGAGAGGAGAGAGTGAATATCTAACCAGAGCCCAAGTCAGAAACCCTCCCAGAGTGAGGTTTCCTCCCATTAAACCACCCTACGGCTCCGCGATGCATTCGCTGCAAGAAGGGCCCTGGTACCGGGCCTGCAGCCGGGGAGAGCCGAGGGAGAACACATGGCGGATCCCTTCCACCTGTCACCCTGGAGGGGCTTCCAGTTTACCCATGATGGGCTGCCCTTTACCCACGCTTAGGTCGGAAAATGTTTCCCCCATTTTAACCAGAACTCGGTTAAGTGAGAGAGTGGACGAAGAAGCCTGAACCCCAATTTCAGGCCATCACCATATAAATCCCGGTGGCAAGGTAAATGTGGAGGCAAACTTGGTTCTTCTGCCAGGTACTGCCCAAGCCGCCCAGCCGGCCCTCCATCCTTCGGGAACCCTACCGAGCGGGCTCGGGGTGCAAGGACACACACACACCATTGCAGGCGCTCGCTGCAGGCTGTGATAAACGGTAGGAAGGAAACGGGCTGAGACCTATTTTAGGGTAGCCAAGGACGGCATGGCTGAGAAGAGGCGGTAAGGTCTGGGGAGGACAAGTACTGGGTGGAAGAATTACTACCAGGTGGAAATCAGAGGAAACTGTAGTGTTCATTAAACTAGCAGCTTTATTGCCCCTTAGGGTCCCTGTCTTCACTCGAGGAGGTTCCGAAGTGCTTGAGGGAGGAAAACCTGTAAGAAATGATGGAGGTCAGGGAAGAGGCCTTGAGAATCCTGGATTGGAGTCACGGTGAGAGTCTGGTCAGCCTGGGAGGCAGATGCCACAAAGGTGAGGAGCGGCTCAGCCTCGGGCCGCTGTGCAGCACTGCTCAGTGCTCTCAGCTCCTGGGTGACCTGAGCCTCAACTGCCAGCCACTCCGCGGTGCCAGCGCCGCCTGCACGTCTCCCCTTGGTCTGCTGCTGCAAGCGTCGCCGGGCCCGCCGGCGCCCCTGCCACACTCGGTGCCACAGGGCACAGCGCCAGCTCACTGAGGGGAGCCCCACGCCCTTCCCTGTCTCACCTCGGGACCCTTCTCGGGCTGCCTCGGGTCCTTTGGGCCCCTGCTCTGCCAGTGCTGCAGGGCCCGGCTGCACCTCTTCACCAGGGGCTAGCTGCTTTCCGGGCGTCTGGGGTGGCTCCCCTGGCCGCCCAGGGCTCTGCACCCAGTCCTGCACCGTCTCTCCAACCTCTACAACCATTTCCTCCACCCCGTCTTCACTGTGGTCCCCGATACACCCCTGCTGCTCCTCCTGCCCTTCCTCACAGCTTTTTTCCTGTCCATCTAGTTTCAACCTTTTGCTTGTCCCTCCCTGAGGAGACTCCTCAGGTCCCCCTCTGTCTGACCGCAGTCTCTTGGTTCCCTGTTCTATATGGCACCCCAGTGCTTCCCTTAACACCTGGGCCAGGGCAGCGGTGAGCTGGGTGAAGGGAGCAGGGGGTAAGGGGATGGGTGTTGCAGACAGCAAGGAACTAGGGGAGCTGGGCTGCAGAAGGGGGAGCAGCCCCCAGTCCCGACCCCGGCAGGAACGCCGCTGGTACTGGAGGCTCCGGCAGTAACTGGCTGCCGCTCGGCAGCAGTTCTGTAGCCGCCCAGCTACCCGGCTGGTCACGTTGGCTGCCACATTGTGACTCAGGTCAAAGGGGTCCTGGAGATTCATGGGGCCAAGGCGCAGACCCTCCCAGCGATTAGAGAGCAGGCCCCCTGCCACAGGCAGTGCCTGACCCTCCCGCAGGGACAGCAGTGAGCCACGAAGATCCCAACAAGAGACGCAGGAGAAGAACTGGGCTAGCAGAGAACCTGGAGGAGGAGGAAGACCAGGCAGAAGGGGTTACTTAGAGGCCGGGACCGAGACAGGCCTGCACTAGAGGCATTCTCTTAGAAGGACTTTCTTTTCCCTTCCAAGTAGCTCAGAAGAGTGTCAAAAGCCAGACTCCTCTGATCTCTATATAAACAAGAGGCCCAGCCTCTCTCCCCATGCCCCCATTTCTATCCACAGCCAGCCCCAAAGGCCCCAGAGTCTCCATCTTTGGACTCGGCCCTTGCATCACCACAGGATCCTCAAGCCCTTGCCTGTACCCCGGCTTCCCCCCCAGATGCTGCTCCTTCCCCTCGCTAGCAGTATAACCTTGAGCAAGCCACTTAATTGCTCCAAGGCATGGTTTCTTCATCTGTGAAATGGTATTAACCATACTAGCTCTCCCACGAGGTTGCTATGAGAACCATGCCTGGCAAACGGTAACTGATGGATATAACCTACAGTTGTGATTAACATCATTTATTAATCCTCTCCCGGGCTCCCCAAACTCACTGAGGGGCTCCTTATTGGTGCTGGTCTCCAGTCTTGAGGCATCCCTGGGGAAACTACAGTCCCAGCCATCAACCTCCACCTGCTCACCCTCACCTGTGAAAGAAAAAAAGGTGAGGGTCAGACCGGAAGCAGGAAGATTTGGGGGTGACAGCAGAGATCTCATTCCTGGGGTAGCTCAGTGCGTCTAAATGAGAAAGGAGGAAAGCGGAAGCTAACAAGATAAAAGAGGGTGGAGGCCAGGCCGCTGTACCTGCTTTCTGGGTGAGCTGGGACACAGTGGGCAACACAGGAGGGTCCCTGGTCTGAAGGAAATAGACCACGAGCAAGGTCAGGGCGTAGTTACTGAGGAGGGGACCACTTCCTGGGTAAACAATTATTCCAATTAGATTGGAGGTGCATCTAACACCCTGGTTGGATCTCCCAACCCTGGTTCCTGTACCTGCCTCCCCTCCCCTCCCTGAACCCCCACCTTTGCCCCAACACCAGCTCAACCCCAAGTCTATCCTGATTCACTCTCACCTGACAGCCCTCGACCTTGAGCCCAGCAGCGGAGGGTGTACACGAGGGGCCGAACTCGCCCATCCAGCTCAGAGCAGAGACTCAGGAAGCGAGAGTTATGTAGGGCCAGCCTGGAACCAAGACAAGGATGTCAGTGCTGGGGAAACCCTCTGAACTATCACCCCAGCCCTTGTTCCAGGCTTGCAGAACGGGGGGCCAGCTGGAATGAGGCCAAAAGAGGGCTTCCCAAGTGTTTGCTGACACAGTCATGTCAAGAGGCATGCAAAGAAAGGGTATGCAAAAGGATGTCACATGTGGGGGCAGGGGGTGGGGTAGACACACACTACATCCTATATGCCCATCCTGGATAGGATATTCAAGAAGGGTTTTGTTACAAGACTGCTCAAAGCCTTTCATATGCAAAGAAACAAAGACCAGAAGGGAGGGAGAGGGAGCCTGGGTGGCTCAGTTGGTTAAGCAACTGCCTTCGGCTCGGGTCATGATCCTGGAGTCCTGGGATCGAGTCCCGCATCGGGCTCCCTGCTCAGCAGGGGGTCTGCTTCTCCCTCTGACCCTCTTCCCTCTCGTGCTGTCTCTCATTCTCTCTCTCTCAAATAAATAAATAAAATCTTAAAAAAAAAAAAAGAGGGAGGGAGAAAGAGACAGAAAGAGGAAGTCGGGGAGAGGGTGGGAAGAGAGAAACTGATTTGCATCTAACTTAGCATTTCCCAAACTTATTCAACCCTGGAACTGTTTTCTAAATCCCCTAAAGACAGTGTCCCAAGGAACAACACACTTTACATTCATGAAAATGGATGCCAGACAGGAGACAAATGGCAGAAGGAGGGACGGGACCCAACAAGGATAAGCTTGAGGTTCAGCAAGTACAGGAGCTTCCTACACCAGGGCTCCCTCCTCACCCACCCCAGAATGCTCAGCTGGCCTTCCCCAACCACCCCCCTAAACAAAGGTACCGGTTACTGAGGGAGACGTCACCGTGAAGACCTGAAGGCCGATGGCAAAACTTGACCACAGGGCGTCGGGCAGAGGGCACAGTTTGGACTCGATACACTCCAGGGACACAGCCCCGAAGAATGGATCCCACTAACTCCAGCATGGCTACCCCCTCTGTTTTCTCCCCGCTCAGGGCCTCTCCTAGTTCCAGGGCCTTCCCCAGGTCCCCCTCTCCTCGGTCCTCCTGCAGTGGTGAGGCTGGAGGCAGGGACTGGGGAGAGGCAAGGGTCTCAGAGGCCAAAGCAGAGTCCGGAGTCTGGGGTGCCAGGGAAGAGGAAGGAGTTTCAAAATCCAGGGCTTCTGACTCTTGGGGAGAAGGAGGCTGTGAGTCTGGGGGGGAAGCCGGGGTACAGGCCAGGGCTTGAGGATCCAGTGGTGATGCAAGGGCCGAGTCCAAAGATGGAGACTCTGGGGCCTTTGGGGCTGGCTGTGGATAGAAATGGGCTCAGTGAATATTCACCTCTCCTGCTGTCCCCCATCTGGGCAACATTCCCCAGGATATATCTATTACTGCTTATATGCCAGGTCCCATTTCCAAGGCTTTTATATATATTAACTCAGTTAATCCTCACACCCCCTCTTTAAAATTAAAAATAACTTTGTCACTGTCATGAAAGGCAAAAAAAGGCAGAGGAACTGTAAAAGAGACAGAGGGGCCAACACTAGCCTGCCGGTGGGCAACTGATGAATGCAGGGGATGAGCTGCGGACTAAAATCTCGTAACGTTTTTTTTTTAAGATTTTTATTTATTTATTTGAGAGAGAGAATTAGAGGGGGGAGGGTCAGAGGGAGAAGCAGACTCCCTGCTGAGCAGGGAGCCCGATGCGGGACTTGATCCCAGGACTCCAGGATCACGACCTGAGCTGAAGGTAGTCGCCTAACCAACTGAGCCACCCAGGCGCCCCTAAAATCTCGTAGCATTTTACTCCTGCACCAGGTAACACGTCTGTCCTTGCTAACGGTACTGTGGCTGTACCCAAGGATGCCTTTGTGTTTCCCTAATAGACACTGGACTATTATGGGCATCATGTATGCACCCTGCTCTCAAATGATTCTGAAAATGTGAAGTGTGTGTGCGCATGTATGTCTATATGTAGGGATAAAGAAAAAAAAGACTGATAAAACAAACTTATTTTTTAAATAACCCTTTTTGTGGGGCACCTGGGTGGCTCAGTCGGTTAAGCGTCTGACTCTTGGTTTCTGCTCAGGTCATGATCTCAGGGTTGTGAGATCAAGCCCCACATTGGGCTCTGCAGTCAGCATGGAGTCTTGAGATTCTCTCTCTCTCCCTCTGTCACTCCTTCCACTCGCGCTCAATCTCTCTCTCTCAAATAAATAAATAAATAAAATCTTTAAAATAACCCTTTTTGTAGGGGCGCCTGGGTGGCTCAGTCGTTAAGCGTCTGCCTTCGGCTCAGGTCATGATCCCAGGGTCCTGGGATCGAGCCCCGCATCGGGCTTCCTGCTCAGCGGGAAGCCTGCTTCTCCCTCTCCCACTCCCCCTGCTTGTGTTCCCTCTCTCGCTATGTATCTCTCTGTCAAATAAATAAATATAATCTTTTTAAAAATAAATAAATAATAAAAAAAATAACCCTTTTTGTAAAGTAGGGAGCATATGAAAGCTGTACTTTTGGCTCAATTTTGCTGTGAACCTAAAACTGCTCTAAGAAACAAAGCCTATTAAAAAATACAACCCTTTCCTATTCCAAAAGCAGAATCTGTACATCAGATGTTAGAAAATACAGATAAGTAAACACATAACCCCAAAATTACTTTATTGTATGTCCTTTCATATATTTTTTTCTCCAAAATACAGTATTATATATACCATTTTGAAATCTGGTTTTTTTCTGTTACTAATGCCATGTATCCTGTGTGAATTCGTATTCATCCTATCTAATACCCATCTAATACATTCACATTTCTCCAATTATAATAACCCTTCCGGGTTCCATTATCCACATTTTACAAATGAGGAACTAAGGCATGAGAGAGACTGTGCTTGCCCAGAGTCCCATGACCATCCCCACTGACTCTTCCCAGATGCCTCCCCGGTCACTCACCTGGGACTCTTCCAAGTCACCCAGATCCAGGAAGAGGTCAAGATCACAGCCATGGACATCAAAACTGTTTATGGAAGAGCCAAAAGGATGGACCACACAGCCTGGATGTCAAGCAGAAAATAAAGGTCGAGTGCCATTACAGAGGAGTATGGGGTGGAAAAACACGGTGGAGCACGAAGAAGGAAGAATAGCCAAATAAATGCCTCTAGCTGCTGGAGACCTGGGGAATGCAGACTGGGGGCAGGGGAGGGAGGGAGGACGGGGGCTCCAACATGGTAAGGGAAGTGACTCACCGGGGAAGAACTCTGTGAAGACCTCCTGCATCAGGGCCACCACGAGGCTCCGTAGCTGGCGCTCAGCCTCAGACAACTCCCTCAGCCCCACGAGTTTCACCATTTGTGCCCCCACATCTGGGGCGTCAGCTAGTGCTTTGGCCAGCTGGTGACTGTCAGGGGCCACTCCTTTGGGGGATTTGGAGGCTGGGCTCTGGAACTCTTTCTGCTCCCGTGGCCGGACCCGCAGGCGATGTCCTCCCAGGCTGTGCTGGGGCTGTGACAAGACAGCTTCCCGGGTCCCGATGTCCCCCATCTCCACGATAGCAAACACTCCCTGGCAAAACACAACAGGGGCAGGGATCATGGTTTTGGAATAAAAAATCCGAACACATGGTTTGACAGTGGGTGAGATTCTTTGAAATGGGGACCACCCTATAAATTGGGAATATCTGCTAGTGTTTCTGGAACAGGGAACATATTTAGAAAAACAATTCTCTCCCTCACTCCCATCCCACACATTTACTCTCATCCCATTCTGCCTCTGAAAATCCCATTTTATTTATTCCATTCTCCCCTACTCTTGCCAATGACATGATTTCACCACTTATACTCTGATGCATCACCTAACTTTTCCTTCTAACTTAATTAGACTTTTAGCATTGATTTAGAATCCACGTAACTGTGCTAGGTGGAAATATAAACATACCCTACCTTGAACAGACTTCCTATCTAGAAATAACAACAACATGACAGCGTGATGCTATGATCTGGTTGAGTTCCACAATATTCACTAGGAGATATATATACATATATATATATTTAAGGCAAAATGTTAGCAGAAGCGGGAAAAATATGACTGCCTCGGGGCAAAAGTCCATATTCTTTTACGTTCTCTTCAGTAGTAAAGATAGAGCCTCATCCTGCTTATAACAAAGTATGCGACAATAACCAAGACAGTGCGATACTGGGGCACCTAGCTGGCTCAGTCCCTGGAGCCTGCGTCTCTTGATCTCGGGGTCTTGAGTTCGAGCCCCACGTCGGAGGTACAGGTTACTTAAAAAAAAAGGAAAAGAAAAAAGGGTGGCACTGGCACAAAGACAGTTATTCAGATGAAGGAAATGAAACAAAGACTCCAGAAATTAAACCCATACCTCTATAGTCAACTGATTTTCAATAAAGTTGTCAAGACCACTCAATGAGGAAAGAATAGCCTTCCCAACACATGGTACTGGGACAACTGGATAGCCACATATAAAAGAATAATATTGGGGGCGCCTGGGTGGCTCAGTTGGTTAAGCAGCTGCCTTCGGCTCAGGTCATAATCCCAGGGTCCTGGGATCGAGCCCCGCATCGGGCTCCCTGCTCCGCGGGAGGCCTGCTTCTCCCTCTCCCACTCCCCCTGCTTGTGTTCCCTCTCTCGCTGTGTCTCTCTCTGTCAAGTAAATAAATAAAGTCTTAAAAAAAAAAAAAACAAACCCAAGCTTATTTGTCTAGTACCACCCAGAAGACAGGGTATTTTGACCAGTTAATTTCAGTACCTCTCACTGTAAGTTAATAAACTGCTAGCTGGTTTATCAACCAGTCTCTTGTGGGGTTAGGATACATCTGCCGATGGTGTGGTCTTAAAGCACCTACTTCATTGTAATTACTCATTTAATTGTCTACTTTATTCACTAGACTATAAGCTCTGTGCCTGCACGGGCCACATCTATCCTATTCACTACTGAAAATGCAGCTCTGGGGGCGCCTGGGTGGCTCAGCCGTTAAGAGTCTGCCTTCGGCTCAGGTCATGATCCCAGGGTCCTGGGATCGAGCCCCACATCGGGCTCCCTCCTCGGCGGGAAGCCTGCTTCTCCCTCTCCCACTCCCCCTGCTTCTGTTCCTGCTCTCGCTAACTCCCTCTCTGTCAAATAAATAAATAAAATCTTTAAAAAAAAAAAAAAGAAAGAAAATGCAGCTCTGACGCACCTGGGTGGCGCAGTCAGTTAAGCATCAGACTCTTGGTTTCAGCTCAAGTCGTGATCTCAGGGTCGTGAGATCGAGCTCCATGTCAGGCTCCACGCTCAGCGTGGAGTCTGCTTGAGATTCTCTCTCCCTCTCAAATAAATAAATCTTTTTTAAAAAAATGCAGCTCTACACACACTGCCTAGTACAAAGTCAACAGCTAATATTTGGCAACTAAAATGAAGACTGACTGACTAAATTAATGACCAACAAGTCCCCCAATGACTAACTCTAGTGAACTGATAAAATCCAAGCAGGGGCCGGGGAGGTGGGAGAGTTGGGGGGGGGGGGGAGTTGCGGTTCGGGAAGGCTCACAAAGGTGGACTGGCCCAAGTATTGTGGTGTCCATCAAGGAACAAGCCACAGAAGGCACTAGCGGAAACAGGGCTGCTGGTTTCTCTCTCATTTCGTTTTGTATGTGGCACACCTGACTCATCCTTTACCCCAAGAGCCATTCACTCTACCTTGTCCTTGTCCATGACGACACTGGCCACGGGTCCAAATGCCTGGAAGTACTGAGTGAGCTGAGCAGAATCCGCATCCCGGGGAAAGCCACTGACAAACACACTTCGAAGTCCCTGGGCCTTTCGGGCAGCTCGTAGTTCTACCAGGTGCCGGTGCTTCCGGCCCCCCAAGTGGGCATCTAGGCTGGGTCCTGCAAAGACAAACGTAAGACAAGAAACATCCAAATCACTCTTCAGTGTACTTACCCCCTGACTTTACCTAAATGCACTCCTAAGTCCTACTAATCCTCCCAAGCCACAGAAAGTGTGACCTTTGAATATACAAAGTCCTGGCTCTTTTCACCCTCCTCTCTTGTCCATGTGTCTATATAAAGTATTCTAAGTGGTTCCCAGGAGAACTAGCTACAAGTTTTTCTTAAACCATCTCTAAGGGCTAGGTAGAGCAACACCTGCAAATTATAAAACAAATTAACAGGAAACTTACCCAGGTCATATACAGAAGAACTAAATAAAGCAGGACCCTAGACTATTCCCTCAAGGATGGTCTCTAGGTATGGTACAGAGATTGCAAGTGCAAGATTTGAGGTCACACTGCCCAAGTTTAAATCCCGGGTCTGGCAAACTGTGCGAGATCTTGGGCAAGTTACTTAACCTCTCTGTGCATGTTTCGTAGAACACAAAATTAAGATATTAATAGTACTTACCACATGGTTATTATGCAATATAGAGTACCTGGCAGTCTGGTACATGTTGAGCATGGGAAAAGTTAACAATTATTATTTTTATTAAATTCTGGGTCAGCTGTTTGTTGTCGCCAATGTATATGATGGGCCAGGGGAGACTATGCTGGATTTTTGGCTTGCCCTACAGGACAAATAGTGATAGTGCCATTCACAAAGAAAAAGAACAGAAGATTCTGTTTAGCGAAGTTAGTGATTCCAGTTTAGGGAAGATCATGATTCCAGACTTCAGAAGTGGAATTTGAGTTCACCTGAGTGGCTGAGTCGGTTAAGCGCCTGCCTTCCGCTCAGGTCATGATCCTGAGGTCCTGGGATCAAGTCCCGCATCAGGGTCAGAGCCTGCTTCTCCCTCTGCGCCCCGCCCCGCCTCGGGCACTCTCTCGCTCTCTCTCTCAAAAATAAATAAAACCTTTAAAAAAAAAACCTTGAATTCGAGGTTTCATGTCCGCTGCGCTGTCATACAAGAACCCTGTCTACTTTGCCAAACCCACCTCCTTGTCACGCATGCCATGCTCCTTCCTACACCTCTGCCTTTGGGTAGCTCCTCCGTAGGGCTTCCCTGAGTTAATTACTACTTTCTCTGTGATCCTACAGCTCTCCAAACATGTCTACTGAGCATTGGAATTGTCTCCACCTCTCGATGGTGAGTTCCTTCATCTCTGAATCCCCTCACCCCACCCGAGAGCCCAGCAGAGTACCAGACACAAAGGTGGTGTCCAACAGATGACCGTTAAAGAGGGAAGAAACTTTAGCTATGGAGATTTCGGATACCAGAAAGGAGGGGGTAAGGTGGTGGGACTTTCGCCACTCTCCAATCCCTTCGTACAGACGGCGTGAAAACGGAGGTGAGTGACCCTACCAACCGACTTGACAAGAACTATGACCTATAACCCTAACTTTCGCTAGGACCCAAAGACGAGAACTCACAACCACCCCCTCACAAGCCACCGCTTACGGTTGGCTGTAGTAACGTGGCAGAGGCAGCAGCGGAAACCCCCACGGGGCAGCGACTGGACATCCGAATCCACTGCCGCCATCGCGACTCTCCAGTACCGGCAACACACAACCACTTCTGCCACCACCGGAACTCACGCCTACAAATCGCAACGCGCTTGGAAGCAACTTCCGCCAGCCCGATAGGAAGTGACGTACGTCGACCAATCGCTCAAGCACACTCCTCGGGAAACTGAGCTCCTTGGACTCAGGGTTCCGTTTCCACCCCCGCGTTAAAGTCTCTTCCACCAGTTTCAGGAGAAGCCGCTCATCTTTGATACTTATCTGCATGCTGTAAGCCGATTGGTGTGCTCTGAGCCATTCAGGCATTAATTGGCCCAAAGATCATGAGTATTCATGAGGCGGCCACAAACGCCGGCGCCGGGGCCCTTTGAAGTCAACCGGCTGTTTCCCTCCTGCTGCTTGGTTGAGGGACGCTGTAGGTACCTTCCCTCTGGGGCGATAGGGACCCGCGGCGCTCCATCCTCAAACCCGTATTTACCCGGCGAATAAAGGCGGAGGATGAGCCGACTTCACGAAGCTCAAGGCTGTCCCTGGATTCCCGAGTTCCTTAGGGCTGCTACTCTCTCCTCTGCCCTCGGTCCTCCCCCCATTCTGCGACCACTTCCCAGCCCTGGTTGGGGAGCTCTGCCCCACTGGGCACCTCCCAGACTCCACTCAGCCACAACCAGATCGCTGCGGCCCCGTGAGTCAGGCTTTCCTTCCGCAAGAGTGGGCTGCGTGGAGTGTAGCCACGAGGCGCTAGAGCCACTAGCCCACTCCAGGCATGCGGTGGGACCTACTTTGGTGGCAGCAGAGTGAAGACTGTTGGAAGAAAATGCTGCTTTCCCCAGACTGGTATAGTGGTCAACTCCTCCCGATACTGCCCAGGTGTAAGCTCGGAATGGGGAGAGTGAAGGAGCTGGGAGGCCCCAGGGGCAGAGAACAGGAAATGGAGAGAACTCTCGGTCGGGCTAAGCAGCTCCTGCGGTAGTTATTGGCCCACAGCTTTGGACTGTGAAAAGCACACTGGACCTGAGGCAGACATCTGAAGGTCTGTAACCTTAAGCAAGTCCCAACTGCTGAGGCTGTTCCCCTATCTGTAAGGAAGTGCAGAAGGAACACATAGTAGGCCTAACTTCCTGTACATTCAAGGGTGCTCCTGCTGTTGGGCCCTGCTCAGGCTTCCGTTTCCCAAACCCAAGAAAGCAGGAGACGGTTCTAGAATGGGCCTGGATATCAAGGCAGGTGCTGAGGCTAGTCTTCGGAATCCTTGAGCAGCAATCTGTGCAAATATACCACAAAGCTGGGTGGTAAGAGACTGCAGTATCCCCAAGGTAGGCTACATCTTGCCCTGGCCTCTAGCAACTCCCAGAATTTCCTGAGAGGTGAGTAAGGGTTGGGAAATAAAAGGAAAAGCACCTTCACACCTCCCTTCCTGTGGAAGCCACCAACCACCCAGAGTCCTCTCATTCCAACTGTTCTGAATGAATCTGTATGTATCTAGAGGAGCTTGGGTTCCAGCACCACAGGGATCTGGGGAGCAGTTTGGGCCCCCGGAGAAAGCTAGCTGAACAGGCTGCCTGTCCATGCTGCCTATCTCCTAAAGCTGTTCTCAGGGCAAGTCCCATCTGTATCTCCTTTATTATCCTTTGTCCTTTATTTTCCCAATTAAGACACCACTCTCCCCACTACCACCACCACCCCCCCACACACACATACCCATGGGCAGAGAACAGCTGAGCCAGGAGAAGCTGAAGAAAACAGCTTTTTATTTGTTACTGTAAGAACCAATTACAGAATCCGAGGTTAAAAAAATGGACAAAAGATCTTTATTTCTGAGAATTGGCGTACAAAAGGCAGAGGGGGCACAGGGAGGGAAGGAAAAGAGAGAGCATGGGCTGGGGCTGATGCCAGCTTAGGGGCTTCATACTCCAATTAGGAAAGTCCGGACACCGGACAGGAAGAGAAACCCCCATTAGAAAAAAAAAAGACATGGCAGTCATGGCAGTGCACGCCCCCCTCCCCCAACCACCACCTCCTATGGATTTACTCTTCCCCTCCCCCATCCCTTCACAAAGGGAGGCAAAATTTTTAAAAAATTAAAAAACCCTCCCCACAAGACTGTCCAAGACAACTGTGGGTCCTACCCCCCAAAACAGGCTAGGTTCCCACAATGGGTCAAGTTCCTGCAGTGTGCCCTCCACCACCAGGTATGGAGAAGCATGCGAAGGGGACAAGCCTCCAAGTGGTAACACCAGAGGGCGCCCAACCCCTCCAAAGACACACTCACTTGCTCCCTCCCTCCCTCACTCCTCATTCCCTTTGATACTAGAGTAGGAAGGGAGGTTGGATGCCCTGGGCACCCACCCTCTAGCTTTCAGCCCACCTCCCTTCCCCCACAGATGCTCAATCCTCGAGGACAATGGGCTCATTGGTGCTGGCAGGATGTGCGGGTGCAGACAGTGGGACTGGGGGCCGCACTGCAATCAGTGGTGGCTTCACCTTCAGGGGCAAGTTGGGCCGGCGGGCAGCTCGCCGCATCTCCAGATGGGTCAGAGCCTTCCGCAGGGCCCTGGCCAGGAAAAGAAGAATGGAATAAAAAAACGAAGACTCTCGAGGTGAAACCCCACATTCCACACTCCAGTTCTGCCTTCCGGCCCATTCTTTCCTGACATCCCCATTCTGCACCCAGTCTTGCTGGAAGCGGTCTTGCTCAGAACTATTATCCTTACCCACCAATCTGGGTTGTCAACCTCTCAGCCCCTCCCATGGTGGCCTGCCTACCTGGTATCCTTTGTGGCCACAAACACCACAGGATTGGGGGCATCAGCTGGGTTTAGTTTCTGACGCTTGGCTGCTGGCTGTGAGCTTGAACGAATCCCTGAGGCCAGAGGCCTTCCATTGGCAGAGAAGGGAACCCCTGCTCCTGCCATCTGGGGGATGGGGGGGGGGGCGGGCAGCACAATGAGAAAGGACTCACAGATTCCAATCAGAAATAAAAGCCCACCCAATCAGCCTGGCCCACTCCAGCTGTCAACTCACAGTTTCATAGGCCCGTTTCACCATAATGCCCCCCAGACCCCGGTTCTGGGTCAGCTGGTTTCTGTTGATCGGTGTCTTGGTACCCCGAGGTGTTTTTGGTTTCAGAGGCGCCTGGGCCACTGCCATGAAAAATGTAAGAGAAAACTTAAGAGAACTTTCATGCTTTTTCTTCTCTATGTAGTTTCCCTGGGCATCCCCAAAAGCAGTGATGGGGGAGGGGTCTGGCAAGCAATTAGCACATGGGTGTGACCTTAGCATTCACTATGGATAGCTTATGAGAACTGTTATTAACGTACAAAAGTACAGGCTATTAGACTAAATCTCTTTGGACTTTGACAGTGAAAGGATGACAGAGAACCTGACACCACCTAACCGGTTCCATCCCCTACCCAGATCTTTGACGATGGTTGCCAGCGGCAGCCGCACCAGCGGGTGAATCTTCAATGGAGTCTTCGCAGCCTTAGGAAGTCGAATGGAGCCTAGAGGACAAAGGAGGAGGTTCTTGAAGGGGCTTCGCTATTCAGGCCTCTCCTACGGCCAGGAGACACATCTACTCTCCTACCCAAGCGCTGTGGCCTGCTATCCCTGCTGTCATTAAACATCCTGAGCAACACTGGTCTCTGCTCTGCTTTCTGGCCAGAGCATCCCGACCTGCCACTAGCCCCACCACTCCTGCCCTTACACTCCGCCTTGATGGCATTGGCATTGATAGGGGCATAGGGTCGTCGGGCAGCCCTCCTCGGCTGTAACAGGTCCCTGCACATGCGTCTGGCCAGACGGGTCAGCTTTGTGGTCTGGAGCAGGAATGTTTGCCTGTTCTTAGCCAGCAGCTTGGCCCGGTTGGCGCTGGTCGTATAGGGGGAGAGACTTTGGGCTTCAGGTCTAGACAAATGACCCCTTGAGTGTGGCTCCTGCAAGAAAGACATGGGAAAAAGGGAGAACCCAGATGGGCACTGAGGCTCTCCTTTCTTCCATTCTCTGCAAAAAGCCATTTATTCCTGCCTGATCTCTTTACTGCCATCCCAACCTACCTGTCTCTCCAACCATCAACGAGCACCCCCTCCCCACCCACATATACATCACACCATCACCAAACCACCATTTAAGGGGTTGGGTATTCTTGCCTTCATCTAAAGCTCACATCAATATGCCTACTGCTCTCCCCTGCCTATTCCCCATCAGTCCTTACTGTTGTGCCCCGAGCGGCCCCCTCAAGCTGGGTCGGGGTCTTCAGTCCCCCATACTTCTTCCAGTAGATCCAACAGGAAGCACAGAGGCGGCACTGCATGTTGGGTGGGCCCCAGGCATACCACTGAGCAGACTGTGTGGCTGTAGGAGCGTGGAGAGAAGGGGGGAGGCTTGGGAAAAATACGCCACCTGAGCCCCTCAGGTCCTTGGGCCAGAGAAGACCTCACCCACCCCCAACATCCCTATCCTTCCCTGGAACTCACTGTGGCAGCTCTCACAAGTCAGGCCCTTCTGGAATCCAGCGCCATTCATGCCAGGTTTCGAGCCCACAGAGATGATCTGGTTAGGATTTGGCTTAGTACTAATGGGAACAGTGTGGGGAGAAACCAGGAACTGGTCAAGGAAGAGAATCCCATTTCCACCTCGTCTCTATCATCATTTGACTCTCTGACCCTGACTCCTGCCCACTGCCAATCACTGAGAAAAGCATGAGTTGGGGGAGAGGGGAAGAAAAAGAAAACGCGCCAGCCTCCCCCACCTACCGCACTTACTAGGTAGGGATATAGACTTGTTTTAGTTTGCTGTCTGCTTCAGCAGCTTTCAATCTTTTCTGCAGGAGAGGAAAAAAGAAAGAAAGAGAAGGATCAGAGCATCTCTGCAGGAGGATGTCATCAACTCCCAAAGGCAGAGGTGAGCAGGAGGCCCCTGGTCCAGCCTTCCCAGCCCAGCCCGTACCTGCTGAATATAGCGGTCTGTGGTTTTCCACATGTAATAAAACTGGACTATGCTGGCGAGTGACTTCCAAGGCAGCTAAGGAGGCAGAGGAAAGAAAGCAGAACTGGCATCTGACCCCAGGTCCTGGTTCCCTCACCTGTCAACTCTTCCACCTCTCCTCCCAGCCCCATCCACTTACAAAGTCCTGGCGAATATCATTGAAATCCTTCCCATACTTCTCCAGGGCCTCCTCAAACAGCATGGCCTCTGAGGCAGACCACTCCTCCATCTCATCCCGACATAGCACCGGGCCCCCCTGGGGCACCAGGGTCGACATGGCTTTAGCCAAGTCATAGCCGTTCCTCTGCAGCGTATCCATTGCATGGAACTACAGAAAAAAGGAAACAACGCTGATGGCCCGAGCCCCTCCGCACCACACTCTCAGAGACCCTTCTCCTCTCCTGTCTCCAGGCTCTGCAGGTCCCCACAGAGCCCAGCCTGTCCGACTGCCCAGCCGCCTCTGCTTACCAGGGTGATATCTCGGGAGGCGGCGGCTGCGCTCATGTGCAGGCTTGGCTGCCGAATGGAGCTGCTGCAATCTAGGGCTCTTGCAAAGGTGCCCACAGCTCTGAGGGAGAGATTGGGAAGTCAACAGGGAAAGAAGAAGGCATGAGTGGGCTGAGGAACTAAGCCAAATAAGGAAAACACCCATGCCAAAAAAAAAAATCAAGTCCACCTCTGAGAATGCAATGCAAGATGTCCACACCGCCCCCAGCCCACCTTCCCCATCCACCCACCCCTCACCGGGCCACCACGAGAAACTGATCAATCTGCCGGTCTGTGAGAGGGTTGTCTGGGTCCCAGACCTTCATCTCCATCTTCTGTTGGTTCCGATTATCAGATTCTCCTGGGGAACAGGACGATGGCAACATCAGGGTCAGGGAAAGGAGGATAAGTGTCTTGACACAACAGCACCTCGTTCCTCCTTGTCTCCTGCCAGGATTCTATCAGCCATCTCAACTCTCAGACTTCTCTTCCCAACTGTGCTCATTTGCCCCTCTCAGGCTCCCAGGGTCCCATACCGTCAGGGTGGCAGCATAGAGCCATGAAGACTATGCAGCATGCAACTCCACGGCACACCATTCACAGACCCTACCATGTTCAATGACCCA
The DNA here is from genome assembly GCF_002201575.2 of Neomonachus schauinslandi. Classification (NCBI taxonomy): domain Eukaryota; kingdom Metazoa; phylum Chordata; class Mammalia; order Carnivora; family Phocidae; genus Neomonachus; species Neomonachus schauinslandi. Next base: position 9,184,560 of record NC_058413.1, on the reverse strand, counting down.
GTAGCCATACAGTCCATCCTGCTGCTTACCCTCTGCCAGGCGATCTGGGATCTCAGCTTGGTATTTGCAACCAACTCTGATCTCCCCCTGATCAGCCAGAAGTGTCTTCTGCACAGGGTCAAACACCAGTGAGTAAAAAAAGCAGTCCTGGAGATGGGAAGAGAAAGTAAGCAGGCAGCAGTCCTCAGAGGCAGGGGGCAGTGGGGAGGATCCAGAGTTCCCAAGACAGGCAGTCTGTCAACCTATACTTCATCACAGTTCTACTTTCCTCTGGCCTCCTCTTGGGGCATACCCACCCTGCTCCTTCTCCCAGCACCTCTTTCTCACCTCCTTTTCCAAGTACTGGCTCAAGATGTCAGTCTCATTCAAGAGGGTCACACTGCATTTCCCCCTACAGAAGAGAGGTCCGAAAACCCTGGGTGAGCTCCTCATTCCCTCGCCACAGTATCTCCAATACACCACCCCCTCCTCTCCAGCTTCTAAAGAAGTGCATGCAGGCCACAGTGGCCTGGACTGTCCTATACCGTATGTGCGTGGCTGGTAACGATTCAAACTGCCGAGAAAGAAAAAGCTCCCGGTGCTTCAGCTGATGTCGCTGCTGCTCCGACACCCCTGGCTGCTTTGATTCCTCCTCAAACTCCCCTGGGAGATGAAGGAGGAAGAAGCCAAGTCAGAAACTAATTCAGAAAGAAGCCACCTTGGAAACTCTAACCCAGGGAAAACACTTCCTATTCCAGCTGGCTTTTTCACGTTCCCCGGGCATCTGCCTCTCATACCCTTGGCCCACCAGCTTTCCCGCTTAGCCCTCTTCCCCGTTATAGTGCTCCCAACTCCCCATCGCTAATGCCTTGCGAATAGCTGCTGAGAGTGCAAAGAATGCCACAGAGACACATCCCAAACCCAGGTGCCAATGCTCAGACGCCACTCACAAAGCACAAATCTGCCCACATTAGGCCCAGCAAGAATATTACACTCGTCTCTCTTGCTAAACCAGCCTGAGGTCCAGAAACCCAATAAGGTGAAAAATCATCACACAAGGTTGTGTTTACCGTTCTTCTTTTCAGATTTCAGGAGTGTCTTTGCTCTTAAACAAAATGCAACCCTAACTACCCTTCACTGTCCACTTGGCTAATGATAGTTTGTTTATGGGGCTTCCAAGGACAGTACCTCTCAAGCCAGTGCCAACACCTTCTTCCCCAAGCACTGCAACTTTGCCCTGAAACCTTGGTGGAAAGGGTTAACTTGGCTGGGGGCCAAAGCGGGAGGGGGCAGGACAGCCACAGGCCCAGGCTCATTGGTGCATTGTTCCCAACCTCAGGGAGAAGGGGGGGGAGGTGGGGGTGCAGCAGGCTCCACCCCTCGCCTGTGTGCTCCGGAAACCCTGTGCTAAGGCAAGGGGGGGGGCGAACCACACCCCCCCACCCCTTCTGATTGGACAAGGCCAAGGTCAGCCCCTGCCAGATGGGGCTGGAAACCCCAGAGGGCCAGAGAACTTGGTAGGCCTAGCTCCTCCTTAACCCCTTCATGCCCAAAGCCGCCTGAAAGAAGGAAAATAATTTCAGAAGGAGAAACAAGAGGAAGAGGAAAGAAAGCCAAAGCAGGAAAGGAAAAAGAAACAAAGGAAAACTGAAGGAAATATGTTTTTTAAAGGAAGATGAAGGCATAAAAAGAAAAGATAAGGCAAAAGGGAAAGATGTAAAATGGAGTGGTGAGAAGACAGAATGGGTGAGAAAGAGGAAAAAGGGCAAGAAAACTTTTCTAACTTCCTGTTCTCTCCCTTCAATGTATTCTCACTACCTTGTGATCACAAAATTAGGCCGCTTCCCTGTTACGCAGGCTTCTAAATACAAGCTCTTCCTCTTCAACCTTGACCTTTACAGTCACCACCCATCGTCTCAGTGTACCCAAAACTGTCCCCCAAGGGTCTTGCTTCTCTAAACGCCTTCCTCATCCCCTATTTAAATACTATCATGTCTTTTACACCCATCATTCAGATACACACAGTCACACACAGGCCATTTTCTGGCTTTCCTTATCTTGGTCTCTCCACCCTGCTTCCAACCCCAACATGTAAAAACAGGCCTCCCTCCGCAGACCAGGCATTTCCCACCCCCAAACTCACACCCCTGCTTTGGGCATGCTACCAGGGGAAACACGTGCAGGGACATGCCCTGGCCTCAGATCATGGGGAGGGGAAGTCGGGGGGGGGGGTGAGGGTGAGGTGGGGGTGCGAAGACACTCACTGGCATTGCTATCAGCCAGGCTGTTGAGGCTACTAGAAATGTCCCTTCGCCGGAAAAGGCACACAACCTTTGCCTCCACGTTTCCATTTGCAGTCTAAGGGGATAAAAAATGGCAGTAAAAATTGGTCATTTAAAGGTGGAAACATATAAAGAAGAAACTAACAACAGTGAATAAGGTTCTAAGGGGTGTACGTAGAAAAACCCAAGAAATTATGGATAAAGAGACTTACACTCAAGGACAGACTTCCAAACTTTTTTTTCCCCAGACTGTCCCTTTCCTTAGCCCCCAAGAGATAGACCAGGAAAGTTCCCACCCAACTCTCAAAAGCCTTTCCTGAATACATCCAGTGAATGAATGAATGAATATGAATGGGCACTTAGGATAGGGTTGGTTCCCCACCCCCACCCCTCTGGCTTCCACCTGAAGTTAGTGACCTCAGAAGAAAAAAGACCCCCCAGGAGGGGGAGAGGGGAGGCAGGACAGGACAGGGGTGGGACTCTGCTCCACTCACCTTGTTGAGCTCCTCAATCCGTCTAACCAGGTAAGGATTGCTAGAAGAATTTTCAAAATAGACATAATCTGTAGGAGGGGGTGGGGAGGCATCGGTAAGATCAGAGGAGGAGATGGAAAAAACTGAGCACCAGGGTAGGAGAGAAAAGTAGGCCCGAAAGGACCGAAAGGATAAGGGTCCAGGTAGAGAGACGCTGAAATGTGGAAGTGGAGAGACTACGAGAAAACAAGGGGTTTCCCCCACCACCACCCCTGACCACCTAGTTCTTTTATCAAATCCTTCACTCAAAAGTGAGCCTTAAGGAAGAGACGAGAAGCAGGGGGTCCCCCTGCAGTCCCCACAACTCAGCAGTGGAGGTGCACCCCAGTCTCGGCCGAGCGAGCAATTGTTGACTCCAGCGCAGGGCCCTCACCTTGTAGAACCCAGGCGCACAATAACGCCCGGGGGGAGGAAACCTCCCGTCGGCTCCCGCTCAGGTGGCAGAGCGGTCGCCCCGGCCCCCCGCGCCCCCTGCCTGCCCTGTCAGTTCCCTCCGAACCACTTTCCCAGGCCCCGCTCCCCGACCCAGGGGCCCCCGAGGCAACCCTGAGAGTGCCGTCGGGGCTGCCCGCAGCCTCGCCCGGGGCCGCGGCGCCTTCCCCGCGCCCTCGCTCCCCATGTTCCCGGTTCCGGTTCCGGTCCGCGCTCGGGACCACGCCGCCCCAGGCGCGGCTCCCCGCACTGCCCGGTGCCGAGCCTCTCCGGCCCCGGACCCCGACCTCTCCCGCCCCAGACCCCGCAGCCCCTGCGCCCGGTACTCACCCCCCACCCGGTACATGTTGGCCGCCATGGCCGTTCCCGCCGCCGCCTCTGGACGCACAAAGGGGTCCGGGAGGCTCGCGGGGGCAGGGCTCGGCTCGAAGCGAAGCCCCAAGCGCGGGGCTGGCGCTTGGCGGAAGTCTCGGTCGGGGCCGCGCAGCCGGCACCCCCGCCGCCTCAGCCGTCGCGGTTCATCCCGGCCCGCGCTGTCGCCGCCGCCGCTACCACCTCAAGCCCGGGACGCCGAGGCCAGCGCCGGTCGGCTCGGCCTCTTCCGGAACGAGCTCGGCTCCCGCCGGACCGGAGCCAGGCTCCGGCTCCCCCCTCCCCGCTCGCCGAGCCCCACCAGATGTTGGGCTCTGCCGGCCGCCGGGAAGGCTTGCCCTGCCCGCCTCGGGGTTCGCCTCCTTCCGGAACACCTTCGGCCGATCCGGAGAACAAGGCCCGGCCCTCGACTCAGGTCGGAGAGCGAGACCCCAGAGATCGGCTACTTCCGGAAGAGATTCGGCTCCCTCCGGCCAACCGCGGCCCGGCGCTCGGTTATTTCCGTTGCAGCTCGGCCCCTCCTCCGAGGGCGGGAGAAGAGTTGGGCTTAACCCTCTCCTCTCCGGAGCCCTGCAGCTCCTCCTGCGGCCCCGAAAGACTCGCGCGCCTTTGCGCTCGGCCCGGTTATTTGCGAGCGGCTTTGCCTGTTATTTGCATGAGCGGCCTACGCTCCCCTACCCTTTCCAAACTCCTCTTTTTCTTCATCGCCACCCCCACAGGGCCCCGGAGGCGCCCAGCCGCGCCCCACAAAAGGACTGGGAGGCGACTTTGCTTTTGGTTTATTGCCCCTCAGCAGGCGGCGGGAGTCAGGGCCCAGGCTGGGGCTGCCCGGCTCAGCCAGCGGGTCTCTACAGTGTGTGCGGGGGTGCCATTCGCCCCCTCCAGGGAAACGCGCGATCGGGAATGTCTCGAAGTCCAGGAAAGGTCGGCCCCTGGTCCTGGGGGCTTCGGGTGGGGCGGAGCCGCGCCGCAGGGCCGGTGGGTCCCCTCCCGCAGCTGTCAGACGTCGAGAGAGGAGGCGGGGGACAGGGAGGGGGTTCGAGAGGGCGTGGCGGGCGCCGGCCCCGCGCTCCCAGCGCCCAGCACTCGCCACTGGAAGATGCTGGCGTCCTTGCCGCCCAGCGAGATGAGGTGCGAGTCGTCGTGCGTGAACCGGACGCTGGTCACGTGGCTGCCGTGGCCGCCGTACACGAGGCTCGGCGCCTGGGCGGGAAGGAGACCGAGTTGCGGCGGCCGCGGAGCCCCGGGCCCGCCCGGCCCCAGAGGCCCCGGGAGGCCTCACCTTGGCACGCGCGCACGGGTACTGGAACAGGTGCACTTTGCAGAAGTCGTCGGCCACGGCCACCACGCGTTCGTTGTGGGAGCGGCACAGGGAGTTGATGTCGGTGCCATCCGAGCCGTCTGGCCACACGCCTAGCATGGCGGCCGGCCTCAGTGCGGCCTCCTCCCCGTGGCCACCCACGGCCCAGGGCCGCACCGTTTCCGACGCCCAGGCAGCCGCGGCCACCCACCGGCCGCGTTCCAGGCAATCCTTCCCAGTCCCGACAGCCCAGGGCCTGAGGGGCCTCCCGGGCTGGATCTGCCGGTTTCTTGACGCCCACCCCTCGACACATGCCCTGCATTCCGAGCCCAGGGCGGGCTCCACCTTGCCCCCCACCCCACCCCTCCCGCAAGGTTCCAAGGCCCTGCTCACCATAGACGTGGAAGCCCAGCACGCAGGTATAGGTGGCCCACTCCCGGTCGCGGCTGTCATAGCGATTCCTCAGCAGCTTGCAGCCTCCAACCACGTCCCCTGGGGAGAGAGAGCCCACCCAGCTCAGCTCTAACCCTGCCCTCAGTCGGGAAGACACCGGGAAGGGCAGGCTGGAAAGACAGGCTTGAGGTAGTGACATGTGATCTGGTCACCGTGGCAGCCCTCAGCCCAGGACAAAACCCAGCCCCATGTGCTTCCTGAATTCTTGCTGAAGTTCTCCGAACAGCTTCTCATCAGTTCCTCCTCCCTAGATAAGTCAATCCCTCCACACCTGCCCTGAGACACTTGTCCAGAACAACCTCTTCCTAGTACATTTTTCAACTCCCTCAAGTCCTCATGCGGAAAGACACGGTGTAAAACTGTGTGTGTGGGGGGGTGTCCAAATCACAGTATTTCTCCTATGTGTACAATTCCAACCCCATCTCCCCCTCCCTATGTAACAGCCCCTCCACCTGGAGTTCCCTACATACTCTCCTTCAACCGCTCCCAACCAGCAGCCCCCCTCAACCAAATAAAACCCACCCGGTTACCCGTTCCCCATGCTCTCCCCTACTTTCACTCACAGTAAAGAATCTCATAGTCCCCAGAATTGGACATGATGAAACTCCCATCCTTGGACCAGTCAAGATGAGTGATGAAGCTGGAGTGACCCTAGGAGCAAGGGTCAAGAGACTAAAAATGTAGCTACCATTTCCCCTCCCCAGATCCCCCTAGTGCATTAGACCCCTTCAAGGAGTTTACCTGCTATGGCAATGCCCCACCCTCCACCCCAGCTTCCTCACCACACAGCGGCCAAAGCGGCTGGACTTGGCACCATCACTGGAAACGCTATAGATGTAGATCATGTTGTCATGGGAACCAATGGCCAGGTACAACCCATCTACAAAGACAGTCACTCAGAGAAGGAAGGGCCAGGGACAGGTCTGGGTCCGGGGTGGGGGTGACTCCCACCTGGACTGTACCGGACCACTGAGAGCTGCTCATTGCCGTCAGTGATGTCCGACACGATCTCCTGGGTCTCTGTGTCCAAAACCAGCCACCTGGAAGGGAGGGGGTGGAAAGCAGGTGAGAGGTTACCTGTCCTGGGCAAGGTGGAGGTTGGCAAGTTGGACTCTCAGAGACACCAACAGAACAGCTGTGATGAAGACAAGTTGCCACTGCATCTTTTTTTTTTTTTTTAAGATTTTATTTATTCATTTGACAGAGAGATAGAGAGCACAAGCAGTCAAAGAGGCAGGCAGAGGGAGAGAAGCAACTGAGCCACCCAGGCGCCCCATATCTTTTTTTAAAAAAAGAGAGGGTTGGGGTAACTGGGTGGCTCAGTCAGTTGAGCCCCTGCCTTCGGCTCAGGTCCTGATCCCAGAGTCCTGGGATCAAGCCCGGCATCGGGCTCCCTGCTCAGCGGGAGGCCTGCTTCTCCCTCTGCCCCTCCCCCTCCTCATGCTTTCACTCTCCCTCTCTCTCTCTCTGAAATAAATAAATAAAATATTAAAAAAATAAATAAACAGAAAGGGAGAGTGGGGAGAGGCAGAGGGAGAATCTTAAGTAGGCTCCATGCCTAGCACAGAGCACACGCAGGGCTCCATCTCACTACCCTGAGATCATGACCTGAGCCGAAATCAAGAGTTGGACGCTTAACCAACTGAGCTGCCCAGGTGCCCCCAACACTGCATTCTTATGCTAGGAAACCGGAAGGGGCTAAGGAGAAATAAAGGCTGAGGGGCTGAGATGCCTCTAAGAAAGGAGTACAAGGGCCGAGTAGGAGGACCTTATGGAGTCGTAAGCCTGTCACTTCCCTTTGTTAGTCTCTCCCAAACCCCTCCTATCCACACTGCTCCTCTATCCTAAGCTGCCACGTCCTCCACTCCAGGCCCGGAGGGGAGAGTGGTTGAGTGATGACGGTTGCCACAGGAGAGCAGGGGAGGCCCGGGCTGCAGAGAAAAGCACTGGGAAGGTGCAGTTGGGGCTTCTGAGCAGGCAGCAGCCACACTCCTCCCCGCCCCCACACGCACACCCCATAACCGGGGAACCCCTCCCATACCTCCTGCTTTCCCCTCCCAGGAATCCTGGCTCCTCTCACCTCCCTGTGTTCAGTCCTACGGCCACGACTGCCCCACTGGGGTGGAAGTCAGCACAGAGACCAGTCTCCTGGGAGGGGGGAGAAGGTGAATTCAAGAAGATGCCTTTCTAGTGAAGGTTCCCGGATGGACACCTCGTCATGTTGGTAACACCAAAGCCTTCTCCTCCCAAGGATGAGACGGGGAGGAGAGGGACAGTAGACCTGAGGTGGAGGCAGGGTGTCACTGGAGCCTAAATGAGGCGATACTCAAAATATTTAACAACCAGAACTGAGCTGGGAAGCTGTGCTGGAGAGTAACCATTTGTTGCTGGATCGAGGGGAGGTCTGGGGCTTCGGGGGCAAGGGGGCAGTGCTCAGGGGGCACTGGAGGCATCTGCATAGAAGGATGGAGATTTTAGTAGCCCTTATAGCCATACCAGTACAAACTGGTGGCCTCTGGGGAGAAGGGAAAAGGATGTTGGGGAAGGAGTGGCGGCCACAGAAGCCATGGTGGGCGTGGCATTGGGGAGCCAGGGATGCGGGGCTCTACCTTGAGGTCAATGCTCCAGGCCAGCGCATGGCCCTCCCCATCCCACAGGCAGAGCTGCCGGTCGTGGCCACAGGTCAGGAAGCGGTTCTGGAAGGGATGCGTGCAGAGCCCCCAGAGCTCATCCGTGTGGCCCTGCAGCGGAGCGTGGGCTGTCACCTTTGCCCCGCCTCAGTAGCTCTTCCTGCCCTCCTCCCCCACCCCAGGAGCCCTCGGCCCCCCAACCTGGATTACAGGGGAGAAGCCCTGAGCCAGATCTCCCCTCAGCAATGCATTCTTCGTGGTTCCCACCAGCAGCTCGGAGCCCAGCCCCTCCGCAATGGCCCGCACAGCCCCGAAGTGTTCAGGAATCTGCGGGATGGTGGCGGGAAGTCAGGGGCCCCCTGGCCATTCCTCTTCCTCCTCCCTCCCCCCCGACCCCAGCCTAGCCCTCACCTCAGCCTCCCGGAGGGCCACCAATCCCGGCCCCCACTGGACCAGCCGGCGGTCCCGTCCACCACCACTCAGCACAGTCCCATCCCGCCGGAGACAGAGGGCAAAGATGGAACCTTCATGAGCGTGGGCCTGGGCTACAATCCCGTAGGTCTCTGTTGGAAGACATGAGTGGGTCATGCCGTAGGGGTGCCGGGAAGTGGGGAACTCGAGCAGCCCTGACCGTCGCAACAGAGTAATAATTCCCAGCTATTGAGTACCTACTGAATACGGTCTCTGATCCTCGGCTATCATTTTACCCAGTTTACAGACTGGACAACCGAGGCCCAAAGACGTGAGGTAACTTCCTAAAGGCCAAACGAGCAGCGGCAAAACTGGAATGTGACCCCAGGATCTGGCAGACTCCAAAGCCCCAGCCCTGCCCCTTTGCCATGGTGTCCCTACCCTTCTAGACGGCCCTCCTCTAAGAGGGCTTCCTTGGGGCCCACAGACAACTATCAACTCTAATGGTAAAAAAAAAAAAAAAAAAAAAAAAAAAGGAAAATCTTTTTCTTTGTTCCCACAGACCCTCTGGGGTACTGGACTTCCCAGGAGCCACCACCCCCAACCACGTACCTTTGGCCCCACCCCTGCCTGGGGTCCTGGAATCTGAGAGGCTCCGCCCCCAGGTGAGAATGTTCCCCTCTGAATCCCCAGTGAGAATGTCTCCATCCGGGAGGAACACAAAGCATGGGATAAACTTGGGTTTCTTGTATTTCTGGGGGAGAGGCAAGCAGAGAGCAGGGGTCAGAGGGAAGGGCAAAGACTGAAAGTCATGGACCGTCGCTGGGTGGGGAGTCGTAGGATCTACAGTACTCAGACCAATCCTCCCACCTCTGTCCTGTCCTCCCACGCCACCCCGCACCCATCCACGCCTCACCCCAAAGACACCCTGTTTCCGGGTGAGGGTCCCGTTCCCAGGAAGCCCTGCTCCTCCGCTCCAGTTCCAGAAGTGAACGTGGGATTTCCCGCTGGTGACAATGCAACTGCTGTCACGAGGGCTGAAGCCAATGGCCAAGACTGAGTCATTTGTACTCTGAAGGGAAGATAACCAGATTCAGCCACCCCAAGCCCTGAGCACCCTCACTTTACGTGACTCTTCAGTGTGCCTCCTGACAGCTGGTCTGCTGAAGGCCCGAAACCCCAGAACAAGCCTTCCTTCCGGACCCAGACCCTGGTCCCCTAAGAGCACCCCTCCCAGTTACTCATGATGCCAGGCCCACCCTAATGCCTAGCACGCTATGGGTCCCTCGGGAGGCCAGAACTTCCAGAGTTCCCTTTCACAGCCTCAGGGAGGCTAAGAGGCTCGCTCCCCGTGACCCAGCCAGAAATGAAGTCAAGGTACGGGAAAGTCTGGAGTTCGCCGTGCACTCCACTGCTCTTAGCTCCCTAAGCTCAGTGCCCCACCAGGCCACCCGGACTCGCTCCTCACCTTGATCTCAGCCAGCTTTGTGCCTCGGCTGCAGTCCCACACTGACAGCATGTGCTCATTGGAATCATCCACCACACAAAGAAAAGCACCCTGATCCTGAGAACGGGGGACACATCGGAGGGGCTGAGTGAGGCCTAGAGGTCTGTGGGCTCACAGTCATTAGGCACGGGCTGCCATCACGGGTGGAGCGGGCAGAAGTGGACACCTGTCCCTTTCTCAGGAAAACCGGCTGGGTGGGGTTCAGGAAGGCCAGAACTTCGGAGGCGTCCTGGTGAGGTGCAAGAAGGAGGTTCCTGGGCAAGGAAGATGGGGGCTCTAGAGGCTTTAGGGCCAGCTCACCGCCACTGAAAAGGCCAGGGCTCCCACACCCCGCTCGAAGGCCCCCAGTCCAATCTCCTGCAGCTTCAGCAGGGTCTCTGAGTCCCAGACGTGAACCACCGGCTGCAGGGGCTGGTGGAGTCAGAGAAGGGGTCAGGGACGTGAAGGAAAGCCAGGCTGGAATTTCATCCTGTCTGCCTGGTGTTTGACTTTGGCCTTACCTTTCCATCTTTATCCACTCCCGCTGTCTGTCCTGAGGCTACACGAACACCATCGGGGTGGACGGCCAGGCTAAGTGGGGGAGGAGACGCTCTAGGGAAGGGGGTCGGTCTCTCATGACCCCCCAGGACACTTTCTCCATGCTTGGAGAGCAGCCAAGTAGCAGCTTCCCTCCTGCTCCTCCACACCCGCCCCGACCCTGTTCCTGCCAAGCCCACCATCCCCACGCCTAGGCGCTGCCCACTCCCAGGCCCCAGGCCCCTCACCATCGAACGCAGTCCGTGTGGCCCCGGTAATGTCTCTGGCCACCACCTCCAGGACCCCCTGGGCCTCCCTCAGGCCGATACAGCACCACCACGCAGGCGATAAAGTAGACCACCTCCCCAGAGCGCAGCACAAACAGATTAGAGCGGGAGTCACGACCCCTGTACCCATAACTGGAGTGGGGATCACGGTCAAGGAAAGGGTCAGACCAAGGGCAGAATGAGGAAGAGAGGGGGCAACGAAAGAGCTTCTGGCTGGCAGCACCGTCGGCAGAGGATGGTGAGGGAGGGGTCAGAGGGCTTCCTGATACCGCAGACCCAGGGGGAAACCATAAAGAAGGGGGGGGTTCCCAAGATGGGAAACGTGGCTCCCATGGGACTGGAGGGGGCAGGATACACCCAGTCAAGGCTGAGGGTCTCCGGGGGTGGGCCGCTGGGCAGCTCCTCAAGGCTGCGGATGCCAGACGGGATGTACATGGTAATGGGGCGGCCGCGAAGGAACATCTTCACTGAGATGCCTTCTACAGAGAAAAGGGGGGTGTCAACCACCACCCTGCAGCCTCCCTTTCAGGAAAGCCAGAGCAGAACTCTACCCACCACACCTCACAGGTCCCCCACAATAGCTCCTGGGGCTGTAGCCCAAACCCCAAGTCCGTCATCCCAGTTCTTCCAGACTCCTCTGTACATACCCAAATTATAGTTGCTCCTCCGAGACCCAGGACCCCCGGGGCTGGAAAGGGGGTCTTTCCCCCCACGGCTGTTGGGAAGAGAGAAAAGCAGAGGGATGGGGTCAGGTCCCAAGACCTAAGTGGGAAAGGGCAGGACACAAGAAAGGAGGCTCCTCTAGAGCCCCAGTCACCTCTGCAGGCTTTTAGTCTGCATTCAGAGCATTCAGGGCCCCAAGTAGATGGGCACTTTCAGCCCCATGTCAGAGATGAGAAGGTTTAGGCTAAAGGGGCAGAGCACACGGCACAAAGCCCTAAAGCCTGGTGAGAGGCAGGGCGGCATGGCAAGGAGGGGTCCTTTCCTCTAGACCACCAGGCTTCTGGCTGGCCTTTTCATTTCTCCATCTGTAAAATGGGACCAAAGTGAATCCAGAATGCACAGCAGGCCTGCCTTTCAGGGATCTGGGAGGTAAGCAAGAAAGTCCTTATCTCGCCAGAGGAAAGTAACAGGTGAATTCCACAAACAGCTGTCCCTAGATTATAAGGTAGTAATATCTCTTCAGAAAATAAAGGAGACCAAGGACAGGACTCGAATAAACACTCAGGTGTCCTGGGGCCTGTAGGCACTCTGAGACAACTATACTCAGCCACTAGAATCTCCCCTTGCTCTCTAGAAATAAAGCCTGGTAGACTGGAGCAGGGAGCTGAGGAGTAGAGCTGAAACTCTGAAAACAGTCATCCATGAAAATGAAAATCATGAGGCCTTTTGGTACCTCTTAGAATCTTGGAAGGAATGTGGTGATATGGTAGAACCGGAGTCAGGAGGAGTAGGGTTCAAATCCTAGCTCTAGCTGTGTGACCCCAGGCAAATGACTTACCCTCTCTGAGCCTGCTTCCTCACCTGGACAATGAACCGCATGAGACCACCTACCCCCCAAGGATGTCGTGGGAACTGAATGAGGTGGAGGAGGTCGAGGGTTTAGCACAGAGCCGGGAACACAGCAGGCGCCCCAGGAGTGCTTGTTCCTTTCTTCCTGTTGGGCAATGAGGTCCCCCCACCCCACCCAGGGAAGTGAGGTGAGGGATGTGGAAAGTCAAGAGCCTGAGCCTGGGGTGGGGCGGGGGGCGGGGCGCGGGGGGAGCCTCGCCCACCTCTCTGTGCTCCCTGACCGCAACAGCAGGTTGGCCGAGGAAGCTGCCTTCCGGGAGAGTTTCTGCCGAGGCCGCTCTGAAGGGGATGAGGAGGAGGAAGAATTTCTCCGTGGCCTGGTAGGAGCATAGTGAGCAGGTAAAGATCATTCCCTCTGCTCGTGCTCCCCAGTCCTCCCCCCCCACCCCCGCCCCGGCCAGGCTCTGCCGCGGGACACTTACGTGTCAGCACGCTGTGGGGGCTGCACAAGCCTGAGGACCCCCGGGGGGCCGGGGGAACCAGTACCACTGCTGCTGCTGCCCCCTCCTTCAGACTGGGTCCCACCAGGCTCTTCGCTGCCCCCCTGGGGGGCTGGAGGCCCATTGCTCAGGCCAGGGGGTCCAGGGGATGGCTCCGTCTCTGCCTCTGTCTCGGTCTGGGTGCCCCGGCTCACCAAGGAGGGGCCGCATGTGGGTGGCAGTCCTGGGGGTACTGCAGGGCTGCTGGGGAGACAGTGAATCAACCTGATGCCCCTAAGAGGTCCCTGGAAGGAAGAGGAAGAGGGTGTGTGACAACAGGCATACCTGTCCCGTGGCGGAGCAGGCGTGCCAGGGTCCTGCAGGGGGGTGGGGGGCACGTGCAGCCGCAGCAGGCGGAGGGCCTCTGCCAGGGCTGCCTTTACCAGCTCCATCTCCTTCTCCTGCACCTGAAGCCGCCGGCTCAAGGACTGCAGGGCCTCCGGAGCAGGGCCCTCACCTGGGAAAGGGGCGAGAAGCACTCAGAACGTGCCCAACCCCGAAGAGAGGGGTTGAGGGGATTCTGTCTTCCCCCAAGTTTGCATTTGTCCAATAGGACTACCCCCTTCAAGCAGCCCCAGTCTTGGAGGCTGGCCCAGAGGGGAGGAGACGGGTGGTAGAGGATCAAGGGCCTCCTTCTGGCAGGGCAGGCGAGGAGCCTGGCAGAGCTCCCTTCCTGCTGCTGTCTCAGCCTCCGCAAAGGCAGGGAGCACCATGGAGTACCAGGGGGGAAATATGGAGTACCGCCCAGGAACGTGGGAACCACAGAGGGAGGCGCAGTGCGGGTGAAGGATGACAGCCCACCGCAGAGCAGGCTCAGGTCTCCCGGGAAGGCAGAGAAACTGAGGAGGGGGCGCAAAAGAAGAGGGGGACAAGAGACTACAGTCATCTGAGGGCTCAGAGGACCGGGAGAAGAGATAGAGAATGACCGGAGAGGGTATCAGTGGAGACGGAGTCATAGTGAAGGTCGCAGGGTAACGGGTCAGAAGTAAAACGACCCGAAAAACCAGGGGAAGAGGCCCAGAATAACACAGGAGACAGAGAAACATCGAGGGGCCCAGAGTAACATGGGGAGTGGATGACGTTGAGAAAGTCCGAAATGACAGTAGGAGATCCAAATAACTGGGGAGAGCGACCTGAGGAACAGTGGAGGATGCTCAGAGCCCCTGAGGCCGAGGAGCACGCGGGTCGCCACCAGATAGCCGTCGGGCACTGGCAGCGGCCGACCGGCCGGCGCTCCGGGAAGGGGCACGCCGCCCGCCCCGCCCCGTACTCACCGGGCCCCCCGGCCCCGTCCATCCGGCCCCCGGCTTGCTCCGAGCGGCGGCGGCGGAGGAGGCTTCTAAGCCGCCGGGGCCATGGCCAGGGAGAGGGGAAGGGGAAGCACCCCGGGGCGCGCGCACACGGGTGCCGTGCCACCCCCCGGGGGCGCTGTCGGGCGCGGGGAAAGGGCCTGGAGGGGGCGCTGTGGGGCGGGGGCGGCCGGCTCCGGGGCCCGCGGGGGCCTCGGACTCTCCCGGGGCCGCTCTCGGCTCCCGGGGGTGGGGTGGCGGGGCCGTCCCGGGCCCCAGCGCCGCGGCACAAACAGGCGCCGGACGCGGAGCCGCCAGGAAGCGCGGGAGGGGGGGCGGGACGAGGGGGGGGGCCGGGCCGCCTGGTAACCCCTCCCTGTCCGGGCCTCGCCGCCCAGGACACGGGCAGGGCCAACCCGCTGACCCCCGGGCCCCCTCCGGGCCTCCGCCCTCCAGGCCCTGCCGGAATCCCCGCCCCCTGACTCCCTGGGGTCCTCTCTGGTCTCCGAGCCCCCAGCCCCTAGCCCCTAGGGCCAGAGCCGACCGGCCCCTCCCCACTTCCGCGAGGGGGCAGGGGCGGGGTCACGAACTGGGCCCCTTGCCCGGGGGCGGGGCTTTTCCTAAGGGGCAAGGCCAAGGCATCTCGAATTGGGGCTGGCAGGGGCCAGGGCAGCGGGTTATTAAGGCTGCGGGGGGGCGCGGATTCTCAGGGTATTGGGGTCAGGGTGGCATTAGCCCAGCTCAAGCCGGGCTGGGCTGACTCAGCATCGTGCCGCGGCCAGCCCTCGTCCCTGACAGCTCTGCTTTCCCTTGGGCGGAGATGGGAGATGGCCCCGGTGTTGCCCCTGGTGCTGCCCCTCCAGCCCCGCATCCGTCTGGCACAGGGGCTCTGGCTCCTCTCCTGGCTGCTGGCGCTGGCCGGTGCCCTCGCCCTCCTCTGTAGCGGGCACCTCCTGGCCCAGCTGTGGCACCTCCACACCTTCTTGGCTCCCTCCTGCCCATTTGCTGCCCTGCCCCACGTTGCCCTGGCAGCCGGTGCGGTGGCTCTGGGGACAGGGCTGGTGGGTGCGGGAGCCAGCAGGGCCAGCCTGGATGCGGCCCACTACCCTCCCTGGCGAAAGGTCCTGGGCCCACTGCTGGTGGTTGGCACTGCTGGGGGCGGGGGTCTTCTGGTCCTCGCCCTGGGGCTAGCCCTGGCTTTACCTGGGAGTCTGGACACCGGGCTGGAGGAGGGCCTGGGGACTGCCTTGGCTCACTACAAAGACACAGAGGTGCCCGGACACTGTCATGCCAAACGGCTGTTGGATGAGCTCCAGCTGAGGCACCACTGCTGCGGGCGCCACGGGTACAAGGACTGGTTTGGGATCCAGTGGGTCAGCAGCCGTTACTTGGATCCCAATGATCAGGACGTGGTTGAGTGAGTGTTTTGTTTCTCCCCTCCCCCCACTCCTCCTGGCCTCCTTCCCCTCCTTCGCCTCCTCCTCCCTTGAAACCCACCTCACCCCACAGGCAATAAATAGAGCGTAGTGATTGAGAGCCTCGGGTTACAGATCTGCCGTTTATTAGGTGTGTGACCCAGGGCATGTTACCCAACTGCTCTGGGCCCGTTTCCTCCTCTGAAGAATGGATATAATAGGACCTATCTTACAGACTTATTTTGAAGGTAAATGAATTACGCATGCCTCGCACACAGTAAACCAGTCAGCAAAGGTCTTTCGATTTTCCCTTCTCAACTCCTGAGCCCCGTAGCTTCTCCCGAGGCCTCTATTTCCAGACATCCTAACATCCCTGCCCCTCCCTTTGCAGCCGGATCCAGAGCAACGTGGAAGGCCTATATCTGATCGATGGTGTCCCTTTCTCCTGCTGCAACCCCCACTCGCCCAGACCTTGCCTGCAGAGCCGGCTCTCGGAGCCCCACGTCCACCCTCTCTTTGATCCCCGTCAGCCCAACCTAAACCTCTGGGCCCAAGGATGCCACGGGGTGCTGCTGAGGCAACTGCAGGACTTGGCGAGCATGCTGGGCAGCATGCTGGCTGTCACCTTCCTGCTGCAGGTGAGTTAGCAAAGTGTCTGAGGGCTCCCTCCATCTGGCCCCCCTCACTGCCTCCAGCCCTGGCCCCAGGAGCAGTTGACCCTCCCTGACCTCTTTCTCCCTGCCTTCCCCACAGATTCTGGTGCTCCTGGGCCTGCGGTACCTGCAGACGGCACTGGAGGGGCTTGGAGGAGTCATCGACGGGGAGGGAGAGACCCAGGGCTATCTGTTTCCCAATGGGCTGAAGGACATGCTGAAAACAGCGTGGCGACAGGGAGGGGTGGCTGACACGCCGGCACCTGAGGAGGCCCCACCAGAAGAGGCACCTCCTAAGGAGGGTCTACCTGAGGCCTAGTGGCCTGAACGTTCGGGTGGGGAATGGGGGGGAGAGGGGGGAGAGATGGACGAGACTGAAAACCTCACAACTCCTTACCAAGGCTCCAGGTCGGGGAGGGGGGATCCCTGGGATTAGAGGAGGGGTTAAGGATAGTCACGGAGCTGGAATGGGGGCGGCGAGAAAACTAGGTGTCCAGGGCCTAGCCCTGTGGCCAAGAGCCACCGGGGAACAGAAAGCACCCAGGGTGATGGGAAGGTGACATGGGAAGGACTGGAGACTGGTCCTGGCACACAGACTCAATAAAGCTTTTGGACTGAAGCCACTGATCTTCCTCTTCCAGGGGGTGGGGGGCCCTGGGAGAACTGATTTCTGTCTGATAGAGAAGCCAGGACGCCTAGGTGTTGACTCTGGTAAGGATCAAATGCAAGAACCAGACATGCGCAAAGAAGGAAACCAGAGGCCCCTCCAGCTTGAGATCTTTTATTCTGGAGGTAGGAGGGGGGTCAGCATGCTCAGGTGGGGAGGGTCCAGCCCAGCTCCTCCAGCCCCCCAGTGCATGCCCAGCCCCAATAAGTTACCCAGTTGCTCAGCAGCCCTCCCTCCTGAGTGTCTGTCCTTCTGCTCTGCCCCAGACGGGGCTGACCTGGCTCAACACAAGGGCCGCTTGTCCCCAGCCTGTGGGCAGTGCCACATGGCAGGCTGGGGGAGGGGAGAAGCAGCTGGGCCACACCCTGGGGCTGAGGGGGCAGAAGGGCCACCCTTGGCTCTGAGGGGTCAGGATTTGGAAAACTCCATCCTGGGCAGGCCAGGGGCCCAGGCCCCCAGGTTTGTGCCTGACGCGGTGGTAGTCAGGGTGGGGCTGCCATCACACCTCAACAGCTGGGTCTGAGCCTCGGCCCTGCCGCTGTAGCTGCTCTTCCTGCTTCATCTTGGGCTTCTCTGTCCGTGTGTGCCACACCAGAACCTGTCCCGGGAGCGTTTCAGTTAGAGCTGGACCCAGCTGTAATGAGGCCTCTGGGGCCCTCAGTGTGGAACGGATTCTCTCACCCCCTCTACACACGCAGCGTTGGCTGCAAAGTGTGAAAGGCAGGGGCCTTTAGTGCCTCTAAAATGGGGCCTTACCCCTTACCCCCTCTGTGCTACGTGGGTGCCCAGGAGACCTCTCTCCTTCCCTGGCTCCCAGCTTCCCCTACAGGAGAGTAAGCAAGGTTGAGTCCAAGCTCTGGAGGGTCCCTCCTGGTTCAAACACCCATCCTTTGATCCTTCTCCCCAAAGCCTTACTCCGCTTCCCCCATCACCATTCCATATCCCAGAGCCAGGTTTCTGCCCACCTCCAGCTCCTTACCCGAGTGCAGTTAGCTGCCCGTGGCTCCAGGTCCTTGGGATCCACGAGGTGGCTCAGGAGACTGCTCTCCAGGTGGCCCCGGGGAGCAGTGGCGTCGAACTGGGCACTGGGCTTAGCCAACAGCAAGGGCAGGGCAACAGCAAATCCTGCCATATCCACTGGGAAGGGCCTGTTGGGCTCCCATGCTGTGTGGAAGCCCACAACCCGGCCATCCTGTACCCGAGGGCCCTCAAATCGCAGGCCGCCCACCAGCCCCACGGGCCACACTGAGACACCACGGGTCCAGCGCATCTAAGAGAGGTCAGGAGAGAAGAAACAGAGTGTGGCCCAGGGGCAAGGGAGCAGCAGGAAGGGCCGCTGCGGCCACTCTGCCCCACTGCTCCCCCTCCTCCCACCCGTAACCAAGGCAACCGGCGAGGCTGGCCCCACCCGCCTCTTTCCCCATGCCCCCGCCCCCCCACCGCTCACCTCCTCAAAGAGTTCCCGGCTGTAGGTGTTGTCATCATCTGCAAAGTACACGACTCCCCGCGTGCCGGCTGGAGGGGGGTCCTTCTCTCCCCCCACAGCGCCCCCTCCGCTCCGCAGCCAGTCCAGGGCCCTGTTCCGTTGCTCTACACCGCGGGGCCGAACCCAGCCGGGCTCACCCTCCCTGAGCCGCTGGGCCTTGGGGGTGAGGACGGCCAGGTGTGTGAAGAGGAGGCCCGAGGCAGCCAGCAGCCGGGAGACCAGTGGGGTGGGGCCCTCGGCATCCTCCACCAGCAGCCAATGCAGCCGGGGCACCAGGCTCAGTGTCTGGGACAGCCGCACCAGCTCCGCTTTCTGCACCAGCCTGCAGGGGGAAAGATGCACGGGAGGGCGAGGGGTCGGCACCATCTGCTCACTCCCGCCCCTACACGTAGCTTCTCCTGGGTCCCTTCCAGTAACCCCCATGGTCTTTCCCAACCAACACCCAAACTCCCCTTCTTGCCTGTCAACTTCACACTGTGCTCACCTGCCCTGTTCCTGCAGCCCCCTCAACCTCAGGGCTCTGGCTGTGGGAGACTACAAGTTAAGGGCTTTGGAATCAGACAGATCTGGGTTTGAATGCCAGCTTGGTAACTTAATAGGTGAGACACTGGGGGAAATGGATCAGATCTCCCCACACCTCAGTTTCCTTGGCTATGAAAATGAGAATAACGGTGTTTTACAACAATGTTGTCTTAAAGATTAAATTATAATGACTTTCTAAAATACCAGGAGGGCCAGGTCCTCTTCCTGGGTTTCCAGGTAGAGAGATTTAGAGGAGCCCTTTGCCTCATTCCTCTCCCGGGGAGGATTTGCCTGAGTTTAGACAAGAAACTGGGAAGGTGTGGCCCAGTCTCTTCTAGGCTTCTTTCTCCTGCAGTTTGGTCTGTCTGCCCCAGGGGTAGTGCTGTGTGTGGAAGGGGACAGGGTCTAGAGCTGCCTGTGCCTACATGGGTCAGCCACCTGATTCCAGGGAGGTGTTGGAAGGCTCTTTAGCTATAGATCCAAAACCATGTTCCCCAGTTGGTTTGTACCCAAAAAAAACTACAAAAAAAAAAAAAAAAAGGAAAGCCCTTACTTAGTACAGTGCCTGGTAGAGTAAATACACTGTAAATCATAGCTGGTGTAACTATTTCTAGACCCTAGTATGACTGTAAGGCCAAGCCCTTTCCTATTTCAATTTAGTCAGGGATCCTCAAACTTTCTCACCAAAGGATCCCTGAGAGAGAGAGTGAACTCATGGGCAAGCTCAACATTTCCTTGAAACTTTATTGTTCTATCTTAAAATGTGTTAGGAACTGTGTATTCTATTTCAGAGTATACCCGTCTATTTTACTAGGAAAAAAAAACCCTTTTCCCACAAATCTTTGAGAGAGAGGTGTGGTTCATTTATCTCGTCATTTGGCGTGCCCTAGTTTGAGGCACATCACCTGGCCCAGTGCCTCCCCAAACTCATCATCAACCCCAACCTCCTGGCCCATGCAGGCCTCTGGGGTACACCAGAGCCCATACCTGGCGTAGGTGGGGGTAACAACATAGATAGTAGGCAGGGCCTCAGGTTCAGGGGGCTGGGCAGGGGCAGGGGGTGGACGGCGGAGATCGGCTTGCAGCTGGGAAATCCTCAGATCCTTCTGCCGAAGCTGCTCTGCGGCTGCGCGCAGGGGAGGGAGGCAGTCACATGGCTGACCTGGTCCCAGGAAGCAGGGATGGGGGCAGAGAACCACAGCATGTTGAGCATCCCAAAGGGGCATAACCTTCTTGTTCAACTCCTAGCCAGTGCAGGAATCTCCTGACAACTTCCCCGGCAGCCTCTTCCACACCCCTGACTGGGCGTGGGGGGGAGCTCATGGCCTCAATCAGCAGCCCCCTCCAACTGCAATCAATTCCATCTGTTACAGCTTTCACTCGGATATTGAGCTAATCATCTGCCTCCATCCCTTCTACCTGCTGATCCTAATGTTGCCTTCTGGAGCCATAAAGAACAACTAGATCTCCTGAAACAGGGCTGTCTTTTAAATACCTGAGGATCAAGCCCTAAGCCCTGTCTCTCTGTGTAAGAGGCAACGTTCCATCTGTTCCCTTGGCTGTGTGACCAAAGACTCATAAAATTCAATGATTCCGTTATTGGATAAATATTTATTGAATGCTCCTCGTGGGAGGCACAGCCTTAGGTGCTGGGGATGCGGCAGGGAGCAAAGCAGATACGGTCCCTGCCTTCATGGAGCTTTCAGTTTAGTGGCAGAGGCAGACACTGAGCAAAGAAACAAATTAGTAAAATCATTACGAATTGTGATAAGGGCCACGAAGGAAACACGTAAGAGAATAAAAGAGAATCCAGAAAAAGAGGAGTTAACGCTAGCTAAGGTGGTCGGGGAAGGCCTCTCTGAGGCGGTGACATTTGAGCTGAGACCTGAAGCATGAGAAAGCGGCGGCCAGGAAGAGCAGGGAGAAAAACACCGCAGCCAGAAGGAACAGGTTAAGAGCTTGAGAGAGCAATGAACGTGGGCTTTCGAGAACCTGTCATGCAGCCAGTGCGGCCGGAGCAGAGCGAGCGAGTGGGAAAGGGAATGGGGTTGGAAAGGCTGACGGCCACAGGATCATGCGGGGCCTTGCGGACTCTGGGAAAGAGTCTGCATTTCGTCCGAGGTGCAGCGGGAAGCGGCGGTGCAGCCTAGAGAGGGGAGAGCGCCGGCGCCCGCAGAGGGCTGTGGGAGGGCCGAGCCGGCTGAATGGTGTCTGCGCGGGGGTTCATCCCCAGGGCGGGATGCACGGCGGCGGGCGCCCTCGGGCGGGCCCGCCGCACCCCCGCCCCGCCCCGCTCACCGAGCTGCACCAGCGCGTAGAGGAGGCCGGCGATCGACACCAGGAAGTAGGCGAGAAACACGTTCTTCAGCTTCAGCTTCATGGCCGTGCCGCCGCCCGGGCAGGCGGGGTCCGGGGGGGACTAGGGGGTCCCCGCCCCCCACCCGCCCGCCTGCAGACCCCGCCCCTGCAGCGGCCCCGCCCCGTGTCCCGCCTTCCTCACGCTCCGCTCCACCGGCTCGCGCGAGGTGGGAACCGCGGCGCCCGCCAGGCCCCACTTCCGGTCAGTCTGCACCCCGCCCCTCGGGTTAATTTCCGGTCCCTCCACCCAGTTCTGGGAACCACGGGAGCGGGTGGCGTCACATCCGGCGTGGCGAGCTCGCGTGGCGGGCAGTGAGAAGCCTGGTGGGAGCGACTTTGAGAACTTCCCCTTGAACTCCAGTCCCTGTGCGCAGATTTCCTCATTTTCATTCATTCATTTTTCAACCACAGCACCCAGTAACAGTTCTACAAACGCTTGTTACACGAATGAATGAAATCTTGGACTTCTCCCGTGCCAGGCCTGTGCTCTCACGCATTGCATTTCTCACTCTAATCCTGAGACAGGTGGTATTGTCCCCATTTCACGGACAAGTAGCCAAGGTTGACAAAAACTATGAAATTGCCACTATGTAGTTTTCTATGTCCCTTCTAGATACCTGTCTCCAAAATCTGTACCCTTTCCTCTGACCCACGTTTCTCAAACGGATGAGAACAAGGGTCGCGGTGTATGGGGGGAGGGTGGGGAGTGGGGGGCCAAGGCAGTGAGCTACCTCCCAGGAAATCGCCAATATTTGAGCTGAAAATTGCACGAAGACATCCCCTTACTACTCACAGGCACAAGCCTTCCTGAGCATTTTCCCTAAAAAAAACACAACCCTCTTGTTTCTGGTAAAATCATCTCTAAAACTGGTAGTCTCCAAAATGGAGAAATCTATTTCCTGTCACCAAAACAATGGGGAGTTTTAAAAAGTGATGCTAAGGAGAAGCAGCCTTGTGCATGTGAACATGACTATAAAGCTGTTTCTATTCAAGAGAGACCCCATCAGCTCTGGTCACCACTATTAACTAGGCCTGCTAAAATCTGATGACCTTGCTGGACTCCTCGATGAAAATATTGGCATCTAGCAAGTTGAGGAAG
Organism: Neomonachus schauinslandi; assembly: GCF_002201575.2. Taxonomy (NCBI): domain Eukaryota; kingdom Metazoa; phylum Chordata; class Mammalia; order Carnivora; family Phocidae; genus Neomonachus; species Neomonachus schauinslandi. The sequence continues at coordinate 9,162,318 of NC_058413.1, read as the reverse complement.
ACTTGCACTCATTCATTTTGCTGAACTGATGAGGCTCATGCTGAAGTTAGATGAAAATGTCAGGCCCTTAGGCTTCTAAGGGTCTGTGGTTCAGGCCAGAATCAGAATCCGGACACCAACAGTTATTTATTGGTTTCTCTCTTTATTGTTTCTCCTTTTATCAAAACCTGTCGCAGCCGGGGGCCAAGAGGAAGTAAAAAAAATGGCCACAAATATTCCCCCTTGTCCCCAGTTAGTCCTCCCCCCCCCCCCCACCCAGGGCTTCAAGCTAACCCTGGGCACACATGATCATCTCCCCCCACCCTCAGCCTTCTCCCAGCAATAAATACAGGTGACCATGATTTGATGAAACCACAACTGATTTCTCCAACTTGAATGCCCCCTGAGGGGACAAAAAGGGGGCAAAAGAAGTTTAATGCCCATCCCCTCTTAAGGAAGAGTGGAAACTTCTTTCCCCCAAAGGACAGGGAAGATAGAACTGCCCCTGTCAGAACTGCAGCAGCTCTAGAAGCAATCGGGGAGAGGAAAGGTTGGGGCAACAGGGAAGAGGATGTTCTCCAGCAACCTCACTCCTTTGATCCATTCATCCCTTATCAGGTAAGGGGTGGTCCCAGTGTATCAGTGGGGCATAAAAAGGGGAGGGCTGACAGAGAAGAATCGGGAGAAAGAAATAAAAGGAGGGAGAGCAGTTTGGTGGGGAGGGAAGGGGAAGGAGAAAAGGAGCCCTAAAGCTCACTGCCCTCTTCTTCTTCCAAGACATGGCATCAACACACGAGAGGTATGAATGAAGAAGGTCTAGAGGAGATTCGGGGCCCCCAAAAGAAAGGAAAAAGAAGGGAAAGCAAGGGCCTCATGGTCCCCAGGTCTTCACAGGTGAATGTGCTCCAGTTAGAGCAACAGAGTGTTGAGGGACGATGGGAGACTTGGTGTCAGCGGGTGGCAGAGGTCAGGAGGTCACAGGAGGAATTCAGAGTGCAGGGACAGCTTCTCATCCTGCCCAGATGTTGGCAGAATTTGAGTCTTCAGATAAGAAAGGTGAAGTCTGGGGAGGGTCAAACCCCAAGGCAGAAGGAAGAGGAACTCTCGTCACCACTGCACCCCCTCCCACCCCCCAACATCCCTTGTGTTATCGCAGGTGAATGCTCCAGTCGGATGCCACGTTGACGCCAGGCTTGCGCAGGATCAACACAGAGGTCTCAGGGTCATGTTGGAAGGACAGGCGGCTTTCAGGAGATCCTGGTGGAGAAAAAGAAAGCGTTCCATGGTCACAGCAACAGGCTACGGCATAGCAACTGCTTTCCTACAGGCAAGGTGTCCCAGCCCTGCCCCTACTTCCCCTCTTTCCCCCGCCTGGGGGCCAGTCTCACCCCTCACCTTTTGTCTGGAGGACCACAGCTGCTGGCTTTCCGGCCCCTATTATCACCACCCGCTCAATCCAGATTGGTGTCTCAAAGTGGCCTTTGGGGTCTGCTGAGCTAGAGGGAACAAAAACAGACGCCTGTCAGGGAGAAAGATGTCAGAGTAGAAGGAAGGAGGAGACCCAGAGCAAGGTCATATGCAAGAAAAGAGCACAGTGCACTGTGAACATCCCTGAGGCTACCAAGGACGAATGAGCACTTCCTTACCTGGAGACAAGGCTGTTGCCAGAGAACGAGAACCGACGCAACAGGAACTCATGGCGAGTCTGATAGTTGAATGTGTGCCCATCATCTAGAAAGAGCTCTCCTTGGGCCGTACCCTAAGCGGGAAGTGGGATAGGGGAGAGCCTGAGCCCAAGAGAGAGTGGGGGGCACTCCCCCCAGGGACTGAATCCCAGGAAGGCAGGCAGAGGGCTGAGGGGGCTCCCTGCCCACACGCTCACCTGGGGACTGAGAGCAACAAAAAGAGTGATGGGGTCATCCTTCATACAGTCAGAAGAGCGCCGCACTCGCATCCACCGAGGGATAATTGTCCCTCCACGCTGAAACACAGGGATCTAGGGCAAGAGCAGGGGATGAAGTTGCCCCACTGTCCAATCTTGGGCCCGGCAGTGTCTTTTGCTCTTGCCCCTCTGTGCCCACTTACGTACTGGACCCCAAAGCACACACTCTCCCCTTCTGGAAACTGACAGGCAGATGGAGCTGGCAGCTGGGCCAGGCATACTCACACTGCTCAGGGTTACAGGCAGGTACAGGGTCTGGGGACCATAATGCTTCTGGTAGCTCTGAATGTCATACCACACCTGTGGGTGGCAGAACACACAGTAGGTCACTGCACATGGCCCCCATCCTATTTACCCTCGTTGGCCTTCACCACCTTTCCCCACCACACCCTTCCTTCCTTAACTCACCTCCCCTTGGCCCGGCAGATAGACCTGCACACCATGAGCCCCGGAGTCTGATACAGGGTGAACCAATAATGCATCCCCTAAAACACACCAGAATCAGCTGTGAACTGAGGGGACCAGTTCCCAGGCAGGAAGCACCAAAACGCCTGCCGCCTTGTGCCACTGGCCTCACTCACTCCTCCCTCCCTGGGCATTCACAGACATCTCTCCCACAGGTGCTTACTTCTTCTCAGCCCTATCCCAAACCACCAGCAACTGTCCCCTCCATTTCTCACCGAGCAGGAACTGATCGTCTATACTGAAGGTAGTCACATCCTGAGGATAATGTACCCACAGGGGCCTAGGAAGGAAGCAAGAAAACAAGGGAAGACACCTGCTGTCTTGGCAGAGATCAAAGATGCTAGCCCAGGAACCGGAAATAAGAACAGCACATGGTACAAGCCAGGAGCTTGCGCGAGACAGCCCAACTGCACGGTAGGCCTCAGCTACACAACCTACCCTTGGTCTAGTCACTGAACTTTCTAATCCATCTCCTTGCCTCCTCCTCCCCAACCTCCTCCTGAAACTATTCCACACGGCAACATTCCAGTGGCCATTTCATTATCCTGCATCAGGTCGAATTTTCCTCTCCTACAGCATCTCCTACCTCTTCCCCTGGGTCCTTACCCTGAGACACACTGGTCTTTCTATCCCTGGAACACAACAAACTCATTTCCACTTTAGGATGTCTGCACTTGCAATCTCCTGTGCTGGGAACTTTCTTCCTCTGGATCACAAAAGTCCATCTTCCTCCTTAGTCAGGCCTCATCTCACATGCCCTTTTTTTTGTTTAAGTAGGCCCTACACCCAGCATGGAGCCCAATATGGGGCTTGAACTCATGATCCTGAGATCAAGACCTGAGCTGAGATCAAAAGTCGGACGCTTAACCGAATGAGCCACCCAGGTGCCGCTCACATGTCCTTCTTCTTAAAAAGGCCATTTGTAGAACTAAATTACATTACCCTATTCAAAGAGCTTATCACTGTTGGCAATTTTCTTTTTTTTAATTTTTTTTTAAAGACTTTTATTTATTTATTTGACACAGAGAGAGACAGCGAGAGAGGGAACACAAGCAGGGGGAGTGAGAGAGGGAGAAGCAGGCTTCCCGCTGAGCAGGGAGCCCGATGTGGGGCTCGATCCCAGGACCCTGGGATCATGACCTGAGCCGAAGGCAGACGCTTAACGACTGAGCCACCCACGCGCCCCGGCAATTTTCTTATTTGCATATTTGTGTACATGTCTGTGTGTCTTACTCCCAAGGATGGAAGGATACTTGTCTGCCTTGTTTCAGGCTCTAGGGACAGTGATGAACAATGCCTGGCAGCAATGTTTACTGCTACTGCTACTTAGTCTCTTCTTACTCTTGACCTTGCAGCCAGCATTTCCCTCCTTTCTAAGGCCCTGGTGAGTGGTAAAAGAGGCCCAGAGATGGAGCCCAGTTCCCCACTGTCCCTCAGCCACCTCAGCCCACTCTACGCAGACCCAGCTGAATGCCTCACCTCATGACAGGAATGCCTTCACGGTGGGCCTGATAGAAGAGAGTGTACCAGAAGGGCAGCAAGGAGTATCGCTGGCCCAAGGCATCTCGGATGATGTCATGGTACTGAGCTGGTAAGAGCCAGGGCTCTCGCCGCCCAGTGTCCAAGTGTGCATGTGCCCGGAAGAATGGCTGGTAGGCTCCCATCTGGTACCAGCGCACAAGCAGCTCTGGCTCTGGATTTTTGAAGAAGCCGCCCACATCCGCTGGGAGAGGGGAGGGAGGAAAGAGGTTGGAAAAGAGGGTGAAAAGAGGGCTCAATCCTAAGGAGCCCCCCCAGGTCCCACCCTAGACTCTCAGCTCTCTGTTTGTGCCTGGGTCCTGTGCCCTCTACCCGGCTCCTCTCCCACCAAACCAAGACCCTCAATTCCTCCCCCTCTCACCTCCACAGAAGGAAAGTCCCACCAGCCCCAAGCTGAGACACATAGGAATAGAGATCTTCAAATGGTCCCACTCAGCAGTGTTGTCCCCTGTCCACACAGCTCCTAAGGGAAGATGAGGGAGATGGAGCTTGCCAACAGTGGAGGGGCTCTGCTTTTCATACAGCCAACTCCTATGACCTGCCACATCTTTCTAGGGCCCCCGGGGTCCTGTCCAAGGTGGCAGAATTCACAACAGCACTTGAAAGGGGACTGGTCCTCCCCCATCCCTGGATCCCCTTAAAGTGCGCAGGTTCGGGGGGGAGGGACGGAGATGCAGCCTGCTGCTCCCGGAGGACAGCCGCGTGGACACATTTCTCCGAGAAGCAGGCCCTGGTGCACCACTCTTCCCATCTGGCCTTCACACCCTCTGTCACAGCTCTATTCTCCAAATCTTACCAAAGCGCTGGGAGCCAGCAAAGAAAGCCCTGCTCAGGACAAAAGGGCGCTCTAGGCCCCCAGAGCGCAGCACCAACCCGTCTGCCGTTGCCATGTGCTGGGTGGACACAGGAGAGAAGCGGTAGTGAGGAACAAAAGCCTGCTGTCCTGTATAAGTTACCCAGCCCGCAGGCTCTCCTCACTCAGCCTCTTACCACGTAGAAGCCATAGATGTTATGCACGTCTCGGTGCTCCCAGCCCCCATAATGTTGGGCATCCTTGAGCATGGTAACCTCTGGACCATTGAACACAGACGGTTCGTTCATGTCATTCCAGACATAGAGGTTGGGAGCTGAGCCCTAGGCACACGAGGCAGAAAATGGGACAGAGGGGAGGAAAAAGACAAACTGTGAGAGCAGAGAACTCCTAAGAATCCAAAAAGCATTTCTCAGGGTCCTCTGAGGAGCATGATAAATGCTCCTAATAAATACAGGCAGCCAGGGGCGCCTGCGGGGCTCAGTCAGTTAAGCACCGAGACTACCGGCTCAAGTCATGATCTCAGGGTGGTGGGATCAAGCCCATTGTCAGGCTCTGCCCTCAGGGGGGAGTCTGCTTCTCTCCTGCTCTCTCTGCACCCCCCTCCCCGCACACACTCTCTCTCAAATAAATAAATCTTAAAAAAAAAAAATACAGGCAACCAACCACAGCAGGGCTGGCTGGCAGAGAATGACAGACTTAGGGAGGCAGGGTGGGAGAGACAGATGCAGGCAGGGGAGGGGCTGCCGTACCTCATAGTTGTCAAAGCTGAACATGTTAGCCCACCAGGCCCTCATTGTGGGATTGGTAAAGTCAGGGTAACCAGCAGCGCCTAGGACAAGTTAAGGCTGGCTATCAACCTCCAAGGGGCAAAATGGCTCCCATCCTACCTCCCTGGTCTCACAATAGCCTCTCCCTCAATTCTGGGCCCACCTACCTGGCCAGCACCAGCCCTCGTAGTCAGAGCCATCCCGGGTTTTCACATACAGACCCCGGCTCTGCAACTCTTCGTGTACACGGTAGCCGGAATCCACCTTGATGTGGGGGTCCACAATGGTCACCAGCTGCAGGCAAGGAACAGGGGTGCTCAGAGCTCTCCAGGGCTGTTGTGCCTGAGAAGACTGAGCATGACCACAGCCCTCTTACCTTCCGCCTCTTGGAGGCCAAGTGTTCCAGCATGGTAAGGGGTTGGGGGAAACGGCTGGGGTCCCAGGTGAAGTACCGCTTGCCATCGGCATGCTCGATGTCCAGCCAAATGACATCGCAGGGCAGGTTGTGATCATCGAAGCCCTGATCGACTTCCAGCACATCAGCCTCATCCCGGTAGTTCCAGCGGCTCTGGTGGTAGCCGAGGGAGAAGAGCGGGGGCAATGCCTGGGTCCCTGCAGGCACGGGGGTCACAATGGGGTCAGGCCCAACCTGGGGCCATCGGGAACACCCAGAAATTGAGGGAGGCTTGTTGGAGAGAGGGGGAGAGAGAGAGAGAGACAGAGACAGAGAGACAGAGAGAGAAGGGTACTAGGCTAGTAAGCAGGCTGAGGCACAGAATTTTTGAAAACGGAGTCACCCATCTCAGGAAGACAGGGCCAGCGGAGGAGGCTGCTGGCTGGCAGAGAGGGGACACACGTACCTGTGAGACTGGCATACTGCCGGAATACATCAGAGACAGAGGGCCCAAGCAGCAGGAAGACATCAATGATGCCACTCTCCGACATCCAGCGGACATCTGTCTGCGGGGTCTCCCCAGAGCCTTGAAGGTAGTCTAGCATCTTCCCAAACAGGGTCTACAGAGGGGACCAGAGACACAGGTCCGACACCCACCCTCTTCTTCCCTGACCTAGAGACAAAGCAGCAATGTTTTCTTCAGAGTCCTCACACAGCTGGGTCCTAAGGAGTCAGTCAGGGCTGAGATCAGGTATCACCTCCTCAGTGAGGCTTTTCTGGACCACGCCATCTCAAACAGCACTGCCTCCGTCCCCACCACGTGATCACTGCATTTCCTTCTCAACACTTACCGCTGCGGAACTCACCCCGCCTTCTTACCTGTTTAACATCTGTCTTCCACCCTGAGAATAAGAACCTTTCCTACCTCAATGAGCAATATATCCCCAGCACCTCCAAGAGTGTCTAGTACATGACAAATGATCACTAACAAATGTACTGACAACAGATGCAGAAGAAGCAATATTTTCTCCATGAGTGTGTGTTTTCTGGGAATGACCAGGGAACTCAAATGCTGCTCCCAAGGCTAAGGGCCCCTTCTCCCACCCAGTCCCCAAACAGTTATCCCCGAGAGCCTCCAGCCAGCCACTTCAAAGTAAACGCCCCTAGCACACGCATTTGCCTCAGGCCTGAAGACTCACTCTCTTACTCCTCTCCGCATGCGTGCTCACCTTCCCTGCAGTGTTGGAAGATATGTCAACCCAGGTCTCTGCGGCATTGAGCCAGAAGATGCCCAGGTCCCGATGAGGGCTGTGTGCCAGAAGCACAGGCACAGACCCATACAGGGCCATGGGGTTGTACAGCTCGTACTGGAATACATCCAAATTGTAGAGGCGGTACGGCTCCCCACCCCTGCAGGCAGACAGACAGACTGGCCCTAGGCTGTGGCACCCACAACCTCCATCCCACAGATACAGGTGAGTGATAAAAACTGGCCCCCCTGCTCCTTCTCAAAGGAGAATTTTTTTTTTTAAATTTTATTTATTTATGAGAGAGACAGAGAGTGCACAAGCAGGGGGGAGGGGCAAAGGAAGAGGGAGAAGCAGACTCCCCGCTGAGCAGGGAGCCTGATGCAAGGCTTGAGCCCAGGACCCTGGGATCATGACCTGAGCCGAAGGGAGACGCTTAACGACTGAGCCACCCAGGTGCCCCTGAAGGCAGATGCTTAACTGACTGAGCTACCCAGGCGCCCCTCAAAGGAGAATTTTCTGATCACCAAAGGTGATCTGGCCACAGGAAGTGATCCATGCTTGTCCAGAGTATCCAAACTGCATGGACACCGCCCCACAGCCCTAATGTCCGACCCCTCTTTCCCCATTTCTTGATGTCACCATGGGACTCACTCAGTGACCTTTAGCCTCAGGTTGTCTGCATGCTCAGGGATCCCATACACATGCTCCATGCCTGGCAGGGAGAAGTCCAAACCCACAGACGTGGGGCCTGGAAGGAAAGCAAAAGATGGGCTTCAAAGCTTCTGTTTGACAAGGAGTCCCTGCGTCCCTGCCCAAGGCTCTCCCAGTCCCTCACCATATGGCTTGCTGTCAGAGTGAGTTTTGAACGTCTCCTCCCAGGCTCCTGGCTCATCTTTCTCTGCTTTCCCCTGGGTCTCCTCTGGCTGTGAGGAGGAAAGCAGACCACCTCCAATCACACACTAGCTCTCTCTTCCCCCACCCTCTTCTAAATCCCGTCCCCAGTGGGGAGACTGAGCTCAAGTTTCCTGTGGGCCTTTCCCCTCCAACCTCCCAGCCAGCCCTGTGCCCAACCACCCAGCCCACCGACTTGCCTTGTCACCATCCCCAGTTGCTTCCTCGGGCTGGGCCCCACCGCCCTCAGCTGGGTCTTTTGATCCTTGCCTGGAAGGTAGGAGAGCTGTCTGCTCCAATCCAGAGGGGGCAGGGACGAGGGGCTAGTGGAAGGAGGGGTAAGGGAATAGAGAGCCAAGGGTCCAAAGGAACGAAGGCATTGGAGGAAGGGACTGAATGTTAAAGCTTGGCGAGGGACCCCAGTGAGCAGATCAATATGCAAAGGACGGGGAGAGAAATGAGAAAGGGAAATGATTAAATGCCACCAGGAGGTGCCTTCCACACACAGGACTAAATCACTAGCCTCTGCCTGCATTCCAGAAGAGACAGGCGGGATGGTTCAAGTGCCTGGACTGGCAATGTCAGTGCTGGCTCTGCAGCCTCCGAGAGAATGTGGCCCCAGCTACTCTCACTGGGCCTCAGCCTCTTGGCCTGACACCAGGGTTTTACAAAGGCAAGTGGGTCATACCATGGTCAAGCCTCTAGAGATATATGCAGGGACTCAAACAAGAGGTTCTGCCAAAGAAAGCTTTCAAGGGCAGCTGGCAAGCAGTTCCACCTAGAGCCTCTGTGCACTCCCGCTAAGAGCCAGAAACCCCAGCATCGGGCGGCATCTCTCCACCCCTTGGCAAAGCAAGAAGCACCCTACATTCCTTAAGGACTCCCAGCATTTCATCTTCCTTCTCCTAGGGAGCTCCCACAGGGGAACAGGGACCAGATACCACGTATCTGGGGAAAGAAGGGTGAGTGAAGGGCAGGGCATAGGAAGGTCTGGGGCACCTTCCCCTGGGGGCCAGAGTGAAGGGCAGGTAAGGGCAGAGGAACAGATACAGTACCAGTGGCCATGGATTTACCTAGAGAAAAGGTTCTTGATCTTATCCCAAATGCTACCGAGCGTGAGACTAACTTTATCCGAGAAACTGGGGCAGGAGGAGATGGGTAGGGAAGGGGAAAAGGAGGCACAAAACCAACACAAAAACAGAAACATAAAAGTGAGTTTCAGTCGACAAACTTCCAGAGATGGGGGGTGGGGCGGAAAAGAAACCAAAAAAAAAAAAGAAGAAAATAAACCTGGGAAATGTGATGGTGTGAGAAGGGGAAGAGGGAAAGGCAGACCCAGGCAGGCCTTCCAGAGGAGGTGCCCAGGGTACAGCTCAGAGACAAAAGTGACTTGCCTCCTGATCTGTACAGGAAACGGAGAAAACCGCGACCCGGGTCTGCTTCCTACTCTCCCCGAGAGCAGCTTTTCCCAGCCCCAGCCCCTACGGTGGTCCTGCCACCCTGTCTCCTCCCAGGGACCCGGGGCCAAATCCACCACATCCCTGGGCTCTGGCACATTAGGTTCTCTCCGGTCCCAACCCCTGTACTCACGGGACCCTGGGGGCCCTCTGGTGCTCAAAATCCAAGAGTCCTCGGGCATTGACACTGAGCAGAAGACTGCGGTCCTCTAGCAGGTCCAGGCGAAATGGCCGCGCCGTCAAGATGATTTTATAGGGTCCCTCAGCCACAGTGAGCTCCACGCTGTTATCATCACGGGCAGAGACAGAAAGCCTGGGAAAGAGATCGAAAGGGACACAAAGAAGCACAAAGGGTGAAGAGTAGTGATGACACTTTTGGGGGGGGTGGAGGGAGACTGCTAAGAGCTACAGGTGGTGTGGGGAGTGCCAGGGCGGACAGATTCACCAAAGGAACCAAAGAAGAGCTTGGCAATGGACCCAAGCATACTTAGAACTTAGAAATGTAACAGAGGTAGCATGGCGGTTGGTGAGGAAAAGAGGACTATTCAATAGTGAAGTCGGAAAAACAGATTTCCTGAACAGGAAAAAAATGGTACCAAATACCTACCTCATACCAGATACTAGTATCAACTCCAGACAGGTTATTACTTAACATTTTAAAATAAGATTTTTTAATTCTTTTTTTTTTTTTTTTAAGTAATCTCTACACCCAACATGGGGCTCAAACCCACAAACCCAAGATCAAGAGTCGTATGTTCTGGGGCGCCTGGGTGGCTTAGATGGTTAAGCGTCTGCCTTTGGCTCAAATCATGATCCCAGGGTCCTGGGATCGAGCCCCACGTCTGGCTCCTGGCTCAGCAGGGAGCCTGCTTCTCCCTCTCCCTCTGCCTCTCGCCCTGCTCCTGCTCTATCTGTGTCTCGAATGAATAAATAAAATCTTAAAAAAAAAAAAAAATTGTATATTCTGTTGACTGAGCCAGCCAGGCGTCCCTAAAGTAAGATTTTTAGAAAAAAAAATATTTTTCTGACCTTGAGATAGAGAAGAATTATTTCAACACAACTTAGAGGGGCGCCTGGGTGGCTCAGTTGGTTAAGCGTCTCCTTTGGCTCGGGTCATGATCCCAAGTTCCTGCAATCAAGCCCCACATCAGGCTCCCTGCTCAGTGGGGAGCCTGCCTCTCCCTCTCCCTCTGCCTGCAACTCCCCCTGCTTGTTCTCTGTCAAATAAACAAATATTTTGTAAAAAGTATATAAAAAATTAAAGTTAAATTAAAAATATAAGATTATATAAAATATAAGAAATATAAAAGTTAAAAATTATATTAAAAAATTAATAATAAACACAACTTAGAAAATGCTAACACCATGGGGCACCGTATGAATATATATGGCAGTAAAAATGAATTTCTAAAGCTACATGCAACAGAGTTATATAAAGTTATGTCAAAAACGGAAGTTCCAGAAGCCCACATTCACTAGGATACTTACCCTATAACACTCAAAACCAAACACACCTACGTAGTTTATGGCTTAGGCACACAAACACGAATACGTTTGTGTATATCTGTTCTTATGTGCACACACGTGATACAACTGTAAGAACAAGACAAGGGAATGATGAACTTTAGAGTAACACTCACCTCTGGGGGCAGTCAGGACCACAGAGAGTGAGAAGTAATGGTTGGGCTGGGTAAAGGATATACAGGGAAGAGAGTTTATCTTATCGTTTTCTATAGATTTTCTTTAAGATTTTTATTTATTTATTTGACAGAGAGAGAGAGACAGCGAGAGAGGGAACACAAGCAGGGGGAGTGGGAGAGGGAGAAGCAGGCTTCCCGCTGAGCAGGGAGCCCGATGCGGGGCTCGATCCCAGGACCCTGGGATCATGACCTGAGCCGAAGGCAGACGCTTAACGACTGAGCCACCCAGGCACCCCTTATTATATCATTTTTTAAATTAAGTACTTAATAGGGGCACCTGGGTGGCTCAGTCTGTTAAGCGGCTGCCTTCGGCTCAGGTCATGATCCCGGGGTCTTGGGATCGAGCCCCACATCCGGCTCCCTGCTCAGCGGAGCCTGTTTCTCCCTCTCCATCTGCCTGCCACTCTGCCTGCTTGTGCTCATTCTCTCTCTCTGTCAAATAAATAAATAAAATCTTTTTTAAAAAATAAATTAATTAATTAGGTACTTAATAGAGAGCCATGCATGGGGTGCTGGGCTGGCTCAGTCAGCAGAGCATGTGACTCTTGACCTCGGGGTTGTGGGTTTGAGCCCGTCGGGTGCAGAGATTACTAAAAAAAATAAATAAATAAACAAACTTAAAGAGAGAGAGCGAGCGAGCCATGCATGGAATACTCATAATGACACTGTGTCATGATTCAAGAATTTGAGTAATCATATCATGAGTATCTGAAGAAAAACAAAGAAAAAGAGAAAAGTAAGGGGAAGGGAAAGGACGGGAGGAATCAACCACAGAGACACTAACACTGGAGGGCAAGACCTGGGGCCTTGTTTATCTACTCTTGCATTGCCAGCCCCTAGCCCAGGCCTGGCACAGAACTGGAAGCAGTATCTGCAGAATGAAAGAAGAAAAAGGGCAGAAGAGAAAATGCGTGAAACAGAGGGAGAAATGGAGCAAGGTTAGCAGAGTGACGAGATAGAGTCAGCTGTTACCCCAAAGTGGGAAAAAAAATCAGCCAAATAAAGGTTAATCGGGAAGGACAAAAGGAGCAGGGAAATGGATAGGTTTCTCAGGAAAAATTTACCGAGATGTGGGGGGATCGGCCACCAATACATCTGACACCCGATATCGGGGCCGCCGGGGCTCCAGTTCATCAATCCTGATCCGGGTCATATTCTTTTGAAGCCCCTGGAGCTCCAGCAGCAGCACTACCTGTGGGGGCAGAGGTTTGGATCTGGAGAAGGGAGAGGGCTACACCATGGAATGCCCTCTGAACCCACTCCCTCCTGAGGGGTCTCCTCCTTCTAGCCCCTTACCTAAGGGATCTGAGATCCGAATTCCTCACAAAATCCCAAGATGGCTGGGATAGAATGTTGGCTACAGGTTCACCTTTGCCGAATTACCCCTTAGCCATTTCGCCACCCCCACCAGACTCCTCCTTTTCTCCCCTGACCTTCGTGACCTCGTTGATCAGATGAACTGTGAGGGCATCAGGACCAAGATGTAGAGAGTCCAGCAAGGCTCGGTACGGAGAGAGGCCTGGCCGCATGCTTCGTTGCCTCCTGCCAAGTGAAATGGGAAGGAGGGAAGGTTCCCCGATGTTCCTAGGTCCCTCTACCACCTGCAATGTCCCCAGGCTACCCCCCATCTGCCACAGCACCTCCCACAGTACCCTATTTTCCATCCCACTCTCCAAGAAATATCATACTTGCAGAAGGAACTCCCTTCACAGGTCTTAAAGTTGCTTCTATCCACAGCAAGGGTAACTCCCAGGCAGACCCCTAAACAAGCGAGTACCAAACCTGTCCCAGACCTAAGGAGGAAAAAAAGACAAAGAGGGAACAATCAGCACAGAGATCAGAAAAGGCCCCACCTTCACAGGGAAAGGCCCCTTCCCACCACAACCCTAAAAGGGGAGAAAAATAGAGTCTGGTCAAATAGAAGAGAAGGCACAGTGGACATGGGATGAAATGTCAGGCCTGAGGAGTTGGCTCACTCACACCTTCCCTTCAAAAGGCAGGGGAAGTGGACAAAGGATCTTTGGCCTTCAGAGGCCCTGGTATTGACTCTGGTTACATCAGCTTCTCAGAGGAAAGGAGCAGTAACAGCCAGTCCCAGGGGAAGTGGTGGCACCATGTGAGGAACAGAGAAACAAAGTGAGCCATGCCTTTCCACGGGGAAGGCTTTAGGTAGAGCTACGGTGGAAAAGTTAAAGATGTACCCTCAGCTAGCCTGTTGTCACAATACCCAGATTCCCAACATCCCTAGCACCCTAGGCATCCTACTCCTCTGACCTCCACTCCTAGATCTTCAAAATAAGTCGGCACTACCATGACCTAAGCCTGAAAAGAGTAACAACAGCCACATGTACTGAATCCTAACATACCCCCAGGGTCCAGGCTAACTGCCTATATCCCTAGTTTTCAACTCAGCCTGAAGTTTTTAAAAGTGCCAATCTCACCCCCAGAGATTCTGATCGAACTGGCACGAAGCGGGGCCTGGGCATCAGAGTTTTTAAAATCTCCTCAAAACAACTCTAATGGGCAACCATCACTCAAAACCACTTCTTGATACATACTACCTCTTTTTCATTTCTTTCGTTGTTTTCTTGGTGAATGTAGGGTTGGGGTTTTTCCCAGATGGGAAAATCGAAGCATAAAAGGTTCAATAATCCATCCAAAACTGAACTGCTAATAAGGGGTGAAACTGGGATTGAACTCAGCTCTGCCTGACTCCGGGGCCCACGTACTTCATGATACACAATACAGCACGCTACCTACCAGCAGGGCCTGCCTCACTGAGGACCATTACCCCAAGGTTACCACAAACTGTTACTTCCCCAAAGTGCTATCAAATGACAGACAAGGGACTAATTGGCTAAACAAGTTAGTTTGAAAGATACATTCATCCATTCTCAGTAAATCCTAAACAGAGGTTCTCAAACTTCATTGTCTGTTAAGAATTACCTGCAGTGTTTAGTAAATGTAGATTCCCGAACCCTGGGAGAATCTGCATTTTAAACACGCTTTCCCAGCGACTGATGTGGGTTGTCCAGGAGCACACTCTTAAAGTGTCCCAAATAGGAGAGAAAACAAACACAGGCTTCTCTTCTTCTAAGTCTTAAAACTTTGCAAACTGCTAACTAGAGACTATATACATTGTACCCAGCGTTAGCCTCAGCATCTGCCTGAAAGCTAAACGTAAGGAAAATTCACCAGAAGGGAGATGGCAGAACACAGTAAGCCCTCCAGTTCCAGAAGAATGTGCAAAGCAAGCCAGGGCACACAGAAAAGTGATGAAAACACCAGGCACTGTCTTTTGATAGGCCAAGCAGGAATAATTGGTAGCAAAACAAGCACAAGAAATGCTACCAGAAAACTCAACAGCAAGACTTGTGGCCCAGATCCTGAGGAGTGACTGCAACAGGCACCCTGCACCACTGACTCCATGTCCACCTGCCCAAAGCAGCAGTAATCAGAAGTACAGTGAGTTAAATACCCTCTGGAGTCGTATTTGCACAATCTATGCAATGGGCTTGGGAGAAATGCCAATGAGGATAGAATTTCTAAAAGATCTTTCAGATGTGACCTGTTGGAAGGCCCTAGGAACTCAGGGATGCCTTGAACGCCCGAGAGCAAGAGGTGGTCACAAGCCAACGTCAGGAATGAGCCACAGGGTAAGGTGCACCCGTTTATTGTTTCAGGTCACAGGCTTCCAGAGAGTTGAGTTTACAGTCCAATATTTTTTTCACTGCTGGTGACAGTACCTGCCTCTCCCACCCCAGTACATCCGTTATGTCCAGGTAAACGTTTTGTGGCACTGGTGATTGTTTCGAGCCGTTTTTTGTTTTTTGCTTTTCGGTAACAGAACCTCGAGAGCGCAGACCAAAATATTCGACTACATGTTGTGTTTGAGCACCATCATCCAGGCAGACCGTGAACTTAGGGGATCCTGCCCCAGCCGTGCCCAGCGACCGTGAACACCGAACAAGCCATGGTTGGTGTCCACGTGAAGACAAGGGCAGGGCAGGGTCCGGGACTCTTGGGGAGAGGCGGGGGGTAGGGCAAGAAGGGTAGTGCAGGCGGGATAGCAGGCCGCGGGGCTTCCCGGCTGAAGGGCCCGCAGGACAGTGGACTGCGTTCCCGGAGGCCCGGCCGCGTCTAGTCCCCCGCCCGGATGGCCCGCACACTGCAGGAAGGAGGGGGCAGCGTTAACCGCCGCGAGCCGCCAAGGCCAATAAGAACGAACGGTTGCGGCCCTCTTGAGCCGCCGGGCTGGAGCTGGGAGCCCCAGAAGCAAGGGCCCCCAACGCCGCGCGGATGTACCGCGAGGAAACCGGGAAAGCCTGAGGCCGCCTCCAGAGGGACAAAGGCTGCTCACGAGGCCGGGGGATAACAGAGTCTCAGGAGGACACACAGAAGGAGAGATACGGGGCTTGGGGGGCCTGGGGGCGTCCCGGCCGTGCCCCCGGGTTCCGGGCTCCTCACCGCCTCCTACGCGCCGCCACTGCCGCTACCGCCGCCATCTTGTGCCGGGTTTGCTCCTTGACCCCGAGGCTCTCCTCCCCCAGCGCGCGTTGAGCCACGTATCTTAGCGCCCGCCCCTTCCGGCCTTCTGATTGGCTCGACCGGAGGGCGCCGGGCGGTTGTCCCATTGGCAGAGCGCGCACAATAAATGCCCGCGGCAGGCGGGTCTAGGGGCGTGGCCTGAGGGCGGGGGCGGGATTGTCCAGAGCCAGGTGCTGTCCGACTTTGCCAGCTCTCAGCGTCAGACAGAGGCACTGGACTCTGCTTTTCTCAACTCGGCAAATTTTATTTAGAAAAAAAAGATGGGGGAGGAAAAAAGTGACAGCGCTCTTTAGGCCAAGGTTTTAGAAGAGAATCCTCCACCTTTCTGCAGCACCTTAGCCCCCTAGCTCTCTCACCGCTCAACCTCCCTTGGCTTCCGAAGCTTGGAAAAGGTTATGTGCCCTGCCGAAGGAGAGTGGACGGTGAAGGTGCCTGGAAACGGCCAGAGAAAAGGCCCAGGCGGTCAATGTTGCGGTGGAGGACGCTGTGCAGCACAGCGAGATGGGGTCCACCCTCACCCCCGCCCTCCCTGGAGAAGTCCCGGATGAAGCGGCCACGCTCTGACTGGAAGATGAACTTCTGGGGCAATGGCCCATGCTCCCGGAGAAAGCCCCAGACACTGAGCAGCAGCAGACGCACTTCAAAAGGTGCCAGTTGGCTAAATACCTCGTGCATATTACCCAGGGCTGGTGGCAGGAGGCTTCCCTCTGCCATGACAGCTACCAGCGTGCAGGATGCCTCCAGATGCCAGGGGGAGTGAGCTGTATCAGGGTGGCGAGAGGCTTCCCAATGACCCAGAAGGGCGGCTAGTAGCCCCCGCAGGAGCACGGAACAGTAGCACAGGGCTGGGGGAGCAGCCGCCACCAGCTTTAACAGCTCAAAGAGCAAGGGCTGTTCCCGGAAGCGCCGGCCAATGCGGAGATCCCGCTCCACGGTGGCCCGGGCGTGCTCCTCAGGGGGCCAGGCTAGCTCAGCACCAGCTGCATCAGGACACACACTCTCCACCAAGGTCACTGCCACCGCTTTGGCTGCCTCAGGGCTCAGGGTGGGAGCCCCCCAGCAGCCCCCACATTCCAGACCCCCAGGGGCACTGCAGCAGTGCACCAGGAGGCTGAGGAGGCTCTGGGTGTTATAGACCACTTCCTGCTGATTGCGTGACCGGACAAACTTGGGTGGCTTGAGGCCACGACCGATGACTCCAGCGTGGAAAACTGACCAAATCCCTCCAGGCCCTGGCACAGCTGCAGTGTGCCGCCTGTTTGTGTCCAACAGGGAGGCAGAAGCCAAAGGAGCTGAGACAACTGAAAGAGTCTCATTGTCCCTATCCACTTCCCCTCCAAACAGTTCTGCGTTGCCCCGATGTAAGGCTCCCTCAACTAGCAGCTGCAAGACAGCCTTGAGGCCAGCTGGAGAGGTCTGAGAGAGGCGGGTAAGAAGCTGAGAGGCTGAAGCCACCCCTGGGGGACCATGCAGCCTCAGAGACGCAAAGAAGCGATGTACTCCAGCTCTCACCAGTCCCAGGAGTTGGGAGGGGGACAGGGCTTCTTGAGGAAAGGGACAAATGGCCAGGAGGGAGGCAGCAGCTTCAGCTACTTCCTCCTCAGGATGTAGCAGGAGAGGAGCCAGGTCAGACAAATGGGCTGATGCAGACTCCCCAAACTGGGCCCCTAGGGCTGCAGGGCCCTCACCACCCTGCTGTTCCCACCCCACGAGCAGTGCCAAGTTGCGCAGGAACCGGGCAGTGAAGGGAGGCTGCAGAGTCCCTGCATGCACCCGAGCCAGGCAGCTTCGGAAAGCCAGAGGCAGGAGGCCAGAGAGGCTAACCACCAGCCCTGCATATAATTGGGTGGCCAGACTCAACTCTTCAGGGCTTCGGGCCCGGCTCAGGAGATGGCCCAAGGCCTCAGGTCCACAGCTAGGCCGAGTATAGACAGAAAGCAGCCCCAGGAGCTGGTGTTGCCAAAGGAAGCGCTTCCGTTCCAATCGTAAGGTCTCTCCACACAGCTCTCCAACATGGTTTCTTAGCGCATCTAGGAAGGGCACAGGGCGGGGGGGTGGGGGCGGGCCCAGCACCCCTTCCCCGGGAGACCCTCCCCGGTGATGAACCAGTTTTTGCAGATGCAGCAGCAGCAGCTGGATCAGCCGGTCACAGGCCTCACGCACCGTGTCCGGCACAGCCAGGCCTTGGGTGGTAATGACTGAGGCAGGCATAGCTGTGTCCACCAGGAACTGCAACAGGCGGTAGGCACCTGCCCCCGAGGCCTGGCTCACCAGGTGCACAGCCAGATTCAGCATGTTGTCCAGCTCCTCTCGGGGGAATCCCTGCAGGTGTTGCTGCAGCTGACTCAGCACAGCTGGGGGCTTAAGGCAGTCCACCAACTCTCCAGAGACTGTGCCCAGCAAAGCTGGTGACATGACCGCCAGCTGCAGCAGGAAGGGGACTGTGGCCTGAAGGGACGGGTCCCCACTCCGGCCCCCAGAACCCCCTGCCAGGCTATCATGGAACATTCGCAGAAGCTCCCGGCGGATGCTGTCTCCGTGGCGGGAGGCCAGGTGCCCTAGGATGCCTACAACTGAGGCAATCTTGGGCACCCGTTTCTCCCCAGGGATAGCAGGAGATCCAGGGAAGGGGTCTATAGAGGGGGTTTGAGAAGAGCTTGCCCCACTGCCACCAGCTCCGCCTCCAGCCCCACCGTGAACACAGAAATCCTTAAGGCCACAGGAGAGAACTCGGGAGATGATAGTGCCAGGAAAAGAGGAGCCAATGTGGGCCACAACCCAGTCGAAGTGTGGGGAATGCTGGACAGAGGTATCCAGCAAGGCGTCCACGCAGGCATCTGGGCAACTACCAATGAGAGCTGAGAGACACTGAACATAGATGTCCATTAATGTGCGGGTGGCCCGACAGCCCATCCACAGCTGCAGCAATTCGTTGAGAGAGCCAGTGGCATGGGGCACACGCTGGTGCTGGCCTGAGTATGTGCTGCTCAGCTGCCCCATGAGGTCAATGGACCATGCGCTAATCACAGGTGCCCAGGCCTTCGGGTTGGCCCGGATAAACTCAGACAGCACCTGCTGTACTTCCTGCACCACATCTTCTAGACCAGGTCCCCCAGCGGGGACATGGGAGGGTGGGGGTGGACGGAGGTGAGGGGGGCCAGCCACAGGGCTTTCATCCAGGGCAGCCAGGTGGGCCCGGACACTCTCATCAAAGACACCTCGCAAGTGGTCAAGCACGGCAGCCCGAGCAGGTGGCAAAGAGCGGAGCAGGAGAAGACCACAGCGAGCATGTTCCCGGGCCGAGAGTTGGTGGCCCAGAATAGGGTCCACGCCAGTCAGAAAAGCCTTGATTTCCTGGGACAGCTCTTGAGCGCTAAAAGGAAGCAAGAGAAGCAGACTTAGAGCGTTGGGAGATGTTAGGCACATTACATTCCCCTTGTGAGCTTTGGTTTCTTTCCATGTAAAACAGGGGTAACTGTACCTCCCTCATAAGATAATGCACATGAAACACTTAAGCACCATATCAAGTTCACACTAATCACCAATAAATATTTTTTCTTTCAATAATAACAATAATATCAATGTTAGGTAACTCATGTCAGGTACTCTTTAAGTACTTTATGTATATTATTTCAATCCAGACAACAGCCCAATAAGGTATGATCCCACTTTACAGATAAGAAAACCAAGGTTAAGTAATCAGACTATAAGCTCCAAAAGGGTAGTAAACATTTCTATTCTCTTCAACACTGAATCCCTTTCTATTGAAGTGCCAGGCATACAGGAGGTACTCCATGAGTATTTTTTGAATTGAGTAAATATATCTTGTGTGGCTACAACATCTGCTTTTAAAAACACCTTTCCAGCTTGACTACCCTCCCCCCAAAACACAAGCACCGGGGATTATGCTCTTAAAGAAAATCCTAAACTCAACTTGTCCTTCATTAAGGCCTCCTAGTACCTGTTTCTTCCCCATATTCTGCAAGCATCCTAACCACCCACCACTTGAACACATCAACAACCAACTCCGGGCATCCTCCTGGTACCTAGGAATCACAGTGTCCTAGGATACAGACAAGGTAATGTCTGCCTTTCAACCCTTCCCCTCCCAAAACAGATTGCTTCAGTCTTAGGCGTTCAGAAGCCGGTGTCAGGGGAAGAGGCAAAGTCCCCTTCCTCTTACTGCCTTTTCTGCCAAAGAAGACTGCATCCTCTAGGGGCTGATAGGGCTCCGGCTGTGCCCTCTCTGATTCCTTAAATAAATAAATAAACAAATAAACCACCCTAAGGTGAGAGAGAGTAGCCTAGTTGGAGGGCAAGGCAAAGGCTAGAGGGAAGCATTTTATGGGTTTTCGGGACTGGGTTCCCAGGGAGTCTCCATAAAGTCAGGGGACCCTGGGTTCTCTCGGGTCTAAAAGGGGCAGGACGGCTGGGTTCCCAAGAGTTCTGATACCCCCAACTCTTGGGAAAACAAGGCCGGGATCTGGGGTAACTAGGCGTTTCGGTTAGGAGGAGGCAGGACCGAGATCTTAGGAGTGCGGGCACTGGAGCCCAGAGTTTTGGTGAAGCAGTCCCTGAGTTCTGGGAAGACCCGAGCAGGAATCTCTGAGAACCCTGACGCGAGTTCTCGAGGTAGGATCCGGGTTTCTGCCGAGAAGGCTGGGGATCGGCGCAGGGCCGCGCGATGGGGGAAGATGCCAGGGGCTCTGACTACCTGAGCGGCGCGGGACCGTGGGTGGCCGGGGCAGGACCGGGAGGCCCCGGGGCCCCGGGAGGGTCGCACAACGCGGACATCCCGGAGCCCTAGCCGGAGCCCGAGGCGGGAGCGGCGAAGGGCAGGCAGCGCATGCGCGCTGACGGGAAACCCAAAAGGAACCAGCGCCTAGGCTTCTCAGGAAAACCCGTCCGGCGACGTCCGCGACCCTCATACATTAGTTCCGGACCGCGTCGGGATCCCAGAGCAGGACTGCGACGGTGACAACGAGAATCCGACCGGCCTCAACAAAACCTTGTTTTCCCTCAAAAGGCTTTTAAGACACAAACTAAAGCTAGCTGCGGCTATTCACAGTTGGATTTAATTATTTTTCCGAAAGCCAAAAATTCAGTGTTCAACTCAGGAGGTTTTAAAAAATGAAGCACTAGGAGACATTTTCATCAATAAATAGTGACGATATTAAATAAATAAACAAGTAAGCAAACAGTGACAATGGAAAAAGCAGTTAAAGGAGAGAAGGGAAGGATAAAGCGGTAAGAAGACGGAAAGAAAGGAGGCAGGGGCACCTGGGTGGCTCAGTCGGTTAAGGCTGGGAGTCTGATCTCAGTTCAGGTTTCAATCTCAGGGGCGTGAGTTCAAGCCCCTCGTGGGCTCCACAGTGGGTGGGAGCCTGAGAGAGAGAATGAGGAGGGAGGGAGGGAAAACTCCTAAGAGAGGAAAAGGAAATAAAGGGAAGGAGAAAAAGCCCAAAATAAATTGGGCTGGCTGGGCTGTAGGTGTTCTCCCAGTCATAAGCTGGCACTTCGGTCCTTCTGTTAGTCTTCATTGTTTAGGCTTTGCTCTCTCCCCAGCCTGCCAACTCAGGACCTCTCCTCTCCCTTGCAGAGAGGGAGTGTGGTTAACTATATGAGGAGCTCACATGCACCTCTTGAAGAGCCCCCACAACAGCCAGTCTGTCTAGATCAAGTTCCAGCTATCTCACTTACTGGCTGTATACTCTGCTCAACACCCTCTCTATGCCTATTTCCTCTTCCCCAATGAGGATGATAATAGTACAACTCCCTCATAGGGTTTGTTGTGAAAATTGAAACCAGGGAATATGTTCACTGATGTGAAATGTTGGGGTCCCGGAGTGAACGGTCAAGAAAGAATTCTTGAGACGTCTACTGTGCAAAAAAAAAAAGGTTTTATTAAAGCACAGGGACAGGACCCGTGGGCAGAAAGAGCTGCACTGGGGTTGGGAGGAGTGACTGATTATATACTTTTAAGTTGGGAGGGGGATAGGGAGAGAGCGTAAGTCTCTAAGGCTTCCAGGACCTTGAGGGGTCATTTACTACTGTCTAGTAAACTTTAGTCATGAGACCCTTCAGATGTAGATTAGTGTCTCATATGCTTGGAGGATGATTGTTAACATGTATCTTGGGGGGGGAGGGTAAGAGATGAAGGACGTTTCCAAACGGAGTTTCATATGTTAAAGGAGACTTAGAGGATCCAGGACTGCTACGGTCAAACAAAGGTTGCTAATGTCAAACAAAGGTTGCCTTTTGCTTCTAGCAAAGTATTAACATTGAAGCAGTTGAGTTCTTGGAGGAAGGTCACTCTGCCTGTCTCAAGTACTTGTCAATGGGCTATAAGTTGTAAGGAGGTTTAATTTTTTTCTATATTTCTTTAGCCTTTGTTCCCCACATTATTCACTGTAATTATTAACCTGCAATGGTTAAGTAAGCACTATATAAGCATTCACTACTTTTATTATATTTGTGGGGTTTTTTTAAGTTGATGGTATTTTATTTTTTTTAAATATATAATCTCTCACTTTTTCTTTTTTTTTTTTTTAAGATCTTTTATTTATTTATTTGACAGAGAGAGACACAGCAAGAGAGGGAACACAAGCAGGGGGAGTGGGAGAGGGAGAAGCAGGCTTCCCGCTGAGCAGGGAGCCCGATGCAGGGCTCGATCCCAGGACCCTGGGATCATGACCTGAGCCGAAGGCAGACGCTTAACGACTGAGCCACCCAGGCGCCCCAAGTTGATGGTATTTTAAAGATTTTATTTATTTATTTGACAGAGAGGGATAGAGCCAGAGAGCACAAGCGGAGGGAATGGCAGAGGGAGAGGGAGAAGCAGGCTCTGCACCGAGCAGGGAGCCCGATGCGGGGCTCAATCCCAGGCCCCTGGGATCATGACCTGAGCCGAAGGCAGACGCTTGACCATCTGAGTCTCCCAGGCGCTCCTTATTTGTTGAATAAACTCCAGAAAAGAAGCTCTTTGACAACAGGAACTTTCCCTATTTTCTTGAAGACTATATCCTCATCCCCTACAACAGTGTTTGCCTAGCACGTTGTAGTAGGTTCTTAGTAGTTGGTTGAATGAATGAAAAGGAAAATTGGTTCTGAGGCCAGAAGGCTTACTGCTCTCAGTGGAAGTGTGAGTTAGAATAATACCAGATGGCAGTTCCTGAAGATACTTTTGAAACCACTTAAAAACATAGAATTGAACAAAAGTCAAAATGACTGCACTAATGCTTCCGCGAAGCTTGATTTTAAAGTAAACTTTTCCCTCTCCCGCAAACCTCCTCACCTCCTTTTTTAGCCTTTTGTTTCAGGAACCTGGTACCACCCTGAAAAGGACTAAGGAGGCTGGCAGCACTACACAATTCCTGTAGAAACCAGCTAGATCCTGTATTTACCTATAAAACCCCCCAGCACCTTCCTCTGAGCCCCTTCCTCCCGGTAGGCTTACAGTTTTTGAGGGCCATAGCTTGCTGCAGGCTCCTTTGCCCAGCAAAGCAATAAAGCTATTGTTTGGGGCGCCTGGGTGGCTCAGATGGTTGAGCGTCTGCCTTCTGCTCGGGTCATGGTCCCAGGGTCCTGGGATCCAACCCCACGTTGGGCTCCCCGCTCAGGGGAGAGCCTGCTTCTCCCTCTCCCACTCCCCCCTTGTGTGCCCTCTCTCACTGTGTCTCTCTCTGTCAAATAAATGAATAAAATCTTTAAAATAAATAAATAAATAAATAAATAAAAATAAAGCTATTGTTCCTCTTTATCCCCAACTCTTGTCTTCCTGCTATATTTTGGCTCTGAAGCACGGAGGTCGATTTTCCAATAACACTTTTGAAGTGATTGTGTTTTAAAAGCTAAATGACTAAGGGGCACCTGGGTGGCTCAGTCGTTAAGCGTCTGCCTTCGGCTCAGGTCATGATCCCGGGGTCCTGGGATCGAGCCCCACATCAGGCTCCCTGCTCCGCGGGAAGCCTGCTTCTCCCTCTCCCACTCCTCCTGCTTGTGTTCCCTCTCTTGCTGTGTCTCTCTCTGTCAAATAAATAAATAAATAAAATCTTTAAAAAAAAAAAATTTTAAAGCTAAATGACTAATTATGGCTCTTTTTTTGTTCTTACATTTTAGAAGTTCAATCACTTACAAAGTGTATATACTACTTACTAGCAAAATCTGTTCTAGAACAGTAATATGAGACATTTTCTGCTCCTAACACTGCCTCAAACTTGGACCCAACACTTCCCATCTCAGAGCCTCAACTTTTGATCTGTAAAAGGACTTTTGAACCAGGTAAGTTCTCTAGCAATGAGACTGTTATGTGGTCTTTGCTCTTAAGGATTTCATAATCTAAAAGTGCCTTGTTTTGGTGTTGGACAGATCTAGATTCATATCTGCTATTTATCAGCAATGTAATCCCGAGACAGTGACCCAACTGTTTGAAGCCCATTTCCTCATCTGTAAAATGGGTATGATGTCTCCTATCTCACACATGTTTTACAAAGATCACTTTAAAAGACTCAGCGTAATGCCGGATACAGAAACTTCTTTGAACACAGCCAGTTCCTTCTGCCTTAGATACAGGGGTAGAACAAAATTATGAATGGGTATACCAAAATATTAAAAATGTCTTTTCTGGGGCACCTGGCTGGCTAAGTCGGTGGAATGTCTGACTCTTGATGTTGGGGTTATGAATTTGAGTCCCATGTTGGGTGTTGAGATTACTTAAAAATAAAGTCTTTAAAAAAAAAAAGAATATTATTGGAACTAAGGAAATTAGAATATGAAAAACTCAGTATTAGCCAATGTTGAATGTGTTAGGTGTGACAATAGTATTTTGGCTATATAGAAGAATGTTCTCAGGGGTAAAATCTCATCTGCAATTGACTTTCGGATGAGTCAGCAAAGACAAAAATACAGACACATACATATTTGCAAGTGCATAGAGATAGAACAAGTGTAGGAAAATGATAAAAACTGGTGCATTTCAGTGCATATGTAAAGGTTCATTGTACTAATTTCTTAACTTTACTGAAGGTTTGAAATTCAAAATATGAAGCTGGGCTGGGAGGTGCAACACGGGCCCAAACCCTCCCTCTTCCAGGAAGCCTGCACTGATTAAACAAGACAGACAGAATATGCTTTTCCTCTGTTGAACACACCTCCACACAGGCAGCTTTTAACTTTAAACATCCCAGCCCTCGCATCCAACAGAAGTTCTGAATGTTAAATGGGAAAAATAATGCTTGGTTTTCAGTTTATTAAAAGTATAATCCTGGGATGCCTGGCTGGCTCGGTTTGTAGAGCATGCACCTCTTGATCTCAGGGTCATGAGTTCCAGTCCTGCGTAGAGCTTACTTAAAATAAAATTAAAGGGGCACCTGGGTGGCTCAGTCGTTGAGCGTCTGCCTTAGGCTCAGGTCATGATCCCGGGGTCCTGGGATCGAGCCCCGCATCGGGCTCCCTGCTCTGTGGGAAGCCTGCTTCTCCCTCTCCCGCTCCCCCTGCTTGTGTTCCTGCTCACTGTGTCTCTCTCTGTCAAATAAATAAATAAAATCTTTAAAAAAAAAATTAAAAATATAATCCAGTAGGGGTGCCTGGGTGGCTCAGTCAGTTAAGCACCCAACTCTTGGTTTCCACTCAGGTCATGATCTTAGAGTTGATCTCAGGGTCGTGAGATGGAGCTCCTGTAGGGCTCTGAACTCAGCAGGGAGTTGGCTTCCCCTCTCCCTCTGCCCCCCCACCCTGCAAACCTCTCTCTAAAATAAATAAATCTTTAAAAATAAATTATATATTTATAAAATCCAGCAAAGGAAGTGGAGACAAACATAACATAAAGTGCCTTGCCCCCTCTGGTCACACAGAGGCAGTGGCAGGGCTGATATCAGGACCCTTATCTCCTCTACCATCTCTGCAATAAGCTGAATTTTTGTCAGAAATGGAGAGTTGGGAGTGTCACCCACTAGGGAGATAGGATCATCACAGAGCCTGGCTTCTCATTGCCTTAGCTCAAGTGAGCTCCCGGATCTTAATTGTTTCCACACCCATAGCCCAATTCCCGTGGCCCATTCCCGGTCCCACATTAAATCACACGCCTCTCTGTGAGAACTCTAGGGCTTTATTAAAAGTGGAGCTGACTGCGAGGGAGCCCCATTCTCCAGTCTTTTTTCTCCACCTCTTCCTCTCAACACATCCCTCTGGGGCAGGTCACTAGGCCGTCAAGAAAGAGGAGTCTGAGGAGAATGAAAAGGGGCAATGCTTTCTCCAAAGTCCTCTGAAACAACCAGAGTCCTTCTGGCTCCAGCTGAGAATCTTCTGGTGGAAGGGGTGAGAGATTCAGTTATCATCTTCAAGGTCCTCCATGTCTACATCCTGGGAGGCTTTTGTCTTCTTTTGCCGCTTGGGCCGTGGTTCACTAGTCCTGACTGGCCTTGTGGGGGCTTCCACTGACCAAAAAGAAAGAGGAAGCATTAAAGAACCCCAACGAATCCAGGCTGCCCCCTTACCCCACCTCTGCGCCCCGGCCTCACCTTCCATGGCTGCTTTCTCTTTCTGGGCCAGCCGGATCTGCTGGAGGAGCTTTCTGCGCTTCTTCCCAGAGAGAGTAATGTTGGCACGTGCACTGGACCTGAAGGGTCGGTAGGAGCAAAGATATCCAGTTTAACCTGAACCAAGGTAGGTTGATTCTGGCTATTGAAAAGGTCTCTGGGGGAGTCCCTCTGACTCTCCCCCCCCCCATGCTCTCTCGCATGGAGCAGGACTTGATCCCAGGAGCCGGATACAGGACTCGATTCCAGGACCCTGGGATCATGACCTGAGCCGAAGGCAGTCGCTTAACCAACTGAGCCACCCAGGCGTCCTGTGTGTGCTTTAAATTTATTTATAAAAATCTGTGTGGACAGGGCGCCTGGGTGGCTCAGTTGGTTAAGCGACTGCCTTCGGCTCAGGTCGTGATCCCAGGGTCCTGGGATCGAGTCCCCCATCGGGCTCCCTGCTCTGCGTGGAGCCTGCTTCTCCCTCTCCCACTCCCCCTGCTTGTGTTCCCTCTCTCGCTGTGTCTCTCTCTGTCAAATAAATAAAATCTTTAAAAAAAAAAAAATCTGTGTGGACGTACAATGGTACTTGGGGAGGTGGGTGAGTCGAGAGTTCTTACATTCTCAGTGGGGTCCAAGACCCAGAGAGGTTGTGAGCTACCGGTCCTGTGACAGGATAGCGAAGTGTAGACACAAACGCTGCTTATATAAAAGTCATTGCGCACGGAAAGCAGAGGGGATACTTGCGGTGGAGCTCGGCAGGAAGGAGAAAGGGGACTCGGTGGGGAGGAGCAAAGCGAAGAGGGTCTGGCACTCACGCCCGCTTCTTCAGGTGGTGCCGCGTGATCAGCCCTTCGTCTATCACAGCCCCGATCACCCGGCGCTTCAGTCGCCTCTCCCGGCTCAACACCCGCCGTCGCTTGAACAGCTTCTTCTTCAGCTCCTAAGGGGGAGGAAGATGCTAATCAGACGGAAGCCGCGACCCGGGACCCCGCACCCGGCGACTCCAGCCCATAGATTCCCATCTCTGGCGAGATTAGAGGGCTCCAGGACGCATGGGGAAACAAAGTCGGGGCGCCCACACAGTCACCGTTCGCGGCCGGTTGATCTTTCCGCCGGGAGCGCCCATGTTGGCTCCACCACCGCGTCTTGGCTCTGCGCAGCGTCAGTGCCGGCCCCGCCCCTCAGCCTTCGCGAGCCAATCGCAGCTCGGGGACGGGTCCTGAGGGCTATATAAAAGCGCTCGGCGACGTTACGTGTCTTTCGCGGGACGGCGTTCGGGGAGGTACGTGGTTCGGTTGTGGAGCTGGGTGCGAGGGTGGGGGTTCTGGGCGAGGCCTGCGCACCCTCCTTTTCTTGGCGGCGGTCGGGTGTGCGGTCCCGGTCCCCGTAATGTACGGAGGCAGAGGGAAAGGGCTCCGGCCCCCTCGGCGTCATGTCTTCGGTGCCCGCGGCTTCTAGTCCGCCAGTTCTATCCTCAAACGCCGGGACACGGGCTCCGAGAAGCGTGATGGAACCAAGGTTCTGCGGGCTCCTCTCTGGTGTGCTAATTTAGCCTTCTCCTTTGATTTCAGGTCCTTGGAACCGTCCCTGGAGCCGGAGCTGTCGTGTCCCCTCCTCTTTCACTGCCCGTTGCAAACAATAAAGGCAGTTCCTACCCTAGTAGGTGTGTGTCCGCGTTCTTTTTTCCGAGGTTGTTGTTAGGGAGGCTGTAAGCATTATTCCACAGAGCGGAATTTGCAGCTTTTCTCTTGGACCTCAGGCTCCTGCGGGAGTGCGGGCGACATTTCGCAGAAGGTTCTCTGGCCGACCTTGCCGGGATTTCCAGATGGCCGCGCTGCGCCGAACCCTCCACGTGGCGACCCTGGCGGCTGGGGCGCGCCGCGCTTTGGCGGGTAGGGAAGGTGGACAGAGTGGGAGGGAGGGTTCTTAGTGACCTGGGAATCTAGTCCCTGAAATTGTGATTCTTCAAACCCCAGGGTACATAGCACCGTTTCTGCAGCATTTTGATGGAACTTGGGCGCTGGGTGACACACGTACTCCACTCGTGTCCACAGGCTCCCTGGCTGGTAGCTGCCTGGCCGACCGTCGCCTCTGGGATAAGCTCCATGCCGATGCCCGTAGGGGCAGCGTCCCCACGTTCGACTGGTTCTTTGGGTATGAGGAAGCCCAGGGGTTGCTACTTCCGCTGCTGCAGGAGGCACGGGCTGCCTGCCCACCGAGGGTGTTGGACGTGGGCTGTGGGACCTCCAGCCTGTGTACAGGCCTCTACACCAAGTGCCCACATCCCGTGGATGTGCTGGGGGTGGACTTCTCTCCTGTGGCTGTTGCCCACATGAAGAGTCTCCTGGAAGGTGGTCAAGGCCAAACACCCCTCTGTCCTGGGCATCCTGCTTCCCGACTCCACTTCATAAAGGCTGATGCCCAGAACCTGGAGCCAGTGGCTTCCTCAGGCTCCTTCCAGCTAGTGCTGGATAAGGGTACCTGGGATGCTATTTCCCGAGGTGGTCTGCCCAGGGCTTACCAGCTTCTGTCAGAGTGCCTCAGGGTCCTAAGCCCCCAGGGGACCCTGATTCAGTTCTCAGATGAGGACCCTGATGTGCGGCTGCCCTGCCTGGAGCAAGGGTCCCCAGGCTGGACTGTGACTGTGCAGGAGTTAGGCCCTTTCGGGGGCATCACCTACTTTGCTTACTTGGTTCAAGGCTCTCATTAAAGACTTCAGTCCTGACCCGAATTTTCCTGTTGGGTAGCTTTTCAACTTTGTAAGATGACTGGGAAGCAAGGATTTGAGGCCTGGCCTCCACATTTATTAGCTGGGAGCACAGAGTATTGAATGTTTCTGTGCCCCAGTTCATGCTCTGGCAGCAAGGAGGAATAATACCCGGAGTTAGGGGATTACATATGATGATAGGTGAAACGTGGAGCATTTAGCAATGCCAGGCACAAGACGGAGTGCTGAGTAGAGAAGGTGCAGGGGCTCATTCCCCAGCCCCAACGAACTGGAACTCCTAAAAACACAGGAGTTCTGTGGGGTTTTTTGTTTGTTTGTTTGAGGAGTTTAGGGATTTGTCTGTTTGTTCTTAGATTTATTTATTCTAGAGTGAGCGAGCAGGGGGAGGGGCAGAGGCAGAGGGAGAATCCAAGCAATCTCCATGCCCAGTGCGGAGCCCAAATCAGGGCTCCTCCCTGAGATCATGGCCTGAGCCAAAACCAAGAGTTGGGTGCTTAACCGACTGAGCCACCCAGGTGCCCCTGTTGGAGGAGTTTTTTAATAGAGGGGTTCTTAATCCAAATTCCAGTACTGACTGACTTGTGTGAGCCAGTGGCCTCACCCCTACACCTCTTGTCCTCACCTGTAAAAGGAGAAGACTGAAAGAACCGATAGAAGGGCCTCATAACAAACCACTGAAATGTGAAGGGAGACAGAACAATACTTACCCTCAAAGCTCCTGGGAGGCAGGAGATGTGAATATTCCACAAAGCAGCTTCTACAAACACGGGAGCTGGCTGCTGGGTTCCAGAGAGGACAGGGGTTGGAGGCTTCCTGATACTCTGTATCCTCAGGAATCCAGGAGACCTCTTGTTCTCCCTGTTCCTGCCCCCAGCTGAGTTCTGGGTTAAAGGATCTTAAGGGAGATCTGGGGTCCAGTGGGCTCCAAGTCCAGCCTGGGGGAGAGAGGAGTTGAAGAGCCCATTAAGAATGAAAAGTATTCCTGATCTATTACTGACTTTTTAAAAGATGAAACAAATTTGTGTATTTTTTTCTTATTGAAAAAAGTAATACAGCAATTATAATTAAGAGGCTAATTTCAGGGGTGCCGGGGTGGCTCAGTCCCTTAAGCATCTGGCTCAGGTCATGATCCCAGGATCCTGGGATTGAGCCCCACATCGGGCTCCCTGATGCTTCTGGGAGTCTGCTTCTCCCTCTCCCTCTGCCATCCCCCCTGCTTGTGCTCTCTCTCTGTCAACTAAATAAAATAAAAAATCTTTTTTTAAAAAAAGGCTACTTTGAGACGCCTGGGTGGCTCAGTCCGATAAGTGTCGGCCTTGGGCTCAGGTCATGATCCCAGGGTCCTGGGATCAAGCCGCACATCGGACTCCTTGCTCAGCAAAGAGCTTGCTTTTCCCTCTGCCTTCCGCTCCCCCTGCTTGTGCTCTTTCTCTCACTCTCTGACAAATAAATAAAATCTTAAAAAAAAAAAAAAGGCTAATTTCACAGCCTGTTTCCTCATGAGGATGAAAGGATCTCCCTCACTGGGTTCTGAAAATCATGAGATAAAAGCATTTAGCACACTGTAAATGCTAATAAATAAGCTTCTAGAACAGTATCAGACATGGGGAAAAGTCTGGAAGAAAAGGCATCCAAAATGTAACTTATCTCTGGGTAGTTGATTTGGGATGATTTTATTACCTTTTTTCCCCCACAACAATGTGAATTTTTTTTTTAAAGATTTTATTTATTTATTTATTTGACACACACACACACACACACACACACAGAGGGAGAGAGCAAGCACAAGCAGGGGGAGCGGCAGGCAGGGGAGAAGCAGGCTCCCCACTGAGTAAGGAGCCCGATGCAGAACTCGATCCCAGGATCCTGGGATCATGAGCTGAAGGCAGACGCTTAACCAACTGAGCCACCCAGGCTCCCCAAACAATGTGAATATTTTAAAACATTAAGAATAATTAAAAGGCATCACCCTCAGACCCATCTGACCTCTGAACTTCCCTCTGAAGTTCAACTTTGCCAGACACCTTGACTTTTCTCTCCACCTCTACTTTTTTCCCCACTACATTTACTAAGCACCTACTGTATGCTTGTATTGCTTGGCACGGGGGACACAGCTGAGGTTCCTATCTCAGTCCTGCCCAGAACACCCAGGTCACAACAGCCCCGCTGAAGCAGCTGCCTCCCTCACCTGGCTCTTCACTTTGGTCCTGGAAGAACACCTCGGCCTCCTCTTCCTCATCGGTGAGCAGCAGCAGTTCCTCATGCGGCCAACCAAGCTCCCCGCTGTCTTCACTCACCTCAGAGGCTTCCACCACAATGGAGGGCAGGTGGGTCTTTTGAGAGACAACCTGAATCGGGATAGCAGGGTGCTTGGACCAAGTTGGAGGATGAGCCAGCAGCCGGACACAGGGTGGAGAAGTACTAACCTGAACATCCTGGTGGCCTTCAACCCTGACAATTTCTCCTCCGTCCATCCACAGAGGGTTGGTCAGCTGAGGACTTTCCGGGTGCTGGGAGGAGCCTGGGCTATCTCTAGGCCAAGGGCCATCCTCACTGCTCCCTGGCACAAGGGCCATGGGTGCTAATTCTTAGACTACAGAGTGGTTGAACTCAAAGTGGAGTACCCCTGCTCAGTACCCTCCACAGACTGCTCCTTTAATCTTTGGAGCCTGGCCCCTTAATCACTTCTGAGAAGAGAATGACAAGCTAGGAGATTATGGGCCTTCCAGGGGAGGGGAAAATCCCAAGAGGTGGAATAGGAGCTTTATGTCTCCTCACTCCCTGGGTGACACTGGGAAAGGCAGGAGGGATAAGATTGAACAAGGGCATCTGGATGAAAGTCTTGTGAGTGAAGAGCTTTGCTAACAAACTTAAAATTTCCTGATTCCTTTGCTTACTGGGTCTCCTAATTTGACATGTTTCTTTGTGTCTTATTTAACGAATATTCATATGGTGTTAACTATTTGCCAGGAACTGTTTTAAATGCTTTATATATAAACTCATTTAATTATTCTATAATTATGAGATAGATACTGTCATTAGCCCTATTTCCTGATCCAGATCTCCCTGGGTGGGCACAAAGAACTTAAATGACTTGCCCAGAGATACCCAACTAAAAGGTGCTTTCTTCTTCAAACTAGAATTCAGTATGTTACTCCAAATTCAGAGTTTTCATTGGCAGGGGGTGGGGGGTGCAAGGGTATACCATGATGAGAAAAACAACAAATTTACTTTCTTTTTTAATTTTTAATTTTTTTTTTAAAGATTTTATTTATTTATTTGACAGAGACACAGCGAGAGAGGGAACACAAGCAGGGCGAGTGGGAGAGGGAGAAGCAGGCTTCCCCGCCGAGCAGGGAGCCCGATGTGGGGCTCGATCCCAGGACCCCGTGATCATGACCTGAGCCGAAGGCAGATGCTTAACGACTGAGCCACCCAGGCGCCCCTACTTTCTTTTTTTAAAAGATTTTTTTTTAATCTTTTTTATTTTTATTTTAAAGATTTTATTTATTTATTTGAGAGAGAGAGAGAATGAGAGAGAGCACATGAGAGGGGGGAGGGCCAGAGGGAGAAGCAGACTCCCTGCCCAGCAGGGAGCCCGATGCGGGACTCGATCCTGGGACTCGATCCTGGGACTCGATCCTGGGACTCCAGGACCATGACCTGAGCCGAAGGCAGTCGCTTAACCAACTGAGCCACCCAGGCGCCCTTTTAAAAAAAGATTTTATTTATTGGCACCTGGGTGGCTCAGTTGTTGGGCGTCTGCCTTCAGCTCAGGACATGATCCCAGGGTCCTGGGATTGGGTCCCGCGTCGGGCTCCCTGCTCGGCGAGAAGCCTGCTTCTCCCTCTCCCACTCCCCCTGCTTGTGTTCCCTCTCTCGCTGTGTCTCTCTCTGTCAAATAAATAAATAAAATCTTTAGAAAAAAATGGTTTTTTATTTACTTGAGAGAGCACGCGCAGTGGGGAGGGGCAGAGGGAGAGGGAGAAGCCGACCCCAGTTGAGCAGGGAGACCCAAGTGGGGCTCCAACCCAGAAGCCTGAGATCATGACTTGAGCCAAAGGCAGACGCTTAACCGACTGAACCACCCAGGCGTCCCCAACAAATTTACTTTCAACACGTTTATTTAACAAGTAAAATAGGGTGCCTGGCTGGCTCCGTCGGTGGAGCCTGCGACTCATGATCTCGGGGTCCTCAGTTCGAGCCCCACATTGGGTGTGGCGGTTACTTAAAATCTTTTAAAAAGTAAAAAAAAAAAAAATATATATATATAAATATATATATACCTTTTTCCTCACCCAGTACACTTGGCTTTGAGTTTTTGTTCATAAATTGAGGGAATTTGGAGGGGGTCAGTAGATTGATGTGTGTAAGCATCTGGATGTGCAGTATGTGCTGTACTGAAAAAGCACAAATCATTGTAGGAAACTACAGAGCACACTCCTAGCAGATTTCGGAACTGGGCAACTGCAAAACCCACAGCAACCAGGCTGACACGCACGCTCCCCTTAGCAATCCCACTTGGAATTTCCTGACAGTGGGGCCGGGGCTCGGCCCTCGCGGCCACTTCGGGACGCGCTCAACCTTCCCAGCCAAACCCGGTCGTTTAAGACGCAGGCGCTCCAGATTCGGAGGTCTTGGCCGATCAGGCCCTCTCTAGCCGGGCCCCTTCTCTATGGTTTCCTCTACGCGCCGCTCTAGCCTGCGCGGGGGGCAGCGAGACGTCGTGGCCGGCTTCCCAAGCTGCGGGAGGCTCCGGAGGGCGCCCCACTGGGCGCGCGGTCGGCCATGGAGACCTTGCGCAAAGCGCTGATCGTGGGTGCCCTCCTGGGCGCGGGGGCTGGCGTGGGCTCCGCGCTCTTTGTCCTCGTGACCCCGGGAGAGCAGCAGAAGCAGGCGATGCTGAAGGTGGGAGTAACTGGGGGTGCGAGGTGGGGTGGGCGGACGGAGAGCCCCTGGCTTGGGGGGGGGGGCGGCGGTCAGGGCTACGAACCTCCCTTCCTGCTCGCAGGAGATGCCCGAGCAGGACCCGCGGCGCAGGGACGAGGCGGCGAGGACCAAAGAGTTAGTGCTGGCCACTCTGCAGGAGGCAGCGGCCACGCAGGAGAACGTGGCCTGGAGGAAGAACTGGAAGGTCGGCGGCGGCGGGAGGTCAGCGTGAGCCCGGACCTCCCTCGTGGGCGCTGGGACCTTGCTCCCGCGCAGGAGTCCGACGCGGCTTCTCCGTCGTAGGCCGGGTAGGGAGTCCGGCCCTGGGAGCCGCTGCGGGGTGAGCACGTCCCCCCTCCACCCGCAGACGCTGCACTGACTGCGCTTTCACGTTCTACGTCGCGGGCCGGGGCGTCGGATGTGAGAACTGAAGGAGCCAATAAATCATGTTCCTCCGGCCAGTGAGCCCTGCGGTCTGACGCCTATGTCTAGAGTGTTCTCGGGATCCGTGCAGGGAACGTGGAAGACTGTGGCTCCCACTGCACTGCCCAGCAGCGACCACATTTTCAAAACACAAGTCAGGGCATGTGGTCTGTTTTGAGTGTACTTTTGGTGATAACCAGGCGACATTCTCGAAATCAAAACTATCTTGGAAAATCTTGTAGCAATAGATGCCCATGGAGGACGCTTTGGGTTTCCTGTTCTTTGAGTGAGGTTGGAGAGGGGCTGCTAGCATTTAGCATGTGCCATGATGCTTTCTGGGGATACTGGACCGTTGGAGGCCAATTTGCTAGGAGTGAAAGGAGCGTGCTTTGAGTCAGACAGATCTTGATTAAAGTCCTGCATATTACAAAACCTCTCTGAGCCTCAGTCCTGTTCCATAAAATGTGTAATTATCTTGAAGGTTGTTGTAAAAAGACTAACTTGGAAATGTAAAGTGTATTGCTTGGCACAGAACAGCCCTTCAATAAATGTAGGGGATGGTTTCCCCTTCCAAGGGATTTCAAGGTAGTAGTTCACAATCTCCGAATCCAGTCATGGGATCTCTTGTAGATGCCACTGAAGTAATGAAATAAAGCTGGCATTTGGGTCACACCCCACATCCGAGTCAACCAATTCACTCCCTGTTGTCTTTTTTTTTTTTTTAATTTATTTGAGGGACGCCTGGGTGGCTGGGTTAAGTGCCTGCCTTCAGCTCAGGTCATGATCCCGGGGTCCTGGGATGGAGCTCCGCATTGGGCTCCTTGCTTGGCAAGGAGCCGGCTTCTCCCTCTGCTTGCTGCTCCCCCTGCTTGTGGTCTCTCTCTGATAAATAAATAAACTCTTTAATTAAGAAAAAAAAAATTTTGAGAAACCCTGGTGGGGAGGAAGAGAGGGAGTCATAAGCGGACTCTCTGCTCAGTGCAGATGGTGGGAGGAGGGGGGCTCAGTCTCACAAGGCCGATATCATTACCTGAGCAGAAACCAAGAGTGGGACCCTTAACCAACTGAGCCACCCAGGTGCCCCCTGTTGTCTATTTTACATCCTGTGGTTCCAAGCCAGATTTCAATTGAAGGGAAAAAAAAAAGCCTGCTTATTTAATAAATATTTATTTAATTAAATAAAGCCAGAACAGTAAATACAGCTTGGGAACACTGAGGTGTAAACCCAGATGGGAGCATTGGTGCTGTTTTCAGCTGCTGGATGGTGAAGCCCTAAGCCAAACACATTTGTTATGTGTGATCTTTGGTTTGTGGCCTTTTTCCTAGCCTGGGAATGACAGGGAAAAGGTTAGCAGCTCTTTGAGGGAACATTAGGGTGAGGTGATCAGCAACGGTGAGGGGCTATGATGCAGGAGCTTGGAGGTTGAGAGCCTGAGCCCTAGAGTCGGGACTTCCCCAGGTGTGTCCAGGTTCTACTGTTGGTTACCTGTGTTGGTTTCAACAAGCCATGTGCTTTGGTGTCCCAATCTCTAAAATGGGATACTTGTACTTATTCCCAGATAATTGCCTTCTTACCTCAGTTAATACATATACAGCAGTTAAAACTGTGTGGTGCATATTAAGTACTCAATACTTTTTAGTGAAGAGGAAATGCAGTTGTAAAGGTCACTGCAATGCTCCCCTGGCCATTTGTGAATGGCTACATTAAAAAAATTACCCTTTTAGGGCTGCCTGGGTGGCTTAGTCGGTTAAGCGTCTGCCTTCGGCTCAAGTCGTGATCCAGGGTCCTAGGATCGAGTCCCGCATCGGACTGCCCACTTCTCTCTCCGCCTCCCACCCCCCGCTCCCCCAGGCTCATTCTCTCTCTCTCTCTCGCAAAAATAAAATCTTTTAAAAAAAGAGAAAAACATCTGAAAAAAAAATCTTAAAAAAAAAAAAAAGAAACTTAAAATGAAAAATAGGGCCTATCCTAAATGCCTTCCCTTTGGCTTCTTCCCCTGCCTCAGTTTTGTCCCTCCCAGCCATTCAGGAAGGAGTCAGGCACATACAGAACTCAGAGGGTCTATTTATTAGGAAGGAGATGTCAGTGCTTTATCAAAGATGAAGAGGTCAGAGAGGGATGGTGGGATAAAGGCCTCTCAGCTGGGACATTTCTTGGCCACAATGAGGACAGCAGAAGGCACAAGTCCTAAGATGGAAGAAAACAGCTTTGACCACAAAGATCCTTGCCTTTTGCCCCCCCAAATTTCTGGCCTCATTCCATCTCCACAAAGTCTCTTCTCCTGGCATTCCTTCCTTTCTCAGGCATCCCCCTCACCCCCGCAAGCCCTGTTTCTGGTCCCAGGTGTCATACCCAGCTCCTGCAGAGGCCGTTCCATGTCAGCCTCTGAGAAGGCCCGTCGGGGGAAGCCACTGAGCAACTGCACAGGGTCCTGGTCTCCCCCAGGCTCTTCCCCACGGTGGAGCTCCACATACAGCCTCACAGCTGCCAACTGTTCCCGAGCCCGGAACGTCTGCGTCAGTGAGGTCCCATCTGGCAGCCTGACCTGGAGGGCGAGCGAGAAATACAGTGTTGGGAGCATCAAACCTGAGGAGGTGCCCAAGTAAGGAAAACAAGAGCTGCAAAGTTGGCTTCTGTTTCCTGTTCGAGAGACTGAACCAGCGTAATTACTATCTGAAGCACCCTGATGAACAACCACTTCTTCTCTGCTTTACTAAGCAGTGAAGAGAGGCTCCAGCTTCCTCACATTTTAACAAACACAAGGATAAGATCGTAACAAAAATACCTAAATACCCCATCATGCAAATAGCTGTGTAATAAACTAAATGAAAACATGAACAACTAAAAAGGTAACTGCTGAGGTAAAAGGGAGGTATGGATTTAAATTAAGACCAGGGCAAGAGAAATTTGATATCTTTCCAAGAGTAGAGGAGATAGGGTTTCAAAAGTTTCAAAAAGTTTCCTTCAAAAGAAGGAAGAGGTTTCGCAAAGAGAACCCAACTGAATAAAGCTCTGAGCCAGGTGTCTTACAGGCCAACGAAGGGGTCCCAGAAGCAAGACAGGAATTAGAATCAGTACCTGTATGCGACACTGGTCATACTCCCGCTTGGTGGGAGGCTCCTGGCTGGGAGAGGAGGGAACAGGACCTGGCTCTGTTGGTGAAGGCCGAGAACCCACACTCCCACCATACTGGAAGATAAAGGAAAACACTGATCAGGCCCTCACCCACTCTTGAGAGGAGCATCGTATGCCAATCCTTTCCCCCTGAAGCTAGAAAAGGGATTTTTTTTTTTTTTTTTTTTACTAGCCCACCTACTTCCTTACTCCAGTGTCTTCCCAATCACCTACCTTCTTGGCTCTCTCTGCTTTGTCTCTTTCAATCTTTTCTCGGACTCTCTGTCTGGAATGCAGACAGGAAGAAAGTAGGTCAGACGTTGACAAAGCAAACCTAGCTTCCCGCCTCCTCGATTATCCAACATCCCCATCACCCAGACCTGGCTGCTAACTCTTCAGCCTTTTCCCTCCTCCGCTCCTCAGCAGCCCGGCGCATCTCATCTTCCTGAAGCCGCTGTCTAGCAGCTGACAACTCCTGCCCTTGTTTCCTGCGCTGCCGTTCCCGTTCCAAAGCCTCTCGCTCCTCTCTTTCTTCCCGCTCCCGCTGCTTCTGGGCCACCAGCTCCAACATCCTGTGTTGCAGAAAAGAAGGAGCTCAAAAAAAAATGGACATAGATCGAGAAGGTGAGTTTATAACCAGGATTCAAAATGAAATGCGGGAGGGGCGCCTGGGTGGCTCAGTCATTAAGCGTCTGCCTTCGGCTCAGGTCATGGTCCCAGGGTCCTGGGATCGAGCCCCGCATCGGGCTCCCTGCTCCGCGGGAAGCCTGCTTCTCCCTCTCCCACTCCCCCTGCTTGTGTTCCCTCTCTCACTGTGTCTCTCTCTGTCAAATAAAAAAAATAAAATAAAATGAAAGACAAAATGAAATGCGGGAACACGTGTCCAAAGAGAGATGAAAGAAACAGAAAGGAAACTGCCAAGGCAGGACAGAGGGAAAGGGTTAAGATCCAGGCTCTTTAGTCAGACTTGTGTACTGTGGACAGGTGGAAGGTGACCCTCAGAAACGTGACACTGTTCCTTACTATACCTCTTAGTCTGTTCCTGTCTCTCCTCTTCACTCAAAGTGGGTTTGCCTTCTCCGGCCGCAGAGCCGGGTCCTACAAACAAGCAATCAGTATTATTGCCC
The DNA here is from genome assembly GCF_002201575.2 of Neomonachus schauinslandi. Lineage (NCBI taxonomy): Eukaryota > Metazoa > Chordata > Mammalia > Carnivora > Phocidae > Neomonachus > Neomonachus schauinslandi. The sequence goes on along the minus strand of NC_058413.1, from coordinate 9,123,727 downwards.
GTTCATCCTCCTCGAGCGCACGTGAATAATCAGACTGTCCCTCAGTCAGGACCTTCAGGGCCACCTTGCTCCGAGGAGGTGGGTTCCCTTCCCAGGACATGTCCGAGGGGGGTCGCGAGCGGCTCGTCTACATCAGGGTCGTCTTCGTGCTCCATCAACCTGGCAGGGAAAGTCGGGAGGGAGCTTAACACTGACGCTGCCCCTCCCAGCAGCCCCCCAGGCCCCTGCCACCCGGTCTGAGCGCTCACCAGTCCATTGCAGCCTCGATGCCCTGGTTCCCTGTGAGGGCCAGAGCCTTCTCCCTGGGGGCAGAAACACCGTGAATAGCGCCCGCGAGCCATGGTGCTGGTCAGGCTGGGGCGTGGAGCCTGAGGCCAGGCTGGGGGAAAGGCCAGACAGGCCCGCGATCCCCGTGGGCCAGGGTTTGGGGGGCTGCCTTACGCGCGTCCCCTGGGGAAGCCCATCTCGATGAGACTCTCCAGAGCCGTCAGCTCCGCCATGGCGCCGCCACCGCCGCTTCCGCGGGGACCTGCGGGAGGGCGAGAAGGAGGGCGCAGGGGCGGGGGTCAGCGCGGGGTGCCCCCGAGCCGCGCGCGGTCCCGCCCCCGACGCCCCAGCTGGGCGCTCTCTCACTCACCCGGCGCCCGACCCGCAGCCGACACTGACGAGAAGAAAGCCCAGGGGAAGCGGAAGTGCCCGGATCTGTTTGGGTCACGTGGAGGCGGGCGTGGACGGGTGCCGCCGAGAGCCAGAAAACACAGGCCTGGCCCGCCGCCTGGGCCCGGCGCCCGCGGGGGTGGGCGGTGGCGCGTCGGAGTCGCGGACCCGGAGGCGCCCCCCAAGCTGGGCCGCCCGGCGGCGGTGGGGAAGAAGGGTGGTGCGGCCCTGAAGCCCGTGGGCGGAATGTAGCAAGCTCTCGATGGGGTCCCTGAGCGCAAGCAATTGGAATGTTCTCTGGCAGTGTTGATCGGGAGCCATAGAAATGTGCGTGGTCTTTGACCTGCTCATCCTCTCCGGGGAATTGAGCCATCCTCCGCCCCACTGCCGAAGGGATTTTTGCAGAACACAATTATCTGATCCTGTCATCACCTCCCTGCTTAAAAATTCTCCATAACGCCCCAGTCACTTAGGATGAAATTTAAGTGCTAGTAGTCTGGCTTCCTCCGTTTTATTTGTTGTTGTTGTTGTTGTTTGTTTAGAGCCCTCTCTGTAAAAGTGAGAGTAACAGTAAGCACTTGCCTTCGGTGCCTGGCAAGACTGTACCTTGTAAATGTTGGTGGTGCGCAGCGTCATCTCCCACCACTTGCTGCTAACTTGTGCATATTGCAAAACAGGCCCTCTTGCTCTTCCAGGCCTTTGCACCTACCGGTCCCTCTGTCTGGGATGTCCGGCCTCTTCTGTGGGATTGGTTAACTCCCAGTCATTTTTGAGACTGGACCCCAGGTTTCCTTTCTAAGGGAATCCTGCTTTGACCACCCCCTTCCACCTCCCAGCTCCACTGGAGGCTTGTGTGATTAATGCCTATTCAATCATCACAACAATCTATACGATTATACTATTATTAGTCATAGGAAACACAGAAAAAGGAGATAATCTACCTAAGGTCACAAAGCTGGTAAGTAGCCAAGCTAGGACCCACACCCATGCGGTATGCATTCACCAAACCACCATGCTATGTTGCCTCTCCATAGTGGAGTGAAGAACATCTACTTTGGAGTTGGGCATCCTAACTCAACTCCTTACTTCTAGCTTCAAACCATTTAGAGCTTCAGATTTCTCATTTCCTCCCAAGTGATTCTATCTCTTGGAAAGACTGTGAAGAGTAAATGAGAATGCATGCAAAGCATGTCTTGAATAATGAGATTGGGCCCTCATTTGTAAATGAATAAATGTTGAGGAAATACGGGAAGCAAATAAAACAGGGACACAGCATTCACTACAGTGTGGTGTGTTAGAGAGGTTAAGTGTTCTAACACACTTAGTTCTTAGTGTGTTAGTTTTAACACACCTCATTTATCCTGAGATCCAATGATTAAAAAAAATCATTAATTGTATGGTACCACGTCTTTTTTTTTTAAGACTTTCTATGTATTCATTTTGAGAAAGACAGTGAGAAAACAGCAGGGGAGAAGAGCAGAGGGAGAGGGAGAGGCAGGTTTCCCTCTGAGCAGGAAACCCGAGGTGGGGCTCAAGCCCAGGACCCTGAGATCATGACCTGAGCCGAAGGTGGACGCTTAACTGACTGAACCACCCAGGTGTCCCATACTGCATCTTTCATCTACTTTCAGGTAAGCACCCTACAGAAATACACAAATATGAGGATACATAAAGATGCCCATAGCAAACACTGAAGACAAATGTTCCAGTAAAGAGCGATGGCTTCTATCAGTCAAGGAGCATCCTTCTATGGAAAGTTGCGCAGCCTTTAACATAACCAAGGAGGCTATGATTTACCAACATGGAATGTTGTCCATCATCTATTGAGTGAACAAAGAAAATATCGACATTGAATAAAAATCTGCTCTACTAGGGATAATTACCTCTTGAGAAAAAGAGGAACTTTCTTTTGTATTCTTCAGCAGTATTTGAAATTTGTATAAATGTTAGTTCTATAATTAAAAGTTGTAGGACCAGGGGCGCCTGGGTGGCTCAGTTGTTAAGCGTCTGCCTTCGGTGCAGGTCATGATCCCAGGGTTCTGGAATCGAGCCCCGCATCGGGCTCCCTGCTCAGCGGGAGGCCTGCTTCTCCCTCTCCCACTCGCCCTGCTTGTGTTCCCTCTCTTGCTGTGTCTGTCAAATAAATAAATAAAATCTTAAAAAAAAAAAAATTGTAGGACCAGCAAAAATGAGGATTATACTCTGTAGCAACTCAGACTTTTTTACATCCAGTTGATTTATTTTTTATTTTTTAAAGGTTTTATTTATTTACTTGGCCGGGGCCGGGGGGGGGGGGGGGGGGGGAGGAGGGAGAAAGAATCTCAAGAAGGCTCCACACCCAGCTCGGAGCCTGAGGCGGGGTTCGATTTCACGACCCTGAGATCATGACCTGGGCCAAAACCAAGAGTCTGACACAATCAGCTGAGCCACTCGGGCGCCCCATATCCAGTTAAAGATAAATTTAAAAGTATACAGTACTCTGAGAAATAGGTGTGTGGACAGGGAAATTAAAAGGGTCAGAAAAAATGAAAATAGCTTCATTTTATATTTCCTTTAATGTTGGTACAGTGAATATACGATAGACACAGACTGAGGGAAAGTGGGGGACATCCTTGGACTTGGGAAATGCCCCAGACAGCAGTTTAGGCAGTCCCTGGTTCTCCACCCCATGTCAGTCATTTATCTTCACCCACGTCAGACACAGGTGGGTTCCGACTCAGGTGTGCCCATCTTCAATATCGAAATGAAAGGTAAAAGAGGGAGTGGTCTTTCCCCAAGCTCCCAGCCCGAAGCAATTTGTTCTCAAAAATCCCACCGAAGCCACCAATGTGACAGGGCCCTTTTGAGGGTCTATGACAGGGATTGGGATCAGCTAACTACAGCCAACAGGCCTAGTATGGCCGGGGCCTGATTTGAAAAGAAAAGGCCCATGAGTTAAGAATGGTTTCTGCGTTTTTACATGGTTACATGGCCATAGAAGCACCTACATATTATCTTTGATTTTATCCTCTGGAACTGCAAAGCCTACATTATTTACTCTCTGGTCCTTTAAGGACAAGGTTGCCAACCCCTCTCCGTTCCTTTCAGCCTGGAGCAGGACGGAAAGTTTGGGACCCGAACAAGCCCGAGGGGCTGAGCACCGAGACTCAGCTGGGGCCCCAGGCGCCTGGCCTTCTACTCTGGCGCCCGGGCTGCCCAGGGGAGTCCGGGCCGAGCTCTCCTCTGCAAGCCTGGGCTCAGCTGGGCCCGAGAGGCGCCCAGGCTGCTTCAGAGCCCTGCTCTTGGTGGGGAGGCCGGCCGGTGGGGGCAGCCCCAGCGCTCGCGCAGGCAGAAGTGCCAGACCAGAGCAGAGCAGGTCAGCAGGGCCAGCACCGTGCCCACCCCTACGGCCGTGTGGACCAGGGTAACGGGCCTGGGGGGCACGGCCAGCCTGCCGCAGGGCCCGAAAGCAGGGCCACCCACCCCCTCGAGGCCCTCCCCACCTGCCCCCGGTACGCTGCTTTCTCCAGCCCCGTTGGCAGCCACCACGCAAACGACGTAAGTGCCCCCGGGCTTCAGTCCCTTCAGTTCTGCTCTGCGGACCGTGGCGTTGAGCGGGGGGCCCTTCTGGGTAGCCCCACCGCCTTCCCAAAGCAGCAGCCAGTACTGGTGGACCGGGGAGGGGGGCGCACACCAGCGCACCAGCGCGCTGCCGGCCTCGGCCACCACGTGCACCTCTCCCAGGCGCGGCGGGGCCGGAGGCTGGGCAGGGCTGGAGAGCCCGGGGCACAGGCAGGCCCCCGGCCCAGCCCTCTGCAGCTCCTTGCATGGCACCTGCAGGTGGCGGCAACTGTCGTAGTCGCAGAGGACAGCCGGCAGAGGCGGCCGTGAGGTCTCATCTTCCTCCTCTTCCGTAAGGTCTTGAGGGGCCAAGGGCCACGTTCTGGGCACTAAGGAGGAGGTGACAGCCAGGAGCCACAGAAGGCAGGGAGAGCCCAGCATGGGGTCTGGAAGGGAAGGAGGTGAAGAGGAAAAGGCTGTCCAGACCCCATGCCTTCGAGGCCCCCTCCCTCCACAAAACCTCTGGGGACAGGGACACAGAGCTGGGGGCCAAGAAGAGAAGAGGAAAGAGGAGGAAAGGGGGTGGACACACTTATTTGTCAACCAACTTCTGAACAGCCTATGGACTTGGTTTCGGAGGGCCGGGGGTGGGGGGGACAAATGTGGGCTGCCCCGAGAGATGGGTGTGTGACCACAATGGTGAAATCCCAGAAACAGTTAATGAATAAGCAAAGTGCTGGAGGGGAAAAGAAGAGGAAATGATTTACTCAGCCTGGGGAAGAAAGGTGGAATAATTCCCAGCTGCCACCCAAAGAAAAGATCTCAGTAAAACAATTATCAGTCAGCGACACACGCAAAAACCCCAAAGCGCACAGAAAAGAGAAAGAAGGGATGGAATAGAAGGGGGAAACTTAAGGACCCTGGAATCCTCCCCACCTGTCGAAGGAACTCCAGTCCCTGGCTGCCCCCTTTCCCACCCCTCCCCTTCCCTGGCCCCCAGCAGCCCCTCACCAGCGGGGAGGTCTCGCAGTGGTGCAAATCTCCAACCAGAGGTCTGTGGGGGTGCGGCCGGGGCGACCCCGGGAGCACAGGCTCGAAGTCAGTGTCTTCAATTTCAATTCTGTTTTGGCTCGAAGCTTTTATACCCTTCCACTATGATGTCACCACCTAGGCCCCCTCCCCTGCCCCCCCCTTTCCCGGTGAATGCCAAGAAGCGGGGCTGGTCCCTTCAGAGAGCCTGAGTCACGGGGCCAGGGATGGGGGGCAGGAGGCACAGCAGCTGTTTCATCTGGAGGCCAGGATGCCTGGGTTGGGAGCCGGGAGTGGAATGTGGCCGGCAGCCAGGAGCAGAGGATCAGAGGGCTGAGGCTATGTGGAGGGGTGAGGAGAGAGGGCCACCTGGCTGGTAGCAGAGAAGAAAACAACTGTGACCGCATGGGGCCTGGGCTACAAAATGCTGTTTCGGTAGAAATCATACCACATCCATGGCAGTCATTTCCTGTCTTCTGCCTCCCAATAGACAGAGAAAGGGAGGGGTGCAGGGGCCAGAATGATGCAGCCTGGCTCTCCAGACCCGCCCTACACGATCCCCCTCCCCAGAGTCACGTGGATGGAGTAGGCCGGGTAGGTTTTCTCTCCTTGGACTTTCTAGGCTTGTGAATGGAGACAGCTGTACCTAGGATAGTCCAGGTCTGGAGGCCTTCCCTGTCGGCAGGCAGCCCCTGACAAGGCAACCTCCTCCAATGCAGGGGGGCGGGGAGGCTGCCCGGGGAGCACAGGGTTCTCAAATGGCCCTGAATCCATTTCAAGGAGTCAGGCAAGCAACTGGCATGAAAATAGTTTATTGGGGAAGGGGTCAGGTGAGAAAGGACTGGAATGTCAGGACTCTGCCCTGTTCTCTTCAGGAACTAGAGCAGGTGGGGCGCTGTCGGAGATTGCCCACAGAGGGTTCAGAGCTGCCCAGAGTCTCCGGGGCAGGGGCAGGGGCAGGGGCAGGCAGGTTGGCCTCGGTCAGCAAAGCCGCGTCTTCCCAGGAGCCCGAACCTGGGCCAGAGGAGGGAGAAACAAAATCCCAAATGGGAAATTAAGTAACCAGGGTCTCTTCTCCCCCAACCAATATAACGGCCTCCCTTATGCACACGCCGCCCCCACCCCACCCAGAGCCGCACGCCGAGCGCCCCTCACCATCACTGGCCTCTGGCTCCAGCTCCTCCTCTCCATTCAAGGGCCGCTGGTCTGCTTTCTCCTCCTCAGGGAGCTGATCCTCTGCAGCCACAGGGGGAAGGCAGAGGTCAGACGAGAAGAGGCCGAAGGGGACAACTGAGGACTCCTGGGGAGGGTGGGTGGGCAGGCTGCGGCACGTACCTGCCCCCGGGGGATCTTCAGGGCTCTCGCAGTCCTCTGTGATGTCTGACAGCTGGGTTGACTCTTCCTGGCCTTGGGGCCCTATGCCCCCAAAGTGGGTAGAGGACGGGGCAGGGCTACCGCGGCTGCACCCGGGCAGCGGGGCCAAGCTCACCTCCTCCAGCCTGCCCTCTGCCCCTCAGCCCCGCCGTGAGGGCCTAAAGCTTCATACTGGGTAACACAGGCGCCCCCCCCCCTTCCCGTCATGTCTACCTGGATGACAGACAGAGATCCTTCGCTGCACTGCCTTCCGGGAACTGTCTCTTTTCCGGATGTTGACCTGTGCGGGAGAAAGAGGGAGCCCAGAGTGTGATCTAGGCCCCTGGGGCCCGGCCCTGGCCACGCCCCAGCCCGCTCCTCAGTCAAAGGATCACGAAGGGGAGGGGGAGGAGGTCCTTTGTGACCTGCAAAGAGAAGCGGTGTCGGGGCCAGATGCCCCCCCACACCCACTGCATGTAGCTGAAGAGCACGATGACGCTGAGGAAGGTGAAGTTGCTGGCGACGCCGACGAAAGCACAGGTCATCGGGAAGTTGTACAGCAAGTACCTGGGGCAGGTAAGAGCGTGGCGGTTACCGGGGAGCACTAGCCTCCTCACTTCGCAGAGATTATTTCTAGGAAAGCGCAAGCTAGTTTCACTGAAGGACGGCTCCCGCGGGAGTTGCCCGGCGCTGCCTCACCTGAGGCCGGTGAAGTGGGCATGGATGCGGAGGTAGGCCCCGTACATCTGGATGCGCTTGCTGTGGATCTCGATTACCGCTCCAGTGGTCGGCACGTACTGCGGAGGGGAGGGGAAGGTCAGGCCGCGATCGATGCTTACCAGCCCAGTGTGAAGCCCACTCCCAGCATCTCCGTGGCTGACCGAGCCCAGAGGCTCCTCAGGCAGAACCCTGGGCTCATGGGGAGAGCGGTCTCTAGTCTTCCTTCACCCCTTACCGAGTTCTCTCTGTATTCCGAGTAGAGCTCCACCTCCAGGAGCTGCTTCTGCTCTGCAAAGCCAAACAGCAGGAGGCTGGAGAAGACCAGCGTGTCAAGCATCTGGAGCAGGTCTGAGCGGTAATGCAACATCACCTGCCAGGGCCAGGAGGGAGAGGCTGGGGACAGGTACCCGCCCCCCTCCGATTTCCACAGCCCTACCCACCCCTCAACCGAGGTTCCTGAGCCGCCTGTGAAGCCGGCTTCTTCCTCCGGTCCCCCGCTCCCTCCTTTTCACCTCCTACCACGCTCCCCCTACCCTTGGCCCAACCATTCCAGCTGCTTGAGTAACAAGCCTGTCCTGCCTGACCATGTCTCCATTCCTTTCTTCGAAGAACCTGCACAGGTTAAGCCCCACACGGTCTCTGATCTTTCCCCCAAGCAGTTCTACCATCCAGAATAGACTAAGTTTCAGTGCACCACCTGAAATTTTCTCCATGTAGACATTCAGAGATTTGCTTCATCATGTGGCTCTGTTGATAATTCATATAAGAATGGAATCTTAGTATTTATTGAAGACCCACTATGGGCTCATAAGCACTGTACATTTCTTCACCTGATCCAAACTAGTCTTGCTACGGGACTATTACTAACATGCCCCGTTGGTAATGCTTTGTAACCAAGGGGTTAAAGAAGCTGTCTCTCAGCTAGTATTTTTCTTTTCTTTTTCCCCCCCAGTTGGTATGTTTCTGAGGATTCCAGATCTTTGGGGCCCTAAAGAACCCCATTTTGGCTCCACTCTTAGACTTTCCCCCAAAGCTGGACACGCTCATCAGATATATTGGGTGTCTGTCTGGCTTGGTAAACTGACTCCTCTTCCCTATCCTGATGAGTCTGTGACCTCAGAGCTAGGACGTTTTCTCCTGAAGCCCTACCCAGACGTTCTGACATCTGTCACCTCGGCACCCTCCCAGACAGGCCAGGAACACTTACGGAGCGCGAAGAAGTAGAGATGATTCGGCCACCTCTTGTGTAGCATGAAACGGTGACTAAGAACATGCCCAAATCTTGATTCACAGGGGACTCTGGAAGCTCAAGCTCTAAGGTGACACGGTACGGCTGTCCATACATCAGCACCTGCCCAAGGTAGCCCCCGTCTCTTTTCAAAAAATATATATATTTCAAATTGTACTGTCTCTGATCGATCTCCCCCCCCATCCCTCCAAACACTGCCACCCCCAATCCCCTGGCTAGCGCAGCAGGCCGCTCAGTCTCTCATCCCAGGAAGGTGCTGCCCTCTTGTGGTAGCCAGATCCCTCCCACTTCTGAGATCAGCAGCATCCTGTGACTTGGCTGAATCAGAGTCCGCTCTGTTCTGAGGAAGGCTGTGTCGCTTTTTTTTTTTTTTCCCGAAAGTGAACCGTCATGTTGCCAACTGGGCCATCTGTGACTCAGGCCTCTGTCCCCATGAGGCCATACCCCTGGGCCCAGCCTGCCTTCCCTTACATTATTAATTAACCAAGTTGTAGCGGTGTGCACCAACTCCAAAGTCACCCCTCCCGGTCACCGTGGCTCCAGATCAGCTTTATGTCACTCTGGGTCCCTTACCTTGTTTCTATTGATAGAACCCTGAGACTCCTAGTGGGAAGGCTTCTTCACTGGGATTAACCTCCAAAGGTTAAAGATTTGCCACCAAATATACCCTGGTTTTTCCTGACCATTCCTTTATTCTTCTAATCCTTTATTCAGTTATTCTTATCTGAGCACAACCCTCCTCAGGGTGATACACAAGAATCACAGGGGCAAGAGTAAAGCTTTTGTTTTTAAACAAAGGGAATGGGTTTAAAAAAAAAAAAAAAAGCCCACAGTGAACCACCCCCCAAATCCAGATATGGCTGAGGGTGCTCTGAGCACTATCACTAGGGTAAAAGGTGGAAAATCACTTATTAAAGTCTTTTTTGTACAGATCCTTATTTTCAGAATGAATTATCTGTTGAAAAAATGGATTCCATGAGATTCTAGCCCCTGGAAGAGGCCAGATGACGCCAGCTGCTTCACTGAATTCGTTGAAACATTTTTTAAGGGCGGGGGAGGGCCACAGGGAGAGGGAGAGATGATCTTAAGCAGGTTCCATGCTCAGCACGGAGCCTGATGTGGGGCTCTATCTCTCAGGGCCCTTCTCAGGATCATGACCTGGGCTGAAATCAAGAGCCAGATGCTTAACTGACTGAGTCACCCAGGTGCCCCTGATACATTTTAATAGGTAGTTCTCTGAGTGGGTTGGAGGAAAATGTGGAGTGACTGCTAGCTAACGGGTAGGAGTTTCTTTTGGGGGTGATGAAAATGCTCAAAAATTAACTGCGGTGCTGGCTGCTCAACTCTGTGAATACACTAAAAATGACTGAACTACACATTTTTAGTGGGCGAACTGTTATGGTATGTGAGTTTTCTCTAAATAAAGCTGTTTTATATGGGTTTTTAAACTAGTAATTCTGTCTAAACATCATCTCCTCCAACGGGATCCACGGAATCGACCACCAGAATCTTGTGAATGACTCCATGCCTTTGTTCACATCTGATGGGCAGATTCTCCTTCTGTTCCCCCATACCCACACAATGTCCACCCCTCCTTACAAAGTCCACTTTGAGCCTCACCATCTCCACAGTCTCACAGTGATCCCTCAAATTCTTCACAAATTCTTCTGAAATGCAGAAGCTGCGTCTTACACTTTGCTACTTAATGCAGCATATAGATTTCTCTATCAATCCTGTGAGCTCCTGGAAAGCAGGATCCCATCTTCTAGCAGTGTTACACATAAAATACACATATTATTTCTTCTATTCCTTCCTTCCTAAACGTTCACTGTAAATGGGCAAAATGATCAACCTGCTTCAATTATCAGGGACTACCCTGATCGGAGACCCTGATACTGGATCTCCCCTCACCCTTCATCTTTCCCTTCCTTCCTCATCCAGCAGCTTCACACCCAATTTTTAGGCTCCCTGAATCACCATTAGGATCTCTGCAACAGGCAGCCACACAAGGGTAGGCACCATCTCAGGGGCAGACATATTGTCGTATGTAGCTGGACTGTAGCTTTGTTTCTAGCTCCCTCTCAACGTAGTCTATTTATTACTATTTTTAGCCACAAAAGCACATCGAATCAGTATCTCCACAAAAGATTCTGTAATAATCTCCAAACTCCTTTTCTGAGTAGCTGGATTAAAATGATAAATCTCGGGGCGCCTGGGTGGCTCAGTCGGTTGAGCGTCCGACTCTTGATTTTGGCTCAGGTCATGATCTCAGGGTGGGGAGATGGAAGCCCCTTGTCGGGCTCCGAGCTGGGCGTGGAGCCTGCTTAAGATTCTCTCTTCGTCTGCTCCCCACACCTCAAATAAAAAAAAATAAAACAAAAGGATAAATCTCTGTCTTACAATATCCAACCTTCCACGTCACTACATCCATTTGGGACCCAATTCTTCAGACCTGGTAAGTCTTCTTGATGGTGTATGGCTACCTCCTGGTCAAGTGGAAGTGGTCACAGGACACACATAGCAGGCTATTCGTACTGCCAAACAAGGCCAGTCTAAACACCAATCCCAGAGGCCCCCAGATGCTACAGCTTACACTCCTCCCTTCAGTGACCATTTAGGTCTATCCTGTGTCAGGCAGTGTCCTCCCATGAACCACTTAAAAAAGCATTTTCTTTTTTTCATATGATTTAAACATTCTTAGTACGTGTGCCCACTGATGACTATGAATTACGATGCTGACTAACAACTCAAACAACTCTGGTGAGCAAAAACGATGTGGATGCTCCAACGATCCTCTGAAGCATGCAGGGATCCTCCTCTCTTCTCAGAGCCTCCACCAGCTTGCCTGTTATAAACAGACGCACTCCCATTCTGCATTTCCCAGGGCTTCCGGGTTCGCTGAGGTCCTATTGGCATCTGGCCCCTCCCCTGGCATACACCCTCTGTAGTGGCAGATGACACAGATTTGTCAAGAGTTTCATAATTTCACATACAGGCTTTCAAAACTCTTGGGTGGATTCCATCCTCGTCCAGTGAAATAGCAGATTTAGGTTCACTGAGGTTTAAAACACATCTCCTGCCTGAAACAATCTGAAAAGGGCACTGCTAACATCTGCGACAGGCAGATGCCTGCGACACAGTTCAGACTTTTTTCTTTAACCTCCCTTTCCTTGAGAGCCTTCCTCTGAGTCTCTATTACTCAATCCCTGCTCGCCAGGTCTTTTCAATCCCTCCGATTTCAAGTCTTCAAAGCGCTAATGAAACGTCTCTTCAGCTCCCATACTCACCCGATCACGTCCACCCTTAGCCAGCGAAACATTGGCAACAGGGAAGGAGCAGAGTAAGGAGGTGGAGGAATCACAGTCAGTCCTAGATGAGAATGGGGATGATACTCCACTAAGTTATAGAGTCTGCCTTACCTGTCCGTACACCTCCTTGGCCCCCTAGGGCTCCCTCTTGTCCCCCATCCCTTCTTCCAGAACAGGTACCCTTCTCTCTGTCAGAGAGAGATGGAAAAGAAATGCAGCCAGGAGATTCAAGACACCTGAACAATTCTTTCATTCTCTTCTTGCTACTTCAGATTATTTCCTCTCGTTAGAGCAGAAATTCTTACACGGGATTCAATGAACACTTAGTTGAATAGTTTCAGATTAAAGTGTTTCTAAAGACTCACTCGGGGAGCTTGATAAAAATGCAGATTCCTGGGGGCACCTGGGTGGCTCAGTCGGTTAAGCTCCAACTCTTGATTTCGGCTCAGGTCATGATCTCAGGGTCTTCGGATCAAGTCCTTTGTTGGGCTCCCCAGTGGGCACGGACTCTGCTTGGGATTCTCTCTCTCCCTCTGCCCTCCCACCTACTTACGGGCGTGCACGCATGCTCTCTCTCAAAAACAAACAAAAAACAACAACAATAAAGCAGATTCCTGGGTCCTATCCCCAGATTCTGGGGCCTAGTTTGAGAAAATTCCTCCCAAGGAATCCAAAGATGGTCTTTTTTTTTTTTAATTTAAATATTTTATTTATGTGAGAGTGAGCAAGAGAGGGAGAGGGAGAAGCAGGCGTCCTGCTGAGCGAAGAGCCTGACATGGGGCTCAATCCCGAGGCTCCAGGATCATGACCTGAGCCGAGGGCAGACACTTAACTGAGCCACCCAGGTGACCCCACAGATGGTCTTTAAGAGGCTCACAAATCTCAACTTGTAAGCAAGATTACACATGGGCGTGCATTTATGTGTGTGTACGTATATATATATATATATATACATATACACACACACACACTTTTTAGTAAGCTCTACGTCCAACATGGGTTTTGAATTCACGACCCTGAGATCAAGAATCAGAGTCATGTGCCCTACCAACTGAGCCAGACAGGTGCCCCCGTGCATACATGTTTTTACAGCAGAAGGGCCAAAGTGTTCATGAGATCATGCCTCCTAAAAGTTTAAGTAGCTATGACTTAAGAAAGTACAGTTCATGGTCAGGGACTGAAGACAGGAAAAAAAAAAAAAATGACTCTGGACCATTGATAACAATGCCCCTATCAGCATCTCTTGATTGGTCCTACTGCCACTGTTAAGAGAAAGGGAGAGAATCTGGCAAGGTCTGTAAAATCAGAAGGAACTGAGGCCTCAGGTGAGAAGCAGGACTCTGGGACTTTACGTACCCTGTCACCTTGTGTTTCCATAATCTCTATTGTGTGGGTTTATCGGGAGTGGGAGAAAGTCACGTACAAGGTAACTTGCTGCTTTCCTAATACCTTCTCTAATGAAGGCCAAGTTAGTTCTGAGATGACCCAAGGGATCTGGTTGGTTAAGAGGTCTACAGTGGCCCTGAGCGAGATCTGACCCAACCCAAACAGAACTGATCCTCACAGTGACAGTCTAAAAGGGGAATTTTCTTCTTCTTTTTAACAAATTTCAGTAACCAGAGGTAGAACTAGGACCTTAGAGCCCTACCAACCCAGAACCTCCTCAGCCTTGGGCTGTGAAAGGTAAGAAGTCATATAAACACACAAGGCTCAAATTTTCTCCTCTGTAAATGAGGGGGTTGAACTGAATAAGCTCTAAGGGCCCTGACAGCAATTCTCTCAAAGAATTCCTCTACTTTGGTAGAAGACCCTTCTCACCTGTAGTAGAAATGCACGGGGCTGAGGTGGCTGACTGTGGGCATGTAGGAATAGTAGAAGGAGCCATAGAGGAAGACAGACACCCAGAGCAGGAGGAGGATGGTACAGAAGAGCACCCCAAACTGGAGCAGCAGCTTCCGGGCACGACCTGCCAAGATGTGGCCCACCTCCTGGGCCCACAGTAAGGCAGGTACTGGTGGGTCATTGACCATGGCAGGGAGTACAGAGTGTCTGGCCCCAGGTTCAGGCCTTGAGTTCCTAGCTGCTCTGCCACCTGGACGCCACCCTTGGCCATGGGATGAAGCAGCTGGTGGTTCCTGGAAAAAGACAGAGAGGGGGAAAGAATGGCTCTTTTCCCAGGGAAGGTGGGGACAAAAAGGACAAGCTTACTGGACTGGCTTTGAGGAACCAGAGATAGCCAAACACAGCCAAGTCTTTGTTTCATATGGCTTTTCTCCAGATGATTGCGTTTCTCAACCAGTTACCCGTTCCCTTTTCCTTCACTGTGCTTTCTTCGGCCCCACCGCCCCAACAACTCAGCTGAACTTGTCTTTTGGACACCTGATTCTGGGACAGGCCACCTTGAAACTCATTCATAACAACATATAATAATACAGAAGATGAGCACCTTAAAAGGCTTTTACACACATGATGACACCGCGTCCACACCGCCAGGTGGCTGCACCGAGAGAACGCTCGACTGGCCTAGGGTCGTACAGCCGCACTCAAAGCCAGCGGCCTAAGCGCGGCCATAACTGCCTCCCGAGTTTCTCTTCTCCCACAGCTGCGCTCGCTCCCCGACAACAGGGCCGCGCCGGACGCCGGGCAGGGCGTCCTGCTGCCAACGGCCGCCCCCCGCCAGCACCCGCTCCGGCTGGCGGTGGGCGCGGCGTCCGGAGCCCCCACCTAACCGCGCCAGCAGGGAACCCTGCTCGCCAGCCACCGCGGTTCTGCAGACTCACCAGCTCGCGGGCTGCTGGGGCAACGGCGAGAAGGGACTTCCGCCTCCCGTGGCAGCCCCGCCCCCTTCCGCCGGCCGCCTCTGTGGCTTGGGGGGCGGGACCTCACTCCAGGGCGGGGTCCGGCGCAAGGGGCGGGGCCTGCCGGGCGGCGGGTTTCCCACCTCCGCGCGCTGCGTACGGTCCCTCCCTACGGTCCCCTTCCCAGACCCAAGAGGACCGGCGCCTCCCTCCAAGCCTCAAGATAGGCCCCAGGGCACGCTATGAGTCAGCAGCATCCCCCTCAGCCTGCCCCTCGAGGCCACAATCCGGGCCCTCCACCCACACCTTCACCACCGGCCACTGAAACCCCCGCAAAGGGGAAGAGGGGCGGGCATCCAGCTGGCGTTGATTTCTATCTCCTACAGCTCCTTGGACTCGTAGGCGTCCAAGGCAGAGAGCATCGCTGGCCGGCTGGCTGGCCCCTATCACAAGAGTGATAGCATTTCAGCTCCCTGTTTTGTCCCCAGCATTTAGAATGTGATCGACCTCCTCTGGCCCTAACTGGACTCTCCCTCGGAATCCCCGCAGCGCGTTATGTACACTAGATCTTGGCAGACGGTACCTTCTATTTTATATATGACTATTCACCCCAAATAAGATCTCTCAGAGGGTAAGGTTAATATTGTGTACATCTTCGCATTCCACACAGCACCAAGCACAACCCTGCAGGCCTAGGATGTAATCTCTTAAACCAGTACCCACACTCCAAAATCCACCCTGGGAGTTCATCTATTTCAAGAAACATCCAAAGACTTTCCCCACAGTGCCCCCTACCTCTTCTTTGTCCGATTCTTTGATCTGGTATCTGCACACCTCTTTTCCCCCAGCTTCTCCTTGTTCTGTAGGCATCTTCCTGACGTACCTTGTTGCCCCCGGATCTTCCACTCGAGTCACTTGTGGCTAGAACATGAAGTGGTTGGTGATCTAGAAGCTGATACCTGTAGCTCATCACATTTTCCTGGATATAGGGAATGGAGAGTCCCCGGGAAAGAAAAGAAGATTCAGGCACTACATGCTATGTCAGAGCGGAGGGAGGAGGGAGGAGGGGGGCGACTGCCCAGCTGATGTCAGATTTTCAAATGAGCAGGGTCCCCCGCAACCAGTACAGACTCCACTGCGGGCGCTGTCACAGGTCCAGACCACCCCATTTAAGGGGGGGGGGGGAGAGTCTGCCTGGGCCTCAGCTCCTTCCAGCTCCGTCCTAGTCCAGGTTCAGAATGCCTGCAATGGGGGAAGGGCATCCAGTGAGACAGCTCACGGTGGGGGTGTGCGTAGGGGCTGCAGACAGCAGCCAGGCTCCCCCACTGGCCGGCAGTTGGTATGCTCCAGGATCTGAGCAGCTCCTTCTAGCATCCTTCATCCTTCAGGTACCAGCGTCTGGGCAGTGCTTGAGCTGCAGGAACTGGGTCCAGCCCTCGACAGACCTCTGACCTGACCTCCCCAGTGGACTTCTTTGTATTAGCTGCTTCTGCTGCTGCAGCAGATACTTTCAGCTGCAACTCCCTGCAAGGTGGGGCACCCATCTCAGGCAGGTTTTGTGCACCCCACTGAGTACTCCCCAGGGCTGCCGCTGCCTGTGGCCTCAGGTGAGTAGGGAGGATCCTGCCTTTTTCCCCCTGGGGCTCAAGGGGGAAGGGGGTGTTATGTGTCCTCATCAGGGCGGGGCTTTTTCTGGCTGAGGCTTTCAAAGCTGGGAACACACATGGCTGGAAGGGCTGAAAAGCCTTAAATCGTTTTTATGCCTAATGATCTGTGGCCCAGGCCATGTGGGAGTGTGGGGGGCATTTCATCCCACCCCCTTCATTTCCTTAGCCCAGGAAGACGGGGATGGGAAAGGCCACTGGAGGATGAGGATAAGAGGAACAATATATTGGGGCACATGACCCCAGTCTTGTAAAGACTGATGAAAAAGGAGCGGGGGGGGGGGGTGTCTTCAGATGAGATTATGCAGCCCCTCACCCCCCACATCATGCTCTGAGCTATCCCTCTCTTTTCTCCAGGATGAAAGGGGAGACCCCTGTGAACAGCACTATGAGTATTGGGCAAGCCCGCAAGATGGTGGAACAGCTTAAGATTGAAGCCAGCTTGTGCCGGATAAAGGTGGGCGGACCCTGGGTCCCATTAGTTGGCCCAGTTGTGCTGAAGGTCCCCAAATCTCAGGTTAAGAGCTGTTTTCTTTCCTGGACTCCCTGCGATCATGGGAGGAGTCTCTGGCTCTGTAAGGACAGCTGTCCCCTGGTCTCTGTGGGGGATGAGGGAAGAGAATACTGTCTTAAAGAAGCCCTAAAGATGGCAAAAGATAACCCATTTGGGGAGGGAGGCTGCAGTCCCTCTCAGGGGATCTGGCTAACAATTCCCCTCCTGGCTGTGCCCCAGGTGTCCAAGGCAGCAGCAGACTTGATGACTTACTGTGATGCCCACGCCTGTGAGGATCCCCTCATCACCCCTGTGCCCACTTCGGAGAACCCCTTCCGGGAGAAGAAGTTCTTCTGTGCCCTCCTCTGAGTTGCCCTGTCCCTCGGCACAAGCTCTGAACCTTTCCCTCTCCTAGGCCCTTCCTTAGGTCAGTAACTGTCGTGAGCCCCTGAGGGTCCCTGCATCCCATCCCTAGCCCTTGTCCAACCCTATGAGGTTATCTGAAGCACAAAGCTCTCCTTCACCATCTGTCGACCCCATTTCCTCGCCCACTGCGGCGGGCCCCATGTACCCCCTGACCCAGGGCCCCCTTAGCTCCATCCCCAGAAGGGCCGTTCAGACTCTGCCAGCGTCCTGCCGGCTTCTCTCTGTGACCCGCTCAGACAATGGAGAGAGGGATGGGCCGGGTGCTTGCTCTCAAGTCTCACCTGGAGCTATGAGAAGGGTAAAGCCATTTGAAGAATAAAGTCATCCAGAGTCTCAGAGGACAGCTCCTGTGTTAAGAGTTCTTGGGGAGAGGATCATCAGTCTGTAGATCTGGGAGTGTGTGCGGGAGGTGAAAGGCTTGCCATACCCCAAGAATAGGGCCAGTCAAATCAGGTTAGACATTGTCTAGGATCGGAGATCGCCGGGATTGGGGGGATGGCGGGCGCGAGAGGGCGTCTCAAGTGGAAGAATTAAGTTAAAACAGACACTCAGAGGCTACGGAGAGCACTCACACACACACGCACGCACACGCGCGCGCGAAAGCACTGAACACAAGTGAAAATGAAAACAGACCGAACAGGTTAGATCTAGGGAGGGATTCCGAGGGTAATCGCAGCCGAGGAACTCTGGAACGGAGGGGAGGAGCTCGGCTCCAGTTCCTGCGAAGGGGCCGGTTTTACTTCTAAGATGGCCGCGCCCACAGCGGGCCCTTTTCCAAGATGGCCACCGCCATGGGACTAGCGCCAATATGGCAGCCCCACGTCACTGGGTTTCACCGTACAGGGCTTCCGAGCTAGCCCCATATTTAAAATGGCGGCCCCAGGCAGCCAGAGTTCTCAATATGGTCTCTTGTGTGCTCATCTGGTCTCAAAATGGCTGCCCCTGCCTTTGCCAACGCGATGCCCATTCCTACCCACCCTGGAGTCTGAAAGTCGACGTCCCCCCCCCGATCCAGGTGAAGGCACACGGGTGGCTATAAGCAAAGATCATGGGACAAGAGAACCCTTGCAAGCACAGCGTAGCAGGCGCTGGTCGCATGGATCTTGCGAAGGGAATCTAGGTTCTACAGCTTGCCAAGTAGAGGCTCCCTTTGGGGTGTAAACAGAAGTGTGCAACCAGTGCCCGGCGCCGTTCCTCGGTCGCCTCCTGGTCTCCCTAGGAGCTGGATAAGCCCGAAATTGATTCAGTTTGGGTTTCCTGGTAGGGCTTGCTGTGTTCCCATTTCTCCCTCAGGCCCACTCTGTCACATCCGCCAGAAGCAACGTCCCCGCCCCTAGTGTGCCTACCAATCTTCGTAGTGGTCCCAGCTTGCCATTTGGCCAGAAGCCAAAACCACGGCTTAATGTCTCACGAGCGCCTCCCAGACTCAAACTTGGCGGAGGTTTACAAGCCTGGGATGCTTTTCTAGAAGCCTTTTCCTTCCAAGGGTGAACATATGGAGGTGGGACCGGGGCCAAGGCAGGGAAGGTAACAACAGTCCCAGGGTGTCTGCTCTTCATGCATTATCAACATCCCCCCAAATCAGGGATATATCCCCTCCCAGGGGAAGCCTAAGCCAGCTCCTGTTTTGTGTTGGGATACACTTTGGGTGGGGCACGTGGGTGCTGATTGTGTGTCTTCAGCTCAGGTCATTGATCCCAGGGTCCTGGGATGGAGACCCACGTCGGGCTCCCTGCTGAGGGAGCTCCTCCCTCTCCCGATCCCCCTGCTTGTGCTCTGTCAAATAAATAAATAAAATATTAAAGAAAAAAAAAAAAGACACACTCTGGGGGTGGGGGGTGGGCAGAGCCACCCAGCAGTAATAGGAGGTATTAGGGATAGCCATCACCCCCAGCTTCCCCACACCTTTGCACAGGAGAAAGCAAGGGGAGAGGAATGCAGAGAGGGAAACCAAAAGGAATAAAGGGCATTCTACCAGGAATTGAACTTAGTCTCCTATGGATGTCTCCACAGGTCTAGGGGCACCCAACGAACTTGGGGGCATTTTCAGGAACAGCAGCTTTCCAGCTGTTGATGAATTTCTGAGCCCTAACAGGTCCTGAAGGTCATCTAACTACCTCATCCTAGAGATGAAGAAACAGGGAAAGTAACCTGGTTGCCCTCTTGAAGTGGGGGCCTACCCCCATTCTGTTCAGGAGTCCCCATTAGTTCCTTCTTGGTGTTTCATCAAAACTCCTTAACGGATCGTCTATTCTTTTTTATCCTTTTAAAGACTGATTTATTTATTCTTGGGGGGGAGGCGCAGAGGGAGAGAATCCCAAGCAGATTCCCCGCTGAGTGCAGAGGTGGGGGGGGGGGGGGATGCAGGCAGGGA
This sequence comes from Neomonachus schauinslandi, assembly GCF_002201575.2. Taxonomy (NCBI): domain Eukaryota; kingdom Metazoa; phylum Chordata; class Mammalia; order Carnivora; family Phocidae; genus Neomonachus; species Neomonachus schauinslandi. The sequence goes on along the minus strand of NC_058413.1, from coordinate 9,104,116 downwards.
GGACTCGGTCTCATCAGGAGATCATGACCTGAGCTGAAATCAACGGACTGAGCCACCCGGGGGACCCCAAGGATCAAGTCCGTTTTAATCCCTGCATCCTGAAAGTGTCTTGCACATAGCTGGCACTCAAATATTTAATGAATGATTGTACTAAATAGCAAGCAATACAGAGCAGACACTAAGAACCTCTTTCTTTTTCTACTGCATCACAGTGTTGGGCAAATTCCAGGACAGTAAATGAAAATTTCCATATCAGCTCAGACTTGGTAAAAAGCCAGAAAAGCAGTGCTCAATAAATGTAATCTTGATATTAGTTGTTTTGTGTTTTAAGCCTCTGCTCAGTTTTTCTGCACAATTTTCATACTCACCAAATTGAGGGTGAATGGTTGCAGCCCTATTTGGGCACAAAGGCGGCTTAAGAGGTTACCAGATGGGTGGCTCAGTCAGTTAAGAACCTGCCTTCGGCTCAGGTCATGATCTCAGGGTCCTGGGATCCAGTTCTACACTGGCTCCCTGCTCAGCAGTCCGTTTCTGTTTCTCCACCTCCCCCACTTGTGCGCACGCTCACGGGCTCTCTCACACAAAGATAAATAAAAAATCTTAAAAAAAAAAAAAGTTTACCAGAGACCAGGCATTAACTATAAATAACCATTAAAAATTATTAATTAGCTCTAAAACTGACTTTAGGATGCCTGGGTGGCTCAGTTGGTTAAGCAACTGCCTTTAGCTCAGGTCATGATCCTGGAGTCCCGCGATCGAGTCCTGCATTGGGCTAACTACTTGGCGGGGAGTCTGCTTCTCCCTCTGACTCTCCCCCACCTCATGCTCTCTCTCAAATAAATAAAATCTTAAAAAATTAAAAAATAAAACTGACTTTAAATATCCCAGAGAATGGGCAAACACTGAAATCAAGGATAGCCTTTACCTATACAAAGCTGTAAGCTCCTGGGGTCTGAATCTGTGTCCCACATACAGGGAGGAGTTAGAGTAGGATCTGTATCTTTTTTATCACTACTCTTTCAAAACACTGGTTGTGAGCCTGTGGCATCTCAGCCTTAGTAAGTCCCTGACCATTTATTAGAAATTACAGTTAGGATCAGTTCAGCGCTAGCAACACAATAGTGCTTTTGTTAAAGTTACCTTCTCATTCTCCAAATTTACTATGAAGTAACCCCCATCAACCATCTTCCACGGAGTAAGGCTTTTCCTAAGTGGTAATGACTCATTAATAAATTTACTTGGGGCGCCTGCGTGGCTCAGATGGTTAAGCGTCTGCCTTCCGCTCAGGTCATGATCCCAGAGTCCTGGGATCGAGTCCCGCATCGGGCTCCCTGCTCCTTGGCAGCCTGCTTCTCCCTCTGCCTCTCTCTCTAATGAATAAATAAAATCTTTAAAAAAATAAAAATAAAAAAATTTATTTGGCCCCCAAGTGGAACCTTACATTTAGCTTTAAGCATCCAACTGGTTTTAGTATAGGCTAAGTACAGAGAGGTCATGGCTTACAATTTATTTTCTTCTACTCCAGTAGCTCAAGCACTCAGCGAAAGCAGGCACTAAGGGAGCTAACAACCCTCAAGTGAAGGCATGGCCGGCTCCCAAGTGATCTGTAGAATAGGAAGGGAAGAAGAGCCATGCAAGAGGAAAGCCACCGTTGGTTGGACCCAGTACAACTTGAGGAAGCAGCATCAACAATCAGTCAATCCCCCCAGATGACACACTCCGCCCCAGTCAGTGCAGCCACAGGAGATAGGGTGAATTCAATCCAAATGGTTATTTATTCTAAAACTGGAAGCTACTGTGCCTACATTTTCGCCAGGATGTAATGAGAACAGGGGAGGAAAAAGTTACAGATGTAAACAATGACACAGTTACATTTTTTTTTTTGAACGGTAAAACCCTTTTTTACTGGCCACTTCCAAGAATGCTTTACAGGTTGTGCAAAAACATTTACAGGCTCCATGTGGTGTGCGTTTCCATCTACAACAACTACAACAGACGTCTGATAAAACACTAAACAAATCCTCTAAGGAAAACAAGGCTAGGGATCCCTCCTGGTGACCCACATTTCCCCCCCTTAACATCGTGTTTTCACAATAAAAAGACATAAACAAAACCCAGACATCTACTGTTGTTGTAAGTGATCTCTTGGGTTAAACCAGCAAGGATGTGGCAGTTTCACTCTCCATCCATCAGAAAAACAGCTTTTTTTTTTTTTTAAAGATGACTTTCTGGTGTCAAAAATTAACAGCAAGTCCCTCCCCCAGCCCTCCCCCACCCCCGAAGACCTCCAAACGGCTTGAGTTTTGGCCCCCTGCCCCGAGGGCCCAGCATCCACAAACCGCGCCAGAGACTATAGAGAGATGCTATTCGCTGGAGGACGGAACATTTGGAAGAGATGGCAACTTCTGCCTCAAATTCAATTCTCTATTGTTACATAATCTTGCCCTACGGGAATTTCTTTGGGCTCCAGTTTTTACCTCCGTGCCTGACACTGCGAGCAAAGCTTTCTCAAACTCCCTTAATAAGTAGTTAGTGGATTACAGCAAAGTTCATGCAATCACTCCACCCACTGCCACACGCAAATCCATGAGGGCACCACAAGGAAGCAGGCGCCAACAGAAAGGACATCACTAGGAGCAAGCCGGCTTCCTACCAGCACCCCTTGCCAGTCTCGGGGGCAGAAGGGTGTACGGGACAGGGGTGACTGGAGGACTAGGATGTGGGCCTGCACGCCCAGGGGAGGGCTGCATGGAGGGAATGATGGCCAAGGGAGAGCAAGGTCAAATCTCAGCACAAAATCTTAACCCGAGAACTGCCCAGGTGAGGAAACGGAAGTGAAGCCTCGGCGGGCAGCCCGAGCCGGGCTGTACGTGGTGCTTGCGGAGTAAGCTCTTGGCTGACACAACGCTGAGCAGGAGGATGACTTACAAGTGAAGCGCGGAGTACTGAAAGAGCATTCCCATATCCCCCCCGGATTCCTGAGCCCAGCCACCTGAAGCGGTTTGTCAAGAACTGGGAGGGTGTTGGTAAAGTCACAAACAAAAACTATCCCAACTGAAGTCTCTTGGCTAGAGGCCTCTCTGGGGACACGCAGGGACAGCACCCCTGGAGGAATCCGGTTTCAAGAAGTTGGAGGGGGTGCCCCCTTTTCATGCGCACAGTACACACGCTCCCATTCTCGCTCTTCCCCAGTTTCGGCAGCCCCACTGAGCTGCCTCCCACCCCCCACCCCCCTCCTATCCACTCTCTACCTGTGTATCAAAAAAACCAGCAGGGCTTGCGCCCTCCACATTGTATAAAATAGTTGCTATTCTCAGCACCTGGGCCCCAGAGCCCACACCACAGGATTCACCTATATACATATCCTGCTGCAGCAAAAAGAATCCTGCTTCGTTTCTGTGTGAGCTGAAACCCTGAGAACCGTTCCTTCTCTCGCACTAGAAGAGGACAGATACTCTAACAGAGATGATTTCAGAGACTTCCTGCCTGTCTCGAGCTTGGAAGACAGAGAGTAGAGACTGGTAAAATCACAATCTTCAGGCTGAGGGCGGCAATGCCCTTCTCCCTCGAGGTTCTGTAGGAAATTCATTACGGGGCACATGGGGGGGGGGGGGGGGGGAGCTATTCTGCTCTGCAATCACGAACAGTCCCCGCGTCCCCTTGGCCTGGGAATCCCATCTGACAGAACCACCCAATTGGTAGTCTCCACGCCTCAGCCAAACAGCACGAGGCACGGGAAAGTGGAGATAGGGACACTTTGGCCTCCCAGCCCACCAGACCAGATATCCCAAGAGGGAAAGGTCGGTAAAGAAAATACAAACGGTTAGTTGGTGCAAGTGATTGATAAGAGCCAATCGTTTATTTTCACTGCCCCAGTCACAAGCTGTCCCTCTGTCCCCGCCTCCTGCCTGCTCTGGAGAGAGTGCCCTCACATGCGTGCCCACCCTCTCCGCGCCACCTCATCACTCTCCCTTCCTTGGCTGCCAGGCCAGCTGCCTCAGAATGTCAGAAGGGTGACATTTTCAGTTCTTTTCCTGTCCAACTGCAGGATATAGGACAGGCAGCCCTAAGTGCTGCTTTCTGCGCAAATGTTTTTTGATTACAAATATCTAACTAGGTTTGAAATGTTTTATAGAATAAGACAATATTCTTTTCAACAAACTTTTAAAAAAAATGTACAGTTTTGTTGTTTCCGCCTCCCCCCTCCCCTGCCCCTGCTTGCGCACCCTCCCCCCCACCGCCCCTCCCAGGCAGCTCAGCCCCACCCGAACAGCCCCTGTTTTCCTTGGTTGTGTTTTGGGGGGTGCCTGGCACCCCTAGAGATTCAGCTTCGTGGCTGACAGGCGAGAACAACAGGGGCTTCACCGATACCCTTGGTAACCGTAGTAGTTCCTGTAGTATCGGTCTCTGTCCTGGGGGTGGTGGTAGTAGTAATTCTGCCACTAGAAGAGAGGGGAAACCCCATCACTCAGAGCCACAGCTGGCCGAGGACGGACAGGCATGACACTTGTTCCTCTAGTCCTGCCACCCCCTCTGTCCCCAGAAGATACTCACATCCCGATTGTACTGTCTGTAGTAGTCTCTGTATCTGTTGTACTCATAATCTCGCCCGTAGAATCGATCATAGTCTCCCCTGTATCGATCGTAGAAATTACGGTAACCCTGGGAAAGGAGGAGCGAAGATTTATGGGTTGTCAGGATCATGATCCACTCCTATCCCATTTTAAATGAGACACATGTCATAGCTTCATAGTATCAACAGGCTTAATCTTCCCAGAATAAATTCTTCCAGAGGAACACATTAAATGGGCAAAACCCTAAGCCCTGAGAAAACAGCCCGAACCACTCTGCTCCCCCAAGCCAACAGGAATGGCCATCACGACCCAGAGGGAGGAGCAGGAGAGCTGCACTCACCCCTCTGTTTCCAGACTGCCCCCAGTACTGCTGCCCGTAGGCCCGGTTGTCGTAGCCTCGGCGCTGCCCGCCCACTGGAAGAGAAATGGAGAGCGCGCTCAGACAGCTGGCGTGGGGTCCTGGCTCCACAGCTGGGTGGAAATCAAAAAGTTGGAGCCAAAGGCAATTCTGGGAGAATAGGAAGCCTGCCTCTGTCAGGCTCACACAATGGTAATTAAAGCACCAGCCAGGAGCTTTTTAAAGAGTCTGAAGGGGGAGGGCAGAGGAATAGAGACACAAGAAAACCAAGCCACCTTGCTTTTGAAGCTCCCCAGTTCCTGCAAAACATCTAAGATGGCAAAAGGATACTTGGCAGAGTTAGAAAGAGGAGTAAAAACTGCCATTCGTACAATCATAGACCTTCAGTCTTGGAAGGGACCCCAGATATCCTACATCCTAGACGCATTATTTTATACCAATGAAATCAAAGTCTAAATACTAAGCTCGTCTAGGGGAGGAAGTTGGTATTCTCAGTGCCTAGCGCACAGCAGGCACTCGAAAATTTTGTTGACTTATACACATACACACACACATACCCCAACATTTTTAAAGGGCAGTGAATGCACACTGCGGGGTTCACTGACAAACAAGACATTCAGGAGGGGAATTAACTCTACCAGTAGCCTAACTGACTTTGTAACGCCCCAAAATTACTGAATAACAACGCATTCACTTTCTGGTCTACACAGCTGGGTTGATCCAACAGGCAAAGCAGCAAGAAACCTTAAGTTAAGAACCCAATTTCACTGCACACATCCTTAGGCTATACTACAACAGTGAGTAGGAAACAAAGAGGGGCACTCGTATGTAAAAATGAAAACGAGACAGGAGAAGGTCAAGCACCGCTTTTCAAGGAAACAAACGTTTCTGTTGCAAAATAACTACGTTTCGCTTAAGGAAGGCTTATGGGAAAAGCGTAAGAAGGTGGGGGTGAAGGACATAGGAAGAACGAGCTCCATAAAGAAGGTACTTCCTTATTGCCTATGACTTGACTGGGTGTCCTCGGACTCTGCTGGGGATCCCGCTGTGCACAGCACCAACAGCACACCGAGGCTGGGGGCTGGCAGGTCCCCAGGACTCACCGTAGCCTTGGCCTCGGCTTCGGTTCTGCCGGTTGCGCTTGTTTCGATTGTTTCGGCGGTTTGTCCGCTTCTCGGAAGGGGGCAGCAGCTTCCTTGCCTCCTCCTTGTACTTAGTGACAATGGGCTGAGCTTCCTCCTTCTCCAGCTCCCCGTATGTCACCTCATCCATATAGTCGCATTTTTCAGGCAGAGAGAAGTTGGCTGTAAGAGGAAGAGAGAAGCCTTTGAGACCTGGAAAGTGCATACACGTGCAAGAGCTCCCCGTGAAAAGCCCACTATAGGAAGAATGGGATTTTCTAAGCCTCATCTACCAATGCACGCTAAGGTGCTGAGTGCATACCCACTCACATTTAAATGAACAATGCACTTCCCCTACCAAAAGTGTTTCCCTAAACTGTAACAACCCCAGGCCAATGGCTATCTGCAAAGCACATTTACAAGTTCTCTAGTGTTCCAGAATAAATTAACAGTGAATTGGGTTAAAGTTTCTTATCAGGGCAGATGCAGGTAGCCAGAGGCTAAAAATAACTGAGAAAGTTGTGGTGCTGATTAGATAAGATGCTGAGAAATACACTTTTAAAAGAGACTCCATGAGAAACTGACCCAAACCAAAAGGACTTACTCATCTAGATGAGAAGAACAGGAAACAAGAGTACAAGGGAGCTCATTTACTACCTGTGCACGATGGGCCAGCACATGAGCTGACTCTCTAGACATCAAGGTCAGAGGCTGGGTCTCAGTGGAAGTCAGCTCAATGGGGCTCTCTCGATTCTAAGATGAATCCAGTTAGCCCTCAGTTTCACAAAACAGAATTAAACTCCTCCAAGTGCCTGAATATCAGTTATGGACTGGCAGAGTTCATTCTGAGTTACCTCGGAGACTCCAGCTCTTAGATGTGTCATTGGCTCCCAGGCCTGGGCATTTTCATAACTCAAAGAGCCAGTAGTTGATAAGACAGGTGGGATGCCAGAAGGTGAAGGAAGCAAGGGGGAAAGAAAAAATCACACTCTGAAAGAACAACTGGAAGTGCGATCAATCAAGATGGAGATGATGCTATAAGGCTTTGTATTGCATTAAAATTTTCGGGCACATACCAAAAACCAAAACAAAAGCACAGTCCTAATGTGATACTAGAAAGCAAGGTATACTGATGAGATTGTTCACTCCAAACACCAAAGGTTCATTTGAACCATAATAATCTCCCTCCTCCAGAATATAAATTCAATGAAGGCGAAGCCTCATTTCACTGACTATTCCCCATACCTAGAATAGTACTGGACAAACAATAAACACCCTTGAAGCTTTTACTAAATGAATAACTGACTCAGCAAAGCTTCTGCCTTGAGTTTTAATCACCCTGGGGTCTATCACTACCTCCCTTTTTGTATCTTCTCTGGAATGAGTCAAGGAATTACTGCCTCTCCGGTCACCCTCCTCATTCATTCATCCACAAGTGCTCATACCCATTAATTTAGTCTTCAGATTTACACTTTTTTTTTTTTTTTTTTTAAAGTAAGCTCTATGCCCAATGTGGGGCTTGAACTCATGACACTGAGATCAAGAGTCACATGCTCTACTGACTGAGCCAGCCCGGCATCCCCAGATTTACTCTTTAGATGTGGAGTAGCACTCCAGATGCTAGGAGGTGCTAAGAGGCCCTGGAAAGGTGTGCACGGACCAAGGACAGGGTCCCTAACTTGTATCATGTTAGCCCACCTTTCATCTCCAGCATTATAGACTCAGGCACATCATCTCCCTCCACTTCCTTCCTCAACTCCAGCCTCTTCTTCCAATCTTCCTCATTAGGAACCACCACCACCACTTTCCGAGAGAAAGTCTTGAACAGCAACAGCTTCCGCCGTTGGCCAGAGTTGTACACATTACACTAGGGACAGGAAGGATAACAGATGTTTTAGGAATAAAAATTGCCACTCATATGCAACCAAAACACTTACTGAGCATCTTTTATGAGTAAAGCAAGAGATTAGGGGTCTTACAGACACAATTTCCTCTAATTCTTAAAATTCTACCTAACAGATATCATCCTGTTTTGCACATCAGAAAAATTGAGACTCAGAGACCAAGACTTGTCTGAAGTCATAAACCTAGTAAGTGGTGGAGCCAGAAATCCAAACAAGCTCTTCCCATTACCTCGATTACGTGTTTTATAGTCTGGGTCCATACACACTCTGGTAAAAACACTGATAAAACGCATCTCTGAGTTCAAAAAACATTATGACCACAATATACCACTTGGTCATAATTAGGTAACCTGGTTCTGATCGTTAATTCAGTCTCCCTCTACATGTGCACCCCCTTGGGACTGTAAGCAATTTTATCAGATAATTTTTCATCTTTGGACCTTCTGTAAAGCTAGGTTTCTTTTTTTTTTTTTTTATTCTTATGTTAATCCCCATACATTACATCATTAGTTTTAGATGAAGCGTTCCATGCTAGATTTCTTTCTTTCCTTCTTTCGTTAAGTAATCTCTACACTCAATGTGGGGCTCGAACACACAACCCCCCAAGATCAAGAGTTGCATGTTCCACTGACTAAGCCAGCCTGGTGCCCCAGGTTGTTTTGTTTGTTTGTTTGTTTCAATGTTTGAACAATACCTGATCAAGAATGAAGTTCCTCTTTGTCCGGGAAGCAATCTGGACCAGCTTACTAAGGCACTGGGAGGCTTGCTGAACTAAAAGGTCTCTGCTTTTGGGATCCATCTCTGGCTCCTCAAGCCCCTTCATCTGGTGAGTTTGAGAGGAAGTGAAGAGAAACACAAGAAGTTATGCAGCAAGTTAAAACCCAAGAGTCACTGGTAAAGGCCACCTCTTTAAATGCCACCAAAGCTATCACAGTAGTTCATTCCTGTTCCTCAATGCTGTGAACATATGTTGTCCATTTTCTAAGAGTTATTTCCACTCTTGATCTGGATATAGTCCAGATTTCACCTGCTTTCAGCAATTTGACAACACAGCAGAGGAAAAAAAACCTACTTTAAACGTATACTGAGAATTCATTTCTCTATTTGTGGGACCCTTGTTCTCAGACACTTAAAAGACCCAACTCGACCAGGAAAAGGTTATAGGCATTTCTTGGAACCCCCAGAGCAAATACCACAGCTAACCTTCCCTAGCAACTCACCCTCATTTGATTGAGCACAGTCTCAGCTCCCAGGACATTGTATCTTTTCTCAGGATTTTCTTTTGCGTATTTCAATGCCCACTGGGTCTTTCCAGATCCAGGCAGTCCTACCATCAGAATCACCTGTAAGTAAACAGAACCAGGAACACCACTGAAAACTAAGCAAGGGTCATGTTTACAAAGCCCTATTTAAGAACATCATCACCTGCCCCAGTTCGGTAAAGCTCTGAGAAGAAGCTTTAAGAAAAGCCTGAAGACCAACCACTCCAAAGCAGAAGTACTAATGAGTTTTTGCATATTGTCTGGCATACCTCACACTCCTCTCTGGTCTTGGGAGGGACTGCAGTGCGCACACGCTCCTCAACAGGCACAGCATGAATGAACACAAACTCTTCTGGTGGTGGGAAGAAGGGCTCCTCCTTCTGACCAAAGTTTAATTCTACAACACAATTTTTGCAGAGGACATGGGGTAGGAGGGCCCGTTCTGCCAGGGATTCCTTGTTGATCCGGAATGCCACACCTAGGTCTTCTCCGTTCTTGGAAAAGGAAAGTTCTACTTCTTCAGTCTCAAAATTCTACAGTAACAACAAACAAGATCATTTATGACCTTACAGGGTTTGAGACATTAGATCTTACAATTTTATATTTTTTTAAACTCAGACTGCTGAACACAATTAAGCAAACAATGCATCAAATGCACAAAAGACAGGAGCTGACAGGAAGCAAATTGAGGGGTGCCTGGGTGGTTGAGCGGTTGAGCGTCCGACTCTTGATTTCAGCTCAGGTCTTGATCTCAGTCATGAGTTCAAGCCCCACACTGAACTCACTGATCTATTCCAGACTTTACCTGCTTTCAGAAATTTGACAACACAGCAAAGGAAGGAGGCTCCCGCCTAGCATGGAGCCTACTTGGGGGAAAAAAAAAAAAGGGGAAGCAAATTGAATTCCCAGTGCCCTCTTTCCACTCCTTGCTCTGAATCCACAACTTTTAGGAGCACTTACAGCAAAGCAGCCAATGACATCATTCTCCCCGAAAGTCTGGCCAAATTCTTCAAACTGCCCATTCTCTGCCTTGAGTCCTCGTCCATCGAAACCATAAGAGAATTCATCCTCACCTAGAATGGTGAACAAATTAGTTACCTACACCCAAAGTTCCCATGGAGTAAGCAATATGGCAGCAAACACAAACGATTAAGTTAAAAATAACATTACCAAGCTGTGGATGGGAAAAATCAACAGACCATCCAACTCGAAGGAGAGAAACCTCTGTGCAGCCTTCTTTCATTGGGAGATTCTGGGTTACCTGGCCAAGTCAGAAAAGGAACTCTCAGATACTCTGACCAACTCAGGAGCAAAGTCTGAGTTAAAAAGACAAGACTTGTATATAAACTGAAAACAACTATCACGACTCAACATCAGAATGTCAGGGGCGCCTGGGTGGCTCAGCCATTAAGCGTCTGCCTTCGGCTCAGGTCATGATCCCAGGGTCCTGGGATCGAGCCCCGTATCGGGCTCATTGCTCGGTGGGAAGCCTGCTTCTCCCTCTCCCACTCACCCTGCTTGTATTCCTGCTCTCGCTGTCAAATAAATAAATAAAATCTTAAAAAAAAAAAAGAGTAACAGCTGTCAGTGAACTTAAACCAAAGCCACAGGGGTCAATTTCTTGGTTACTGGAGCTAAGGTTATCATTAAAACATGGTGCCTTTTACTGCATTAATAAAATACTGGTGGGCAGGAACCCAAAACATAGTAGTTTAATAACGAGTAATTTAATAAATGAATGGTCTTAATAAGCTGCATATACTACCTTGGCCTCAAAACAGACTTTCCCCTTTGTCACGCCGTAAGTACTCCTTGCCCCAGACCAAAGGGTGGGGAACTTCTCTGAGAAAAGTGGCTGCCCTCCATAGCGGTCTTTGCTCACTTGAAAATGGAGATCCGAGGTATCTGTTAGAAAGAAGCAATCTGTTTATTCCAAAGCTCAACACCTGAAAGCCAACAGAACACAAATATACCTAGTTGTCAAGAATGGATACAAAGTCTCCGGTTGCTAAATCTCTTAAAAATTGCAGGCCATGAAATTTTAATATCCCAAATCATGTGTGATTGGCTGAAAACCCCAACCTATCTGCCTTATACATACACGTGTCCAGGTTCACAAGAGTCTGATCCTCCTCCTCGTCTTTTGCCTCTTCTTCAGGGGGTGGTGGAGACTTTGAGCTATAGGTATGAGAAAAAAGCAATAGTGTATCCAAAGCCCTCTTCTTTGAGGGGTATCTGTGTTTGTAAAAAGTTTTAAACCATCAGTGAGCAGTGAATATAAAACTCGAGCAGACAGCTTCTTTCAACAAATGAGAAAACAGCAATAGGAGCTTTCAGAGCAGATTCGATCTAAAACTTATGCCTATAAAAACCTATTCCATTTTTAATCCACCCCTCTTTTCAAACTCTCCAATCAACATCAGGTATACCAAAATCAGAGCAGACACTCCTTTCAATGAAAGGGACTGTTTCCCTCACCGGCTGTGGTAAGCCTCCTCTCGGAATTCATAGTAAGCTCGGCCATGTTCATCCTTCTCATCCCGCTGTCTCTTTACCCCCCGCCGCTCACCATCTGAGCCTGCTGGTTTTGACTTTTCACTATCTTGGTCATCTCCTACAAAAAGGAGGGAAAGAAAATCAGCAGTTTTCATTTTGGAATGTAGAATAAGCTCAGAACCAATAGCAACTAAAGGGGAAGCTGAGTGTCTAATCAGAACAGCCAGATTATTCCCACTGCATCCACAGAATGTTTTATTTCTAAAGATCATCTTCCTGTCACTGGCTGGTATTTTATTTTAGAAAAAAGAAAGGACGGACATTATGGGCTAATTACAGTCAAGCAGTAGATAAAAATTGGACAATTTTTGCATTCTAAATTTACCTGCTTAAATCAGGTCAAACTTGCAGATTTTCCCACCAATATGACATCTTTGAAAATCCCCTAAGTCTTTAAAACACTTCATAGGTTAATTTAATTTTGATTCCTGTCAGATTTGGATGTAAGCTGGACGCTTAATATACATTTTCCAACAGTCTTCCACAGCTTCATGATATAGACGCCTCAGTATGTGTGTGTGCGTTTTAAAGAGTTTGCCTTTCTAGCTTAGAATGCACAGCCATTCACAGCTTTTACTTATATAGCAAACAGACTCAGGTGCATATACACAGCTGTATTTTTATCATGGGTTTTTACTGAAAGTCGCCAAGAGCAAACCATTAAGTCACAAGAGACCCATAAATAATACTGCATCTTTACTGCACATAATTTGGGCCAGAAAGGTGTTGTCATATATTTAGCAACATTCTCTGAAAGAGGGGAAAAAAATTGGAATTTTTCCTTAGGCTTTGGTAGTTTTCAACACGAAGATTTTTAATAATAATTTCTTTAAAGCAGTCCTTTATCTCTCAACCTTTTTTATCTGCTATTTGGGATACACGTTAAGTCAAAGGTTATGTAATGGGATTTTTGTTCGAGGACACAGAACAAACAATCTGTAAGTTGCATGTGACTGTCTTAGAATGGGTTCCAATCATACCATGATTACTAATAGCAGCCTAAAAAAAATCTGTTATAAAAACTAAGGCAACCCACTTCATAGTAAGACCTGGAAGCAGCTCTAGTTTTCCTGCCTACTCTGACAGACAGGTATGGATCCAACCACTTCAAAAGAAAAAAGGTCACTAACTCCCTGGGGCGATTCTACACATTCTCTTCCGAGGTTACTCAAATGGAGCCACTAACACCTCAATCATTTCAATTCAGGAAGTCAGGGATCTAAAATGTAAAAGGCTGACCAAGTGTACAGCAAATCCACAAATTTGCCCATCCACGGACCCAGTGAGAAGATTAAAATTTAATCATAAGAATTCAGGCAAGATAAAACCTCTACCAAGAGGTTGGCTGGTTCTAAATGCACTAGATCAAGACCTTCTCTTCACTAGTTAACTATTAAACTCCACACCCTCACACCACAGGCTGCTAAAGCAGGAGCAAGGTTAGATTTCCAGATTCACTGTGTGGCTCAAGCTCCAGCCATTGGATGGAGCGAACTTTGGCGAACTTAGCTTATTGCTTAATATTTTTAAGGCGGAAATGTCAATAGTCAGGTAACCCAAAGGCCAAAACCTCCAATAGTCCGGTCTGGCCGTCCGTGCAATCGCCAATTTCTCAGCGCATTCCCGCTTTAGGAAAAGATAACCAGTACCGCGGGAGGCTGCTCCACAGGTAGCTCACGAGCAGTTCGCATGCAAAATCGCTCGCTTCCATCCACTACCACCAAGGAACCGACTTAGGCAGGAACCTCCCTCCTGCAGAGAGCGGGGCCACCAGAGGCAGCCAAAGCCCCCAGAAAGGTGGGTAGAGAATGAAAACCACCTCCCCTGGGGAGTCCCACCAAAAGGCGACGGGAATCTTGCGCTTTCGGGCAAGTGAGAACAAGGATTCGGACCCCGCGGTGCACGGCTGGGTGCTGGGTCGGGGGCAGTTTGGAGCCCGGCTCCGCTGCCAGCTCCTCACCCTGTTCCTCTGCGGCCTTGTCACCCGGCGCCTCGGATCCCGGCGTCTCGTCCCCGCTCCGCTCCTCCGGCTCGTCCTCCTCCCCCTTGCCGGTGCCCTGCTCTTCGCCACCATTTACCCCACCTGACCCGGCCGTGGCCTCCTCCGCCGGCTTCTCGGAAGCATCAGGCTCGGCCGCGGCCTCCATGGCTGCCGCCTCCGGGGGCTCCGGCGGCGGCTGCGCGGCCTGGCCCGAGGCCTGGGCAGGGGGTGGCTCTTCGTCCTCGTCCTCAAGCAGCGCCTCCTCGTCCTCCTCCTCCTCTTCTTCGTCGTCCTCCTCCTCGTCCCCGCCCGGGCCACCGCCCGACGCGGCCACAGGCCGAGGCTCCGCCTTGCAGGCCCCGCCGGGCCCGGCCCCGCCACCGCCGGCCTCGTCCTCGAGCATCTCGGCGTCCAGCGCCTCCTGCAGCCGCTGCGCCAGATCCACCTTTAGGCCGCGCGAGTCCAGGCCCCGCCGCTGCAGCTCCGACCGCAGCTCGGTCACTTTCAGCCGCTTCACCTCCATCGCCGCCGCCTCCTCCGCCTCCCGCCGCCTCCTCCCCTGCGAACCGTCGACCGAGCCCGACCGCGCAGGCGCCGCCGCCGCCCGCCTCCGCCTCACGCGCCAGCACTGAGCCCGCGCGAGCGAGCGAGCGCACGCACGTACGCACGCAGGCAGCGAAGGCCGCGCGCAGCCTCCGCTACGTAGTGTTTGTTTCTCCCCTCTGCTCCCCTCCCCCTTTCGGCTCACGGAGCCCAAAACAACGCAGCGGGGAATTGCTTCCCTCACAGACCCCTCGGTTCCCCTGTTGCGGGCGGGCGCGCGCCAAGGACGACGGACTTCCCTCCCCTTACCTCCCGCCCCCTCTCACCCCTGGGCCAATCGCCGCCAGTAGTTTCACCGCGCAGCCGCACCGGAGCCGGAGACGGGGAAGACTGGCTACGGTTCAAGTGCCTCGTAGCACGGAGGGGTGTGCGCGCCCGCCTTCCCGTACTTCCAACCGCGGGCTCTGCGCAACCGCCGGGAGCTCCCTTCCCACACGCCCCTCCCACCCCGTCACCACCCTTACTCCCGTCTGGCTTTCGATCGCGCTGTCGTTTTAGGGCTTGCTTGCTAGTCTTTCTTCCCTACTACCTATATGTGCAGCAGCTTCTTGAGAGGGAAAAAAAAGCCAGGAGGGAAGCTGTTGCAACTTGAAAGCCTACTAGCAATAGTTTTCCTGCTTAGTACACAAAGGGCTTCCCCAAACCAAGGAATATACAGGGACTCCCTGGCCCTCTTCTTGCAATCCTACAACTTCTCTACCCAGCAACAGACGGCGGGACCTCGCCTTTTAGCTTTCTTATTGGCCAACTTGAATCGACATCTGCAATTCTGATTGGTCATGCGTGATCGTCCGGATTCTTCCAATTGGCGAAGCTGTCGGGAGTTTTTTTTTCCGGGTTGATCCGCAGAGGGCCTGGAGAGGCGGGGTCGTTTCTGCGGGATTACTTTTTCGAGGCCGCCTTTGATTGGGCGGCGTGGCGCAATGCGCGCGACCCTTTAGACTCCAAACTGTCGGCACTCTGGCGTCGGTGCTCTAGGTGCTTCCGCCCATAAACCGAAGCCGAGGAGGAGACTTCCGTGCTTGGGCATTTGCAGAGGGCGAGCGGTTGGCCGTGGGGCTCGATGGACTTGCAGCTGAGCTGCTCTGCTGCCGCGTCAGTTTATGCCTGTGCTTTGGGTGCACGGAACGCATTCAGCTTGGTTCCCAGCTTCTGACACAGACATAAACAAATGTTTGTTGAATACGTGCAAATAAAGAGCAAGGGTGGAGGCAAGCCCTGTAGACCTCTTTTAGCAGTTGTCCCCGCCTATTCCCTTCCACTTCCGGGTCAGGGAGGTGTGTCCAAAAGAAAGGAGGAAGCAAATTCCGCCGGCATTCCCACGCCTGCCACAGTTCCTTAGTACGGCCTTTGATTTTTAGGGAGGGTTTGTTCACCCCGCGGTCTTTTTAAGAAATCACTTAATCTCTGGCTTTACTATTCCCACATCCTCTCCCTGATTAGTCCTGTATTTCTAGAGATTGAAAAATACTGCAGAGAAGAGAGGAAGGGGCTGTAGAAGAAACAAGCAAAACTTATTCTCTGGGGGGCGTCCTGGAGAAGGGTAATTTCGTGCATTCTTAAATCGGCTACCTAAATCAGTTATTTTGCTCTTATCTCCAGACCTTCAATTGCTCTTTCACTTCCCAATTCCGCAAGAGCTCTGGGCGGCGAGTTATGGAGAAGCGCCTGCAGGAGGCTCAGCTGTACAAGGAGAAAGGGAACCAGCGTTATCGAGAAGGGAAGTACCGAGATGCTGTAAGTAGGTACCATCGAGCTCTGCTTCAGCTGCGGGGTCTGGATCCAAGTCTGCCCTCCCCGATACCTAATCTAGGACCTCAGGGCCCGGCCCTTACACCTGAACAAGAGAACATACTGCACACCACCCAGACAGACTGCTACAACAATCTAGCTGGTAAGAACAGGGCTGAAGGGCGGGTAGAATCTCAAGGCAGGCACGTGGAAATCTGTGAACATTGGGAAAAACACGGGCGTGCTCTTCTGTCATGTAATTATTCTGCCATGAATTGAAATGTATTTCCAGTCTCTAGGGCTCTAAATGAGTTTCTACAGGGCCGTGCTTCTCAAACTTCACTTGGAGAGTTTGTTAACTGAGCCCCACCCTCAAGAGATTCCAATTTAGTGGGTCTGAGTTGTGGAGGGAGGAGAACTACCAATTTGTGTTTCTAACAAACTCCCAGGTGATGCTGATAGATTTAGGGAATTTTGCACGCTCTGGAAAAAACACTGAACTTACGTTTATGGCATTGTTTCTTTAATATAGGAAAGAAGGCACTTGCTTTAGCTGGTGGTGTCAGTCATTATTAGATGTTTTGGACAACTTTTCCTCGTTTTCCTTCTTCCTTTAAGTCAGCTCTTAGGGGCGCCTGGGTGGCTCAGTCTGTTAAGCATCTGACTTCAGCTCAGGTCTTGATCCCAGGGGCCTGGGATTGAGCTGGAGTCCCGACTCCCTGCTCAGCTGGAAGTCTGCTTCTCCCTCTGTCCCTCCTGTCACTCATTCTCTCAAATAAATAAATAGATAATATCTTTAAAAAAAAATTAGCGGGTCACCTGGGTGGCTCAGTCGATTGGGCATCTGCCTTAGGCTCAAGCTGTGATCCCAGGGTCCTGGGATCGAGCCCTGCGTTGGGCTCTCTCTGCTCAGTGGGGAGCCTGCTTCTCCCTCTCCCTTTGCCTACTTATGTGCTCGCTCTCTCTCTCTGAATCTGCAAAAAAAAAAAAAAAATCAACTCTTGGATAACTAGTGTCATCCATCTCCATATGGCCTTGGATGAAGAGACAAATGCCAGAGTTACTATCACTAAGATTAACCTGCGAAAAGAAAGTAGACTTCTTAGGTCTGTTCTATGGCGGACAAACAATCATAGAGCTAATGAAATTATTTTGAAATATGTTAAAGCATTCTAAGTGGTCCCAGCTGAGGCCATGGAAATTATTAGGATTGGTTTTTATACTTCGTGATGGTTATTTAAAAGTGATTTTTTTACTACAATAGTTTTCACCTATGATTTGGTGAAAATCTAGCTTTGTTATCGTGTGTCCAGCACTACTCTTAGACTCAAGTACCGACAATAGTAATTATAGTAGCTAATGTTTCAAGTCATTCAATTCAACATTTATTTGGTACTAAGGACATGGGAGGATAATGAGACAGATAAAAAGCTGCTCTCATGGAACATAAATTCAAATAAGGAGATGGACAGTTAACAAAGGTAACATACATAATATATGAGATGACATTAAGTGCTGGGGAAAGGAATAAAGCAGAGAATGGGTACAGTGAGTGCCACAAGAGGGTGGCCAGCCAATATCTTCACTTTGTAGGTGGACCTGATGGCAAAGAGTATGGCTTAGTCATCCATAGAGCCTCTGCTTGGAGGTGCTTGGGAGATGCTCCATAAAGACTTACTCAATTAACCATTTTCACTCATTGAATGCCTGTAACATGTGGGCCCGTTTATTTACAATATTTCTTATCTTCATAAAAACTCTGCCAGCTACTTGTGATTATTCCCGTTTTGCAGATAAGGAAATGAGATCGTGTCACTGCCGAAAATCCTCCAGTGGTATCTCATTACACTTAGGAAAAAACCCCAACTCTGATGCTCACCTGTAGGCCTGACATGGTCTGGCTCCTCCATACACGGAATTTGCAAAGCACATTTATTTCTACTTTCTAGCTTTGGAGGATTTCTTCTCTCTCGGCTGGAATGCCCTGTCCCTTGAGTGACCCTGGTCATTCAGAGCTTGGTTCAAAAGTTACTTTCTTCGAGAGGCCTTGTATAATCAAGCATCACTCCGACCTCATTCACTGTATTCCTAGCATAGTTCTGTTTTCCTCAAAACACTTCTAAAAATTCATTTGTTTATTGTGTACTCCTCCTACTTGGGGGCTAGGATGCAAGTGGTGTTTACTCATCAAGATGTCTGTCTGGGGCGCCTGGGTGGCTCAGATGGTTAAGCGTCTGCCTTCGGCTCAGGTCAGGATCCCAGGGTCCTGGGATCGAGCCCCACATTGGGCTCCCTGCTCAGCGGGGAGCCTGCTTCTCCCTCTGCCTCTCTCTCTCTCTCTCTCTCATGAATAAATAAAATCTTAAAAAAAAGAAAAGAAAAGAAGGATGTCTGTCTGGTTCCTCTTCCCTGCTGCTCCTGGCCCTGCCTAACATATGGTCGGTGCTGCATAACCAGTTGTCAAATAATGAATGAAGCTACAGTGATGGATTAGTTAAATATAAGCCATATGACCACTTGGTGGGGATGTTGTAGAAGGGATGCAGATGTAAGCCTGGGCCCTTTAATGTCCTCAGAAGCCCTGTCCTTCTCAGCACCATGATTAAATAATACTGTGTTTAATTCCTACAGTCATGAAATAGGGAGCACATTTCCCCTCTTAATTATAGAAAGGCTGAACATTGCCTCCTAAACAGATTTGTATTTCGAAGTCCCTAAACTTATATAATCCAAGGTAGTAGTGAAGTAATATATTATCAAGAATGATGGTTTGGGAATTACAGAGTCCTTGGTTCAAATTTCATATTCCACCTAGAAGCTGTGGGATCTTGGACAAGTTACTTTATCTCTCTGAGCCTTGATTTCTTTGTCCAATACATGGAGAGGGTAACACCAATTTCATAGACTGGATGAGAAGATTAAACGAGATTATGTTTTGTTTTGTTTTTTAAAGATTTTATTTATTTGTTAGAGAGGGTGAGAGGGATAGAGAAAGGCAGGCAGAGGGAGAAGCAGACTCCCTGCTGAGCAGGGAGCCCAACGAGGGGCTCAATCCCAGGACCCTGGGATCATGACCTGAGCCGAAGGCAGGTGCTTAACCCACTGAGCCACTTGGGCATCCCTAAACGAGATAATGTTTTATCAACCACAGTGCTTGCTATTTTCTCACATAATTGGTGGCAACCGTTGTTGTTTATAAAGCTGCAGTACAGGGGCACCTGGGTGGCTCAGCTGGTTAAGCCTCTGGCTTCGGCTCAGGTCATGATCTCAGGGTCCTGGGATTGAGCCCTCCCTTGGGTGCCCTGCTCAGCGGAGAGTATGTTTGACTCCCTCTTCCTCTGCCCATCCTCCTGCTCGTGTACGTGTGCGCTCTCTCTCTCTCTGTCTTTCTTTGATAGAGAGCAGGAGGGCACAAGCAGGGGGAGTGGCAGAGGGAGAGGGAGAAGCAGGCCCCTGCAGAGCAAGGAGCCTAATGTGGGGCTCGATCCCAGGACCCCAGGATCTTGAGCCCAAGGCAGATGCTTAACCAACTGAGCCACCCAGGCGCCCCTCTCTCTGTCTTTCAAATAAATAAAATATTTTATTTTAAAACTGCGGTACAATAATTGCGGTTAAATGGGGATTCAAGATGGAGAGCCTGGTGTAGAAGAGAAACAGTGAAGAATTTTAAATTCATTTTAATGTATGTTCCTATCAGTTTTATAGCTGGACTTAACCCAGCACTAGGCACATAGTAAGCATTCGGTAGCTATTAGGGTCACTTACAAGGTACATAAAGCTTCTGTTTGCTGTTGCAGCCCCGGTGCCTAGAAGAATGTCTGACGCATGGTAGACACTTAGATGCATTAGATGAGTGAATACTGTTGGTATTGTCCTCTGGTGCTGCCTCCGACTGGCCCATGGAACTAAGTGTAATAAGCCCCTCCTCCCTCTTCTGTCTTTCCTTTCATTTGGCCTATTAGCCTGTCTCCTTCAGATGGAGCCAGTGAACTATGAACGAGTGAAAGAATACAGTCAGAAAGTCCTGGAACGACAACCTGATAATGCCAAGGCCTTGTATCGGGCTGGAGTGGCCTTTTTCCATCTGCAGGACTACGACCAGGCTCAGCACCATCTCCTGGCTGCTGTCAGTAGGCAGCCAAAAGGTGAGAGAGAAGGGGGTGGAAGTGGTAAGAACAAACAAAACTGTCCTGCAGAGGTGCTTTCTGTCGGGGGGGGGGGGGGGTGGGGAAGAGGGAGTATTTTATTTTACTTTTTCAATTTATTGAATGTTTTTGAATAGACAATAATATATTCACAGAGCTCAAAATTCAAAAAGTATAAAGAGGTATTTGATAAACTGGCCTTCTTCTATCCTTGTATTCTTGCCTCCACAGGAAAGCAGTATTGTATACCCTCCAGAAGTAGTTATGCTTCAACAGGCATATATATAATCTCTCCTCCATCCCCCGCAGTGAGAGAGATTTTAAAGCATTGTTTATCACGTTTCAGGTCCGAGACTGTAACTGAAATAGTATCTAGATTCCAGTGAATATACTTGATGATCCTTATTTCTGGCAGCTCCCCCACTGGGTCTGGCCTTTGCTTGAGCTATCATTTTATCCTTTAGCTCAGCCTAGGTATGACCTAGAAAAAGGGCAGGCCTACTGAGAGAGAATTTGAGACTTGGTTCTTTGTTTCCAAGGCAAGGATATTGTGAAGTGGATTATAGGCTCGTTCCTGTGTTCGTGGTTCAGCACTGAAAATTGTCGCCATTTTGCATTCTGGCTTAGAGCGGCTATGAGATGCTAGAAGCAGAGGGTCCCCAAACATAACAATGCAGCAAAAACTCTCTAATGAATGGGGCGGGTGGGGCGCCTGGCTGGCTCAGTTGGTAGAGTGTGTGACTCTTGATCTTGGGGTTGTAAGTTCGAACCCCACGTTGGGTGTAGAGATTACCTAAAAATAAAATCTAAATATAAGATATAATAATAATAGAGTAAATGAATGAGAAAGCCAGTGTGAATTAATAAAGACCTAAAACATGAGGCATTTGTTCATGTTTCTTACCTTCAAGTACATAGATGAACTGCCAGCCATGGATAGTATCTTTAGAGTCTCTATAGTTGTGACAGGTTTTCTTGAAACTCTTTTATTTCTTGAAACTCTTTTTCATTATCAAATTAACAACCAGCCAGCCCTGATTGTACAGAGATTTTTCTTCCTGTACAGAGATTTTTTAAAAATTCACGGTGGTATTAATGAATGAGATTTACTATTGCAAAGAATAGTTATGATATATTCAGATCTTAGAAAGATTTTTAAAAACAGAAGTATGTGGAGGGGGAGATGGCAGTGGAGTAGGGAGACCCTAGGCTCCCCTTGTCCCACAAATCCAACTAGATACCTATCAAATCATCCTAAATACCCCAGAAATCAACCTGAAGACTGGCAGAACAAACTCCACAACTAAAGGTAGAGAAGAAGCCTCATCAAAGAAGGGCTAAATTAGCAGCTGAAGTCCTACACCCACCTTTATGTATGTTTCCTTTTTTTTTTTTTAAGATTTTATTTATTTGAGAGAGAGAGACACAGCGAGAGAGGGAACACAAGCAGGGGGAGTGGGAGAGGGAGAAGCAGGCTTCCCGCGGAACAGGGAGCCCAATGCGGGGCTCGATCCCAGGACCCTGAGATGGCAGACGCTTAACAACTGAGCCACCCAGGCGCCCCTATGTGTGTTTTTTCAGAGGAAGATCCCTGGGCTCTAGAGAGTAAAAAATACTCTGCATACTTTGTAGATGGGAACAAACTTATTCTCCCAGAGAATATGTTTATTCTGATACTTACACACACACACCCCCCCCCCCAAAAAAAAAATTTGTTCCAGCATAATACTAAGTAAACCCAAATGATTCTTTCCAGATTCAGAAATCCGGTGCTCCTCAAACCTACTTTCTATAGTAAGTCCTTTGAAAGACTGGAATCTTTTTTTTTTTTTTTTTTTTTGAAAGACTGGAATCTTGATTTGAAATAATAGTGCTGGTTTATATCATTTATTCAGAATGTCATTTGGGGTTATCTCTGACCTATTTTTGTAAAATAACCTCATCCCTAAAGTGGGGGTAAAAATGCTCGCTTGCAGAAGCCAGTAACAGTAACTTGGTATTTTCCCTAAGGATTTATAACCAATATGTTTGCTTTGAACATTTTAAAGGGCTTGTTTATAAATTTTGGCGATGGCTAAAAAGGAAATATCTGACTCTATAAAAGTAGAAAAACTTGTAAAAAAAAAAAAAAAAAGGAGGAACTGGGTGAACAATCCTTTCCTGCCTCAAAGTGTGATCATGTTCTAACTGTCTCTAATTGCCTTCTTTGCCCTATTCTAAGACGCCAATGTCCGGCGGTACCTCCAGCTAACACAGTCAGAACTCAGTAGCTACCATCAGAAAGAGAGACAGCTGTACCTGGGCATGTTTGGTTAACAAAGAAGAAAGATGCTCCTCCACTTGAACTTGAAAGTTAAAGACCGGAGGGGAAACCTGAGCCTCAGCAAGAGAAATTAACCCCATACCTCTGACCCAGGTGGATTTCTGTTTTGTTTCTAGCCCTGCACAAACTCTTTGGCACTTATGCAGTCTGTGTCTTTTGGTGTTCTGTTTTTTTTTTGTTTTGTTTTTTTTGGTCTATCCATCTATGTATTTGTATAGCTTTCCATACATGATATTTTTGGGGATATTTGCCTTGAGAAATACAATCAGCTATAGATGCAATTATCCTCCCTATGGGGTAGATTTTAATGATAGATGTTATATGTATCCATATACAGAGGAGAAGGCTAGTAAAGGATGAAAGAATGACAAAAGAGTTTTTTCTGTTTCCTCAGATGCCCAAAGCCAAAGTCACAGAGGCCACAAACTGGGAGATATGTTATTGTGTGAAAACAGACAATTATAAATTGGACCCACATGACTTAAAAAGGAAAGATTTGAAATTAACCATTTTGGGGGTGCCTGGGTGGCTCAGTCATTATTAGGTGTCTCCCTTCGGCTCAGGTCATGATCCCAGGGTCCTGAGATCGAGCCCCACATTGGGCTCCCTGCTCCGCGGGAAGCCTGTGTCTCCCTCTCCCACTCCCCTTGCGTTCCTGCTCTCGTTATCTCTCCCTCTGTCAAATAAATGGATAAAATCTTTAAAAAAAAAAATGAAATTAACCACTTTGATTAAATCAATTCCTTATTCTTAATATTCCATGTACATTCAGATTCTTTGTCCCTCCCACAAAAGTATCTGGTTTCTGTTTTTTCTGGTGATAATTTCTAGTCCCTGCTATTGTTCATACTCAAAGCATTCATATAATATACTTATTTTTTCATTAAACTCTTCTTTCTTAAAACCTTGAGTCAAGCATTTAAGTATTTAATAATTCTTCAACCCTCATACCAAAAAACAAAACAAAAAACCCAAGTAAACATTTTAATTTTTAATAGGTGCATATCTATAGTATGCTTATTTCTCTAAAAAAAAAAAAAAAATAGGAAAAACAGATTGCCACGTCATCTTGAAACAGTACCATGAAAGAGCAGAATAAAAACATAAATATATTCACTTGTCACCTTATATTTTGCAAGAGCTCAGTTCCTTACAGAGGAGGGAAATAGGAAGGGTTCTCCTTCCCTAGTGCTGAAGCACCCATGGAACTTTCTAGAAGCTTCGTCAGTGCAGGCTGCAGATCTGATGCAGTCATGTCTCAATAGGAGGCTCCATCAACCATGAGCTCCTTTGTCATTCTGTGTACTTGTGAATAATGTCCACAGTGTTTGAGTTCTACAGAGTAGATGAGCTCATGTAGCAGTCTCGACCTTTATGAGTGGAGGTAGTAAGCATGTGTCACTGGCCAATGTAAGGACAGATTTCAGAAAGAACAACAACAACCCCAGAACCCTTAGTCTTGCCAAGTATGCATGAATTCCTCTGCCTTCATCAGTAATGCCCGCCCCCCAAAGAGCCAGGCTCCTCTTTGTGTCTCCCCATATCCTTAAATAACAGGACTTACAACAACAAGGTTTCCTACCAAATAATCTTGTAAGTCAAAGGACAGAACTAACAGAAATAGAATATTTTGCTCCTTTCCCAAGATGCATGTTTCTAAGCCTAGGTTGTTGGCAAAATTATGTCATGGTTGCATGTTTGCTTTGGGCAAGTTTTGCTTTCTGATCTTCTTTTTTCTTTTTTTTTTTTTTCCTTCCAAAGACTTAATGTCACACTAAGCTATCTTCTGCATCAATGAGGGAAAAAATAAAACTGGTATTTAAAAACGTATTTTAGAAATGTATTGCACTAATCCCTTTATTATTATAATCCCTGCTAAGAGACAAAGTAGGCTTACATTTCAGTCTTTATTTTGAAGGCCAACTTCTAATGGAGATGTTAATGAACAAGAAATTTTTCAAAGATAGGCAGTCAGATATGGGTCCTAGAGGAGGTCCAGCCAGCCCACATCCTGAAGGAATCAGCCAGAGGGCACCTAAATCTCTGTACTCAGAAGTTCATGGATGGGGGGGGGGGGGGGGGGGCGCAGCTCACTTTACCAGTCCTTAATGGATTGCATGCAGAATTTCAGGGTTTGATTGAAGAGAAAGTATTGTGGATGTGAAGGTCCATACTTGGGCACATAAGGGATAGTTTAGACTAGTCAGTGTCTTCCGAACTCATACCCACTACCTTTACAATTTTGCCAAAACCACATACTATCTATACTATTATTTTCAATATTTTATTTAAATATACATTTTCGGGGCGCCTGGGTGGCTCAGTCGTTGGGCGTCTGCCTTTCGGCTCAGGTCATGATCCCAGGGTCCTGGGATCGAGCCCCACATCGGGCTCCCTGCTTGGCGGGAAGCCTGCTTCTTCCTCTCCCACTCCCCCTGCTTGTGCTCTCTCTTTTGCTGTGTCTCTCTGTCAAATAAATAAATAAAATCTTTAGGGGCACCTGGGTGGCTCAGTTGGTTAAGCATCTGCCTTGGGCTCAGGTCATGATCCTGGGGTCCTCGGATTGAGTTCCACACTGGACTCTGCTCAGAGGAAAGTCTGCTTCTCCCTCTGCCTCTGCCTGCCTGCTGCACCCCCTGTTTGTGCTCTCTCTTTGTGTCGAATAAATAAATAATCTTAAAAAAAAAAGAGTTCTTTTAGAGGTGCATACCGAAATTGCTTACTGATAATTGGGGAGGGGACTTTGGAACACTTCATATTATTTGCCAAAACAAAACAAAAATCCATAAAAGTAAATATATTTTACAATAAAAATAGTATATGTCCAGGTAAATCATCTTTGGAAACATTGGCTTTGGCGACATTAAAATTGAAATTCAGG
The DNA here is from genome assembly GCF_002201575.2 of Neomonachus schauinslandi. Lineage (NCBI taxonomy): Eukaryota > Metazoa > Chordata > Mammalia > Carnivora > Phocidae > Neomonachus > Neomonachus schauinslandi. The sequence goes on along the minus strand of NC_058413.1, from coordinate 9,078,677 downwards.
GGCACCTGGGTGGCTCAGTCATTCGAGCACACAACTCTTGATCTCTGTTGTGAGTTTGAGCTCCATGTTGGGCGTAGAGATTACTTTAAAAAATAAATAGTTGGGATGCCTGGGTGGTTTGGTCGGTTTAGCATCCAACTCTTGATTTTGGCTCAGGTCATGATCTCGGGGTCCTGAGATGGAGCCCCACATTGGACTTTGCACTGGATGTGGAACCTGCTTGAGATTCTCCCTCTCCCTCTGCCCCTCCCCCCCGCCCACATCCCATCCCCAGCCTTGCGCACACGTGCATACACTCTTCTCTAAAGCAAAACAAAAATAAATAAAATGGAAATGAATGCAAAGGACTGAAATGGTGACTTTGGTGAAGTCAAGCTTGGCCAAATGTCTGGTGATTGAAGAGGCAAAATAGGCAGCAAATGAAGTCATACATTTACAGAATGGCCAGTTAAGAGAAGAATTGAAATCCAGAAAAAAGAAAAAAGAAAAGAATTGGAATCCTAAATTAGAATTATATCTCTAGGAGCGCCTGGCTGGCTCAGTTGGTACAGCGTGCAGCTCTTGATCTTGGGGTTGTAAGTTTGAACCCCACGCTGAGTGTAGAGATTACTTAAAATGAAAAATCTCAAAAGAATTATATCTCTAAAGCTGGAGAGTAAAAGGTGGTTGTCTGAAAACTAAATCAGCTTATAGCTCAAAAACAAATAACTTTTCAGGGTGAAAAGTAGGCTGGTCATGATGCCAGGGTCCTGGGACCTGGGGATCTTAGTAGGCTGGAGCCTGACCCTGAGCCTCATAAAAGGAGGCTGATTTTGGCTCAGTAAAAGGCAGCATTATCCAACAATTAAGACTGTTCGACGATAGACTAGGTTCCTTTGGGGATAATGAGTTATTTTTTTATAATGATTATTTAAGTAATCGCTATACCCAATATGGGGCTTGAACTCATGACCCTGAGGTCGAGTTGCAAGCTCCACCGAGTCAGCCAGGTGCCCCAAGTTTTTTCAAGCAGGGGCTTCACACTGGCAAAAGGAGGATCCAGTGTTGGACTAGAGGTTAGATGAGCTCACCTGTGGTTCCTTGAATCCATGGATGAGACCATCGAGAGTAGCGGAAACGAAAAAATTCTCTACTGATCGCACCTCTACAGACTGGTAGAGACTGTTCCTCGCGTCCAGCAGATACAGGGAGACAACCGTGGCCTTTTGTGTTGGCTGCTGTGCTGCTTTAAACATCTTGCAGATTTCTAATTGCCACCTCCAAGGAAAACTGCATCTCATGCTGGGAACTGAAAGCAAATGCTTGCTCTGGAGGAGAATCTCACCAAGCAACAGATCCTCTTTAGTTAGGTATTATGCATGGCAGAAACTTTAACAGTGGTTACTGTGTTTTCCAGACTGTCTAGAGAAATTGTATACATTCTATACGCCTGTAGACACCGATGTTATGTCTTGCTTTTAGGAACTGATGTTCTGAGGCAACTGATTTTATTTTTTCTCCTTGTCTCCTTTCCATATATATAATTTTTTTTTTAAAGATTTTATTTATTTATTTGAAGAGAGAGACACAGCGAGAGAGGGAACACAAGCAGGGGGAGTGGCAGAGGGAGAAGCAGGCTTCCTGCCGAGCAGGGAGCCCGATGCGGGGCTCGATCCCAGGACCCTGGGATCACGACCTGAGCCGAAGGCAGACGCCCAACGACTGAGCCACCCAGGCGCCCCCCATATATATAATTTTTATATAATTCACATACCGTAAAATTTACCCTTTTATTTAAAAATTTTATTTGAGAGAGAAAGAGAGCGTGCGCACAAGAACACAAGGAGAGGGGCAGAGGGAGAAGCCGACTTCCCACTGAGCGGGGAGCCCAATGGAGGGCTCGATCCCAGGACCCTGGCATCATGACCTGAGCCGAAGGCAGATGCTTAACTGACTGAGCCACCCAGGTGCCCAAAATTTACCCTTTTAAAGGCAACTGATTGTTTTTAGGCATTTTGCTTTGATATTTACTCTAGGAAAGACTTTGGAAAAGGTGCACCACTCAGCTATAATAACTTATCTTGTGTATGTAAATCTTGCCTTGTTACTGACGCCAAGGAGTTAAGGTAGGAATATATATTTGCACAAATAAAATTAGCCATTTGAAAGACAAACTAAAAGGTTATTCCAACACAAGGAAAGTGAAAGGCATATAATTCATTCAGCTGTGAAAATGTTAAGCATCAATGGTTTGCTTCCCTCAATGCTCCAGATAAGGAGCTTCCTTTGGCCAAACCTCTGATGTTCGGTCCTCCTTCCTCTAACTCAGAAAGAGTAGCTTGCTGGCAAGAGCTCACAGTTCTGAATAGGACAGACAAATCCAAAAAGAGAAAGAAAATTCAGAAAATGGACTCATTTTCATCTTTTCCTAAATTTTCCTTCCTGCCTTTTTTGCACTCGGTTCCTTATGTGCAGAATCGAGAACGGTTTTTCGGGAGCCCTCTTACCCTATGGCACCACTGTTCACACAGAGAACAGAAGGGCAGGCCCCTTCTGTTACATTCCCAGAGCTCCCAGAAGCCGCCTCAACACCCGAGACTCCCATTTCTCTGCTGTATCTACTGCCAGTAACCATCTGGGTGACTACAACTGAGTAATCTGACTTCTGGAGGCTGTCCTCATGCCTTTCAGGTGAGGGAGTTGGACTAGAGGAACTATAAGATGCTCTCATCTGGAGTTCCTCGCTTTAGTTTTTCCCAAGCACCCATCTTTTCCATACCACAGGCCCTTCCCCTCCCCCACCAACCCACCACCCCGGAGTTTCATGTTTTCTGCGTTTGGATTCCTCTTCTTTGGAGACCTCAATTCCTATTAGGACACACAAGCAAAAATTTCAAGTCATCGATACAGTGTCTGTTATTGAAAGAGTCAGCCAAAGACTTTCTACACTGGAAGTAGAGGCGAAGGGGAAGGGAGCAAAGCCAAACCCTCACGAGGACGAAAGAGAAAACTTCTGGTTCTTAGTTAACTCTCCTCAACAATGTTCTAACCCAGCACAGTGGGCATGGTGTTTGAAGCCATGATTCAAATTCTGGTTTGCCCCTTAACTCGCCCTGTGACCTTGAATAGGTTAACTTGATTTTTGAGTCTCACATTTCCTTGCCTATGGAAAAAGGGGAGGGGGGGGGTGCTAATACCTCATAAAGTTGTTGAGAATTGAGGATTTTTATGAAGTCCTCAGTACAGCCCAGGACACAGGAGCTCAGCTATAATGATAAACCATCACTGAGTACCATTCCCTAATCAGTCCACTTCTCCTAAGCCAAATCCATGTTGCCCTCTGCCTCAAAAGCAACCTGACCCCGAATGCTACCCCAGGTATAGATGTCAGCTTCCTAAAAGATCTGCAGGAGAGGTATGAAAGAATCAGGAGGCATGCACATTTGTGGAATAAACCAGCCAACACCAGTTCAAAGAGATACTTTCACCACTAGCTTTATGGTCCAGAAGGCAGGGCGGGAAGCGATTACAGCTCAGAAAAATTCCCAGTGCCCTTGGAGAGGAGCTGACTGAGGTGCACTGCCCCAGAAAGTCCTGCTGTCTGGCTGGGTAAAGAAAAACCGGTGGCAATCTTCAGCCTGGGCAGGAGGTTCATTCTGCTCCCCCAGCAGGGAAAAGGAGACGCTTCCAGTCTCTGCTGCCCCCTAACGATGGCAAGAGCAGGCCTAGCATCAGCTTATGATGCTCCCGTAGATGTCAGTTTTTGGGGCCCAGTGCAAAATCTTTGGGTGGCCCTCCACCAGTGTTGTTCTGTTTGTCTGCTGTAGGGGAGCCGTGGAGGGGCTGCACTCCTAGGAGGGGGCCGGCCTCTGGGTCCGGTTTGCTGCGTTTGGCCAGGTCCTCATTGTGAGCCTTGCGGATATGTCGGTACAGGTCCCCCGACTGCGTGTAGCTGCGCAGACAATAGCGACACTCATAGGGGCGCTCGCGCGTGTGCACCGTGGCATGTCGCCTTAGTGTGTAAGAACATGAGAAGGTCTTCCCACATGTCTTGCAAGTGGGCACATCCTCAGTAAAAACCCCAAAGCTTCCCGGGGTTGCTTCATATTCGGAAGGCAGGTAAAGTGGCTCATGCAGGGCTGGGGGTGCAGGCAGGGGCGATGTCACCAGTCCTCGAGGATACTGCCCTGGACCTGGCAGCAAATGGTAGGGTAGGTGAGGATCTGGGGGCAGGAAGTGCTCACTTGGCCCCACCTCCTCCAGTCCTGCTGCTCTTGGCTCCTCAAAAGCCTCTGGCTGAGGGGGCTGTCCACCATACATTGCCCCTCCAGGCGGGAATAGTCCCTCAGGCCCCTGAGGCTGTTCCTCGGACACGTCGGGCTCCTCATCAGAAATCACAATAGCTTCTACTTTCACCTGGACCAGCTCAGCTTCCACTGGTGCTGGAGCCTGTGATGGAACTGGGGCTGGGACTGGGGCTGCTGCTGGAGCTGGAGGATAGAAGCCTTGCAGTGGTCCCCCAGCAGCCCTTGGTTCCACCATCCTCAGACTCTCAGTACCCACATCAAGGGGAGCCAGCGGCTCCACCGAAACTGCTGAAAGGCCCGGAGAGAAGTAGTTTGCAGGAATGGTCTCTGTGGAGCTACTGGGGCTGGCAAGGGAGACATCAGTCACTAGAGGAGGAGGTGCCCGTAGATGTGGTGCCTCGACCTCCATGCCGGGCTGTGTAGTGTCAGCACCCCCAGGCATTGGTGGCTCATCTGGAGGACAGACAGTTGGAGAGGGAGCTGCAGGGCCCTTCCATTCCCCTTTGCCCCAATTGCCTGATGTCTCGGCAGATGCCAACGAAGGCTGGGGGCCACGGGAAGTGGACAAAAACTCCAAACTAGAGGGCTGTGAGCTGGTTTCCTCCTCCTTCTTGGTACTGTCTGCCTCTGCCAGGGCCCGGGCCTGCAGCCGCCGCTTACACACTTTAACAATGTCATTCATGTGCAAGTAGCTGGCAGCAGCCAGCACATCCTCCACAGGGGTATCCCCCCTCAGGACCAGCTGGCCAGCATACATGAAGTCCAGAAGCAGCCCAAAGGCTGGGGCCGTCACAATCTCATTGTGGATGCACACCAGATCCCTCTTGTCCAGTTCTCGCTCTTTGTAGAAAAGCTGGAAGAATGGGCTGCAGGAGGCCAGCACAGCCCGATGGGCCAAGAACTGGGTGCTACCCACCATCACGGTGCAGTCACAAAGGAAACCCTGGGACCGCTGTTCTCGGAGGCTCTGCAGCAGCTGCTGGCTGTGTTCTGGGAACTCCATAGCACCCCACGAAGGGAAAAGGACCCTACGAAGGTCCCCACCAGAGGCTCCCTGGGAAGAGAGGACAGTAGGTTAGGGCAGGTAACCTCCCCAGCAACCTTCACCTCAGCCTGAGCTATCACCTGCCACCCCAAAGCCTCTGGCAACACCGTCCTGACCCCAAAACGCCCGCTTAAATGACTACCCTTCTTTCTCCTAGGTCACACCCAGTGATTTCCTTTTAGCCCCGCCCCCTCGGCACAACCTTCGCAGCAGGCCCCGCCCCCGCTTCGCAAAGGACACGCCCCGGAAGCCCCGCCCCCTAACCAGCCTCCGCTTCCTCAAATCCCACCCGGTGTTTTCCAGCAGCTCCTCCAGCTAGGAGTCTCTTTTGCTTCCAGGCCTTTCCGGAAGGTACCTCTACGCCCCACTCCAGGAACTCCCCTGAGCCTCTCTCTCTCGCATTCCAGGGGCTAAGAAGTCCTAGGGTGGGAACTAGCCGAGAAAGCAGATCCCTCACCCACCAGCGAACAACCACCGGCGAACTCCGCCCCTTCCCACCTTCTCAGTTTTAATTGGCTCAAATTGGCCTCCCCTCGGCACGGATTGGCTCACTGTCCATGAACCATCCCCCACGCTCTGAGCGGCGTCTGCAAGTGGGTGCTGGTGGCGGTGGCTCCGGCAGCTAGGCGCAGGATTGGTTGGCGCTCCTGTCCTAAACTTTTCCTCCTCGTCCCGCCTTCTTTGCTCCAGAGACCTCTTGATTGGCTGAGCTTCTCCATCTACCTGCGGCGGTAGGAGGGCGGGCACCGGCTCCAAGGAGATGAGCACGAAGTCCTCTGGGCGGGGCGCGAGGCCCGACACCCTGCAGGGTGTTGTGCTCAGGGCGACTGGGAAAGGGAGAACCCACAAACTGGTGTGGTGCGCAGGCGGCCCGGCTCCAACATAACGGTGGGCAATAGCTATGCCTCTCTGAACTGCAGGTGTCTCCTGAAGGTCCCTTCCTCCCTCAAAAATGTCAAGATGCCCTTTTGCTTCACTACCCCAGTCTGATCGCTCCAGACTCCTGGCTCAGAAATCGTGGTGTCCTTATACCCGATCATACCGTCCTTAGCCTGATCCCTGTAGTCAATTTTACAATGAAGAGATTAGAGTGCCCTTTTCTGTGTCTGGAGCGGCCTTGGAGGTGCTGATGGAAGGAAGGGAGGGAGAGGGCACAAGGCCCTAAAATTTACCAGCACAGGAGAACAGGAGAATAAAGAGCATGATTACTTCTTCTTCTTTTTCTTTTTTTTTTTAAGTAGGCTCGATGCCCAACATGGGGCCTGAACTCGACGACCCAGAGATCAAGAGTCATACGCTCCACCGACTGAGCTCCAAGAGCATGGTAGCGTGTTTTCTTGTTTTGGGTGTTTTGTTTGTTTGTTTGTTGGGTTTTTTGGGGTTTTTTGTTTTTTTTAGTGTGGTTACTTCTGAATAAATGTTTTTTCTTTTTAAAGATACTATTTCTTTTTTAGAAAGATAGTAGTTTTTTGTTTTGTTTTTTAAGATTTTATTTATTTATTTGACAGAGAGATAGGGAGAGCCGGAACACAAGTAGGGGGAGTGGAAGAGGGAGAAGCAGGCTTCCTGCCGAGAAGAGAGCCCGATTGGGGCTCGATCCCAGGACCCTGGGATCATGACCTGAGCCGAAGGCAGACGCCCAACGACTGAGCCACCCAGCCGCCGCCTGAATAAATCTTTTGAGGGTACCTAGGCAACCAGCAGAGGAAGGGGTATGAGTTGGGAGTCAGTGATACCTGCCTCTTCCCTGACCCGGGCAATGTGTTGACAGGATTATCACAGGGGTAACTCAGTGCCCTTCACCCCTACTTGCCCCATCACCCACAGTACTAAGTATCTTCACTTTGTTCTGCAGCCAAGCCCTCCAATGAGACCTAACCAGAATTAGGGACATTCATCAAACTTTCATCCTTGTACTTGAGCCGTGTGGGCAACACTGGACTCAGCTTGAGATCCCATCTTTTCTTTTTTTTAAAGATTTTATTTATTTATTTGACAGAGAGAGGCACAGTGAGAGAGGGAACACAAGCAGGGGGAGTGGGAGAAGGAGAAGTAGGCTTCCCGCCAAGCAGGGAGCCCGATGTGGGGCTCGATCCCAGGACCCTGAGATCATGACCTGAGCCGAAGGCAGACGCTTAACAGACTGAGCCACCCAGGCACCCCGAGATCCCATCTTTTCAAGATATCTTCCAAGCCACACAGTATTGCATAGAAATTAAAATTAATGTAAGCAACATTTCATTTTTTGAAAAATAACTATATTTTCAAAACAAAAAAAAATATAGTGATAATTAGTGGCATTGTTTTATATTTTCCCAAATTCCTTTAATGTCTGGCTTAATAGAAGACAGATGGATTCTCACATCTGCTTCTTTTTTCAAGCTATTATGAGATGTTGTCTTGCTTGTGTGAAGAAAATGCTTCACACAGGTATGAGTTCATGGAATTTCATTGGCTATGGTGAGGTCTTTGTATTTTATTCTTAGTGTAATGGGAAGCCATTGATGGGTTTTAAGCAGAGGAATGTTCTGATATGATTCTACTTCTTAGAGGCTTATCCTGCCTACTCAGTGGAGAAGGGACCACAGGGGATCAAAGTGGGAGCAGGGAGGAGGGTGTGGGTATGGTCCCATAGGAGATGATGGTGCCTTGACAAAGGTAGTGGTGGATGTAGCTGGAGAGAAATGCTGGGTCAACAGAATTTTGCTAAAACGAGGGTAGGAAATTAGGGACAAGAAAAAAAAAAAAAGAGTCAAAGGTGGCCCAAATTTTTGCATGAGCAGTGGTGTGGCTGATAGAACCATTTTCCTAGAGGGGGCAATGGGAAATCGAGAGTTCTGCTTCTGACCTTTAAGTAGAGCTTCCTCTTAGCCAGTTAGACTTGTGAGCCTGAAGATCAAGAGGAATGTTGGGGTTGGAGATACATGTTGGGAATATCATCAGCATATAGATGGTATATTTAAAACCAAGGGACTAGAGAGATTACCCCCTGTACAGTAGAGGGCTGCTGGAGTGGTAACATAGGCTGTTTAGGAAGGTGAAGCAATCCTGTTTCTACAGGTTCAGAAGAGATCAGAATGAAGGTGAGTCAGAGTTTGGGCACAGAGACTGAATGCATGCCACACTTCAGAATTGCCATGCCTACTGGACCTAGATTAAAAAAAAAATTTTTTTTTAAGATTTTATTTATTTATTTGACAGAGAGAGACACAGTGAGGGAGGGAATACAAGCAGGGGGAGTGGGAGAGGGAGAAGCAGGCTTCCGGCTGAGCAGGGAGCCCGATATGGGGCTTGATCCCAGCATCCTGGGATCATGACCTGAGCTGAAGGCAGACGCTTAACGACTGAGCCACCCAGGTGCCCCCCAATTTTTTTTTTTTAAGTAACTCTATGCCCAACGTGGTAAGGCTTAAACTCATGACCTTGAGATCAAGAGTCACATGCTCTACTGACTGAGCCAGCCAGACACCCCTGAAATTTCTTGTTTTAGCTTTAAATTTCCCACATTGGGTGTAGAAGTTACTTAAAAATAAAATCTTAGTAAATAAATAAATTAATAAATACCAAAAGAAATTTCATACTCATAGTAGCAACTTTCCCCCCCCCAAAAAAGCTTGAAAAGCTTTGCTTCTGTGTCTGTGTATGAATAGAAGTCAGATAAACATCTACCATTTTTTTAGCATTTGTCAAGTGCTAACAGTGTGCTAAAGATATAATCTCTAATTCCATAATAGCCTTTCTTCTTTCTTAGACAGAAATGACACCTTCAGCTTCATTAAGTAACTTGGCCAAGGTCACACAGCTAATAAAAGGCAGAGCTGAGATTGAATTTAAGTCTATCTTCAAAACCATACCCCTAACCATTCTGTAGATCTATCTTCCTAGAGTGTCGGCAGGTGGTTTTCAAGGTTGTTGTTGTACCAATGGCCAGAGGATTTAGACTTGGTTATCCTACTGTTGGAAGAACTGGAGGCACAGAGGGAGGAGCCCAGAACCCGGAAGAGGGGCAGCTGAGATGGATGATTTTGCTCAGAGATTGCCCTCCAGCAGGATCAGCTGCTTCTGTTTGTCTTTAGGAAACAGGTGACAGACATCACAAGGGCTCCTCTCTAAAAAGAGATAGCAGGGGCGCCTGGGTGTCTCAGATGGTTAAGCGTCTGCCTTCGGCTCAGGTCATGATCCCAGGGTCCTGGGATCGAGTCCCACATCGGGCTCCCGGCTCAGCGGGGAGCCTGCTTCTCCCTCTGACCCTCTCCCCTCTCATGCTGTTTCTCTCTCACTCGCTCTCTAAAAAATAAATAAAATCTTTTAAAAAAAAGAGATAGCAAAAATTAACTGAATCCTCCAATGGACTTTTTCTGTATGCCAAATCTTAGTACAGCTGATTGGTAGCCATTGCTGTTTTCTCTTCTATCTTAGCTGGTCTCTCTCTGATCCTGAAGCTTTGGAAGCAAGGGGATCAGGGCTTGGGGAAAATTTGTCATGGCCAACCGATGCCTGGGGAGCTCAGAGACAGACCAGGTTCAGCCAGTCTTTGCTGACAAAATCCAAAGGCAGAGAAACAAATGGTGGTGAAACAAGAAAGGAGTTTATTTCAGGGAAGCCAACACTGGGGAAGACAGTGGATTAGCGTCTCAAACGCTGTCTCCAAAGTGCTGATACTCCCACGTTCATATAAGGAAAATGCAGGGCAAAGGTAGGTGGGTACGTGCAGGTAGGCGGAGAAGGTCAAATGGATAACTGTCTTGCAGGCAATCATCAGTGGGGTTTTGCTGGCTCAGGACAGTCCTTATTGCTTGAGGGGATAGTTTGGTTTCCATCAAGGGATGCTTTGCCCTCAGGGTCTTCTGCATGAGCCAAGAGACAAGCAGTAATGAAGAACCCAACTAGAAAGTTTGAGGTCAAAATGGAGGCAGCCAAAGCCCTCTTTTACCCTGGGAAGCCACTGGGTTCCAAAAAAGAGAGACATAATTAGACATGAGTTTTGAATACATCACTCTTGGCAAATAAGCACATAAAAAGATGTTCAACATCATTAGTCATTAGGGAAGTGAAAATTAAAACCACAGTGAGATACTACTACACATATACTAGAATAGCTAAATAAACAAACCCTGCTGACAATACAAAGTGCTGGTGAGGGTATTAGAACAACTGGAATTCTTATCCCTGCATATGCAATTATAATATTTTACCATACCACACAGGCACAATAGGTGTAAATGAACTCAAGAGCATCGATAATAGTAAACTGTGGTAAAATGACTAGGAAGAGATGAGGGTATCTTTTAGGATTTTATTTTACTCTTTTAAGAAATCTCTCTACCCAACATGGGGCTTGAACTCACAACCCCAAGATCAAGAATCATATGCTCTACCACCTGAACCAGCCAGGCACCCCAGGATGATGAGTAATAAGTATTTATTAATAATTCTGACTCTAGGGGTGCCTGGGTGGCTCAGTCGGTTGGGCGTCTGTCTACCTTTGGGGCCCCGCGTCAGGCTCCCTGCTCCGCAAGAAGCCTGCTTCTCCCTCTCCCACTCCCCCTGCTTGTGTTCCCTCTCTCGCTGTGTCTCTCTCTCTCAAATAAATGAATAAAATCTTTAAAAATAATAATAATAATAATTCTGACTCTAATTACAATGTCTGGTTCCCCCCCCCGCCCACACACACATCAAGTAATTCTCAGACACCAGCTGAGTGTTCTACAATTCAATTCTGAAACCATCTCCCTGGAGATGTTGGGTTCCACAGGTTAAGGGCTCAGTCCTATAAGAATGCTCCCCTTTTAGATGCCAATTGAAAGTCCAGGTTGTCAGCTGTGCTTCTCACCTACTGGCTATAGATTGGAAGTTCCAAAGACTCCTTCTTGGGTTTAGTTAATTTGCTAGAGTGGTTCATGGAACACAAAGACATTTCACTTACTAGATTACTGGTTTATTATAAAAGGATATGTAACTCAGGAATAGCTAGGTGAAGAGATGCATAGGGCAAAGTATGGGGAAAGGGTATGGAACTTCTATGCTCTCTCTTACAGTGCTACTCTCCCAGTATCTCCAAGGTATTCACCAACCTAGAGGCTCTCTGAACCCCCTTCCTTTTCGGTTTTTATGGAGGCTTCATTACACACACACAATTGATGAAATCGTTGGCCAAAGGTCAAGGATTCAACCTCCAGCCCTCTCCCTACCCTGGAAGTCAGGAGGTTGAGACCGAAAGATCCAACCCTCCAATCTTGAGGTTGGTTCCCCCAGCAACCAGTCCCTATTATTAGGTGATTTTCAAATGTCACCTCATTAACATAAACTCAGGTTTGAAAGGGGTTTGTTATGAATATCAAGACACCTTTAACACCGTTATCACTTAGGAAATTCTGAGGGTTTTAGGAGCTCTCTGCCAAGAACAGAGAAGACCAAATATATATTTATTATAAATCACAATATCACAATTACCTTTGTGGGGTTTTTTTCTAACTTTTTATTATGAACAATGTCAAACACACAAAAGTAGAAGGAAACATATAAGACACCATTATTACCCATCACCTGGCTTCAACAATTACAAATGTATCGCCAAACTTGTTTCGTCTATACCTCTGATGTGGGAAAGACCGAAGGAAATGTAGATAAAATTAAACATCCTTATAACCGGCAGCCCATTGACAAATACTTGAAAAGGCAGATTATAACATTCCTCCAGGATCCTGAATCTTCTTTAGCATATGAAATTCCTTTTAGAATTTCCCTTATCTTTATGTGCCCCCCAACCCCAAGGTATATAATCTGTTGTTCCTCACAGTCCCCGGGCAGCAGGGAGCAGTGGGGCCCCATCCACAGCAGCTCTTTCTGCCCAGGGGTCCTGTCCCGGTGCTTTAATAAAACCACCTTTTTTGCACCAAAGACGACTCAAGAATTCTTTCTTGGCCATCAGCACCGGACCCCACCAACCTCACCAACATTCCAAAAAAAGCAAAAAGCAAAAAACTACCTCACCTCTGCCTTTGTTTTTTAAGTTTATATATTTTTTTAAATATTTGTTTATTTATGAGAGAGAGAGAGAGAGAGCATGAACGGGAGGGACAGAGGGAGAGGGAGGGAGAATCTCAAGCCGACTCCATACTGAGCGGGAGCCCGACAGGGGGCTTGATCTCACAACCCTGAGATCACGACCTGAGCCAAATGAAAGCAAGAGTTGGACGTTTAGGGGCGCCTGGATGGCTCAGTTGTTAAGCATCTGCCTTCGGCTCAGGTCATGATCCCAGCGTCCTGGGATCGAGCCCCACATCGGGCTCTCTGCTCCGCGGGAAGCCTGCTTCTCCCTCTCCCATTCCCCCTGCTTGTGTTCCCTTCTCTCGCTGTGTCTCTCTCTGTCAAATAAATAAATAAAATCTTTAAAAAAAAAAAAAAGAGTTGGACGTTTAACCAACTGCGCCACCCAGGCACCCCTGCCTTTTTTTTTTTCAGTATAATTAATTTAATTGTAAGTTATAATAATAGACAGCATTAAATGTTTGATAGAGGCTGTATTTAACAGCTGGCTTGTAAAATTTCTGAAATACTAACAACTGGCTAGGGGCACTTGGCTGGCTCAGTCGGTAGAGCATGCAACTCAATCTTGGGGTTGTAATTTCGAGCCCCACTCGGGTGTAGAAATTACTTAAAATTAGGGACACCTGGGTGGCTCAGTCATTAAGCGTCTGCCTTCGGCTCAGGTCATGATCCCAGGGTCCTGGCATCGAGCCCCGCATCGGGCTCACCACTCAGCAGGAAGCCTGCTTCTCCCTCTCCCACTCTCCCGGCTGCTCCCCCTGCTTGTGTTCTCTCTCTCTCTCTCCCTCTCTCTCTGTCAAATAAATAAATAAAAGTCTTAAAAAAAAACCCTAAAATAAAATTAAATTAAGGGGCACCTGGATGGCTCAGTCGGTTAAACGTCTGACTTTTTTTTTTTTTTTAAGATTTTATTTACTCATTTGAGAGAGAGAGAAAGGCAGAGAGATCACAAGCAGGGCAAGAGGCATGAGGAAGAGGGAGAAGACTCCTCGCTGAGCTGGGACCCCGACATGGGGCTCGATCCCAGGATCTGGAGACCATGACCGAACTAAAGGCAGATGCTTAACCATCTGAGCCACCCAGGCGCCCCATAAGCATCTGACTCTTGATTTCAGCTCCAGTTGTGATCTCAGGGTTGTGGGATTGAGCCTCACCTTGGGCTCTGGTCTGGGAGTGGAACCTGCTTAGGACTCTCTCTCCCTCTCCCTCTGTGTCCCCGCCACCCCTACTACTTACCAAACACGTGCACTCTCTCTCTCAAAAAAAAAAAAAAAAAGGCTCAGAAGTGATAAGGGAGTATCCGAGGTTTTGGACTTTAATCATTTCATCCCTCTTACAAGGAACTTCCTAACTCCCAGCCCCAAATTAACCAATCTCTCCCATTTCACCCTGGGGACCAAGTGCTTGTTAGACCTGGTCTGGGAAGGCCCATATACCAGGATTTTAGCAACTCCACCAGCAGTCAAAGTGAAGCCTGGATCCACCATTCCAGAGTCAAACCCTGGTCAAACCCTGGTCCCCAATGGGGCCTAACAACAAGGAACCAAAATCCCTCTGTGAACCCAGAGAGGACTCAACCTAGTCTTGAAGTGACAAGACACAGATAAGTCTTTTTCCTTTTGCCTGCCTTCTCTTCACAGAATGTGGGGAGTTCACGAAGACATCCTCTATCTCTCGCCAGACTCCTGGCTGTACTCAGTCTTTCATTGTGCACTGGGCCTTGCCTCCTAAATGCCCTAACCCTCTTCATATTTTCCAGAAGGTCAAACCATGGGACCCCTTGGTAGATCTGGATGAGAGGAACCCTGACTGCCACCCCATCCACGTCCCTGACCAGCAGGAAGTAGCTATGGTCGGTCGTCGCCCTTTTTCCCTAAGAGCAGTTAGGGTTACCTCTTCAGAGGGGGGAATGATGAAGGATAATTGGAAGAAAGGCAGGTGGGACAACCCCCCCGCCCCACACCCTAAGAGGAAACCACCCTTAAAACACCCTTTCACACCACCCTGGAAGGAGCCCTCCACCCTTTCCCATATGATAGGTGACAAAAACCCGATTGGATGACAGGCTCAGGGAGGGTTCATCATATGAAAACAGCCCGCCAACAAAGCCCATAAAAACCCCTAGACTTAGAAATTCTGGTGGCAACCCCTTTGGGTCCCCTCCCTCCTTGGAAACTTTGTACTATCACTTTGCTATAGCTCAATAAACGTTATTTTGCTGCCCACCAAAAAAAAAAAAAAGGCTCTTGTAGTTGGTTCCAGCACCCCACTGTCCTTAAGTTTGCCTTTGAGGGGTCCATAATAGCCAAACTATGGAGAGAGCCCAGATGTCCATTGACAGATGAATGGATAAAGAAGATGTGGTGTATATATACACAATGGAATACTACTCAGCCATCAGAAAATGAAATCTTGCCATTGCAACACGATGTAGATGGAATTAGAGGGTATTATGCTAAGCGAAATAAGTCAATCAGAAAAAGATAATTATATCACTCATATGTGGAATTTAAGAAACAAAACAGAAGATCATAGGGGAAGAGAGGAAAAAATAAAACAAGACAAAATCAGACAGGGAGACAAACCAAGAGAGACTCTTAACTAGGAAACTGAGGGTTGCTGAAGGGGAGGTGGGTGGGGGGATGGGGCTACTGGGTGACTGGCATTAAGGAGGGCACGTGATGTAATGAGTACTGGGTGTTATAACACTGATGAGTCACTGACCTCTACCTCTTGAAACCAGTAATACACTATATGTTAATTAATTAGATTTAAATAAGAAGCAAAACAAAACAAAAGTTGCCTTTGAGGGGAGGCTGGCTGGAAAAGAAGAGAAGTTAAGAACTGCTGAGGCCCATTCATCTGCTTCCTTGCCTGATTCTCCAAAGGGGATCCCCATGGAGTCTGAGTGGGAGACTGGTGGGCTCAGACATTCTAGGAAATGGGCAGTGTCAATGGCAACCAGTGTGTGACTGCTCTGAGGAAGCAGATGTCTCTGTTCTTGAAGGAGGGCGGGTCAGGCTCTTTTATTTACAACATAAAAAAACTTAGGCAACTGGGAGTTTGCTCAAGGCGACAGTATTGTCCTGGCTCTAGAACCCACTGCCCTTGCTAAGCCTTTCTCATGGGTCTGTGTCTCATGGTTTCTGCCTCTTTCTGTACCACCCTTTTATCAGTCAGGGTCTCAGTAGGGAACAGACTGTATGCTCACTCTGGTTAATTGAGGTGAGTTTAATAAAGGGACTGTCTACAAAAAAGTGGGCGGAGTTGAAGGAACAAAGGCTCATCAGTTCTCTAAGCCCCTGGTGTGTGTGTTGGGGGGGAGTGGAAAGGGGGACCAGGAAGGAGGAGTGCAGTGACCTACCTGGTTTCTCACACAGGGAGGGAGTGCTGCCTTCTGGGCTCTGATTTTGGCTGCTTCATCTCCTAACTACCTGGGGGCAAGGAGTGGGTATTCCATGTTTGTTGAACGAATCCTGCATGAAAATCTGGAATGCCCAAATATGCAAGAGTCTTGGGGTCAGACATCGTGAATTTGAATCCCGCCCTTGAGTGATCCTCAAGTGACCTCAACCCTCTGAGCCTGGGACCTCATTGGTAAAGCTTGCCTGGTGGGGTTGCTGGAAAAAGACAGCTACTTCCTATGCTTAGCTATGTGAAAGCAGTCCTCAAATATTTGCTATACGAATGCACTCTGCTAAAGCGCTTTATTCCTGTTGTCTTTCATTAGCTAATTAATTCCATTTAAAAGTACTTATTTGGGATGCCTGGGTGGCTCAGTCGGTTAAGTCTCTGCCTTCGGCTCAGGTCATGATCCCAGGGTCCTGGGATCGAGTCCCACATAGGGCTCCTTGCTCAGCAGGGAGCCTACTTCTCCTTCTGCCTGCCGCTCCCCATGCTTGTGCTCTCTCTCTCTGATAAATAAATAAAAATTTTTAAAAAGTACTTATTTATTGAGCATCCAGTCTGGAGGTTGGACCCACTGGTGGGCGTGGCGCAAGTGGGCGTGGCTCACGGATTTCCCGCCCACGACAGCGATGCCCAATTGGGTCTACGGAGGGCGCAGAGTCCCGCCCACTTCGCTGGGGCAGGCCCGGAAGCAGGGTTGGGGAGGCTGTGCGTGTTTCCGGTTTGGGCGGAGGCCCGGCTGCTGAGGCTTGTGTGGATTCCGCTGCTGTCGCATCCCTGCTGGGAAGATGTTCTATCACGTAAGCGGAGCACGGGGTGGCGGCGAGGGCAGGGTTGAGAGGAGGAGCGAAGCGGGGCGCCGGGACGGGGAGTTACTCTTGACCCCGTGTCCCTACCGCGTCTTGCTTGGTCTCCACCCCACTTGCCCCGCAGATCTCCCTGGAGCACGAGATCCTGCTGCACCCGCGCTACTTCGGCCCCAACCTGCTCAACACGGTAAAGCAGAAGCTCTTCACCGAGGTGGAGGGGACCTGCACCGGCAAGTGAGTGCCGGGCGCTTCGAGGCGCCCGATGCTTGCAGCCTCTCCCCAACTCCTACTCATCCCGCAAGGCCCTGCCACCTACCCTGGGGAACCCTCCCACCTTCTCAGGCACCCCACGCAGTCACTTGCTTCCTGCTTTGGGTTCCCGCGGCGCCCTCGGCAAAGCTGGATCGCAAGACTGCTTTACTTCAGCAGAGATTGGTCATTCATTTACTCCGCAAACATTTCTAAAGTTCCTGCTGTGTGCCAGGTTCTGTGTTGGGCCCTGGGAACAATGCAGGGAACGAGATAGAATGAGGCCAGCTCTCGTGGGGCTCACAGCCTAATCATTGTTCCTGTGTCTGTTCTCCCTGTTATCCTTCTGGTTTTTTCCATCCCACATGACTGGCATGGCACATCTCTGGGCTCTGCACACAACGGCCTCTCACATGGTGATGTGAATGAGCTGGGATGAGCCCGGGGCTATGGAGTACATGGGCCTCCCACATCCGAATAAGCACAGGCAGGGGCGCCTGGGTGGCTCAGTAGGTCAGGTGTCTGACCTCGGCTCAGGTCCTGATCTCAGGGTCCTGGAATTTAGCTGCATGTGGGGCTCCATGCTCAACGGGGAGTCTGTTTCTCCCTCTCCTCCTACCCCTGCTCGTGCTCTCAAATAAATAAAAAATAAAATCTTAGGGGCGCCTAGGTGGCTCAGTCGTTAAGCGTCTGCCTTCGGTTCAGGTCATGATCCCAGGGTCCTGGGTTCAAGCCCCGCGTCGGGTTCTCTGCTCGGCGGAAAGCCTGCTTCTCCCTCTCCCACTCCCCCTGCTTGTGTTGCCTCTCTCGCTGTGTCTCTCTCTGTCAAATAAATTAATTAAAAAAAAAAAATCTTAAAAAAAAAAAAAGGCACATGCAAGTTCCTGAGCCTCATCTCATCCCGATAGAATCAAGACTGGGGACAGACCTGGGAATCTGTGTTTTAGTAAGTTCCTCTTAGGTGATTCTGAGGCATGCCCAAGATTGAGGTCTCTTGGCTCAAGGACTGCAGCCTCCTTGGACATTTATTGTGAAATTATGAGGGCAGCGTTTGGCATTATAGATACTGATTAGTGTCCTGTCTTCTCTCAGGCATTAAGTTCTGGGGGCAGGGGTGGTGCTCTCCCCTAATCCCCATGCTCACTGTCTTGTTGCATATGGTTTTAGAGGCTCTTGCCCACACATTGCTTTTCTTTCTTTCTTTTTTTTTAATTTTTTTTTTGGATTTTATTTATTTGAGAGAGAGAAACAGAGATAGTGAGATAGAGAGCACAAGTGGGGAGGAGAGGGAGAAGCAGGCCCCCCGTGGAGCAGGGAGCCCGATGCGAGACTCGATCCCAGGACCCTGGGATCATGACCTGAGCCGAAGGCAGACGCTTAACCGACTGAGCCACCCAGGCGCCCCACACAGTGCCTTTCTTTTCCCCATCCTCCTTACAGGTATGGCTTTGTAATTGCTGTCACCACCATTGACAATATTGGTGCTGGTGTGATCCAGCCAGGCCGAGGCTTTGTCCTTTATCCGGTTAAGTACAAGGCCATTGTTTTCCGGCCCTTTAAAGGGGAGGTCGTGGATGCTGTCGTCACTCAAGTCAACAAGGTGAGACCATACGTAGCGGAGGCAGTTGGGTGGCTGCTCAGAAGATGGGGGCTGGGTCCCACCTGCTCTTGCTAACTCTGTGTCCTTGGCTAAGTCGCTTTGTACTTGAGTTTCCTCACCTGTCAAATGGTACAGTCACTGTGCTGCCTCCCTCCGGATCATGGAAGTCAGTGTGAGTAGTCAGCAATAGCAGCCTCCATTCATTGAGTACTTACTGTGGGCCCGGTGTGGTGCAAAACCTCATGACGACTGAGGTGGGTGCTTTTCATCCCTTTTTATAGAAGCTTACGCTTGGAGAAGTTAAGTCTACTGGCCAAGGTCATGTGATCAACAGGTGTTCAAATTGTGGATGGACAGGTCCCAAGCCTTGGCCCTTGATTGCACTGAATTTGCTTCACTTAAAATGAAATCTTGGCAGAAGAGAGACATGAAAGCAAATGATCCAACTCAGAGTGGTTTCAAAACATGAAGAATATTTTGGGGAATCAGATGAAGTTGGGAAGCTTAGAAGAGTTGGGGGATAAAAGACAAAGCAAAGTTATTCATTGTTCTCCTAGGTTGGGCTCTTCACAGAAATTGGACCTATGTCCTGCTTCATCTCTCGACATGTAAGTCTGGGTGTGCCGGGGGTGCTAAGGAGGAGAGGCGCCAGTCATGACCATCTCTGGAAGCACCCATGTAAAGCGCTGACCCAGTCTTGTTTTCCTTTCAGTCCATCCCATCAGAGATGGAGTTTGACCCCAACTCCAACCCACCGTGCTACAAGACAATGGACGAGGTGAGTGGGGAAGACCGTGAGAGGGAGGAAGAATGAGCCCTCCAAGGGATTTTTGGCTTGGGGGCTATCTGAGTATCCTGTTCCCTCTTCCCCAGGACATTGTGATTCAGCAGGACGATGAGATCCGCTTGAAGATTGTGGGGACTCGTGTGGACAAGAATGACATTGTGAGTCTCTTGCCTGCCTTCCTGCCTGTACCAGGCAGAGCTGGGAGCTGTTGATTTCTTACCACCCAGGGTTCCTGGGGATTTTGTGCTCTTCTGCCAGGAGGAGGGGATGGGTGGGCAGAAGGCCTGGGGCTAGGGGTTAGAGGCTAGTTCTGTGCTTGCTCAGGCTTTATTTCCTTTCTACCTTCCCTCCTGCAGTTTGCTATTGGCTCTCTGATGGACGATTACTTGGGTGAGTGCCTGATCATGCATCCAGGGTTGTTACCTGGAGAAGGGGTGTGTGGAGGCAGGGGGCAGATGTGGAACTTAATGGCCAAGTTGCAGATGAAGAAAACTCTCATGACTGTCTGCTTGGAAGATCCAGGACATGTGCTTCATGGGATGGGGAATGCCTGGGGATGGCTGCCCCAAGCTCTGAGCCTAACTGATGTGCTTTTCCTGTTTCCTGCAGGGCTTGTGAGCTGAGTGCCAGGGCCCCCTGCTCTGTTTGGTCCTTATCTAGGAGATGTGATGGTCACACTCCTCATGTTGTCCAGAGGCCCAGTCTGGCTGCTGTAGCGAGGCAAAGAAGGTTCCTTGTCCCCAGAAGAACATCTGATTCTTCGTGCTGCTTAGCAGCCACCCCGCCCAGATTTTTGACTGCATTCTAACCATAAAAGGTCCTTTTTCTCATGGAAGTGTTACCTCCTTTCTTTGGTAAGAACAACTCTTTCTTAGAAAAGGCTGGAGGCCATTTGCTTGCTAGCCTCTCTTTTGGTGGCCTGATGCCTCAAGTGGCCTCAGCGACCCAGGGGATCTGACTAAACCCTTTTGCAGAGGGCTAAAGTTGACCTCGTTGAAGGGAAGGCACCAATGTTAGGTCTTTGGCTTCCAGCAAATGATTCTGCCTTTAGAGCCATTCTGAGTCCCAGTCTATTTTCAGAGTATTCGCCCTTCCCTCACCCTTAAACATAACCAAGGGTATAGCTGGGCATGAAGGGGGACAAGATGGTTGGGTAGGGAGAGGGAAACAAGAGGATAGTAATGACCCAGACTGTGGTATCTCAACGTAGCCCTTCCTAGGATGGCTCCACAAACAACAGAAGCCTTTATATGCTAATCAGTCCCTAAGCTGAACTGAAAATGTGAGCAGCCTCAAAATGTCCTTAGGGTGACACGGCCAAAATCCATGAAATGAACATAAGACTAAACAAACATGCTTCCCTCCCCCACAGTATGCTCACACTCTGCTTTTGTAATATAGTTGTCTGCCTCGGAATGCCCTCTCCCAGCCTGTCTGCTTGTTGCCTGCTAATCTAGCAAGTCTCAGTCAATAATTCTCCTCCTCCTTCTCCTCCCCCTCCTCCTCCTCTTCCTCCTCTTTCAGCAGAGCTGTGTTGTAGAAAGCATGGTATTTGGGTTGAAGCAGAACTGGGTTTCAGTCCTAGCTGGGTAACCTTATGTTTTCTCATTATGAAATGGGCATACAACCCTCTTTGAAGATTTTATTTTTATTTATTTGTCAGAGAGAGAAAGCACAAGCAGGAGGAGCGGCAGGAAGAGGGAGAAACAGGCTCCCCGCTGAGCAAGGAGCCTGATTCGGGACTTGATCCCAGGACCCTGGGATCATGACCTGAGCCCAAGGCAGACACTTAACTGACTGAGCCACCCAGGTGTCACCATACAACCCTCTTTGGATGGTTGCTGCTAGTGTGAGCTCACACGTGCAAGTGGCTTGCATAGAGTTTGGCCCATGATAGCGCTCAACTGTTAATTGTGATTATTGTGATGTAATGCATATAAAGCAGTGATTATCAGCTGGGGTGATTTTTGCCCCCAGGGGACATTTGGCAATGACGTTTTTGGGTTGTGACAACTGTGGATGGTATTGCCTTCTAGTGAGTAGAGGCCAGGGATGCTGCTAAACATCCTACAATGTATAGGACAGCGCACCCCCCCCACCCCCCAGCAAAGAATTACCTGGTAAGTTTGCCTCAATGCCGGCCGCCAGGACCTGCGGGGGAAGGGATGGGGCTTCAGGGACCCAGAGGACGATGAAGACTTGCTACCCCAGTGCAGCACTCAGGCCCAACTCCCTCCTGTCTCATGCCTGCCTTTCCATTTCCCTTCCTGTGAGTTGACGCTGCTTTAGGGCTCCACCTACACATGGACTGTTTGTGGCAAGCCTCTGTGCCTTATCCATGCTGTTCCCTCTGCCTGGAACGCCCTTCCAGCCTTTTTTTTTTGGCCAGGTTCACCCTTACTAACTGTTCCTAGCTCTGCCCAAGCATTTGCTGCCTTCAGGAAACCTTCCTGAAGCCCCAACTGCCCACCTGGGCGCCCCCAGCACCCTGTGCTTCCCCAGAGGACTGAACTCCCTCAGTGTTTCCATCTTCTCCACCACCTGGGAGCTCAGCTGCCAGCCCAGGCCAGGCCCAGGTGCGTGTTCGATAAATGTCTGAACAGATCCTAAGCCTTTGTCTTGCACCCCAAGGAAGCACCACCACCAACGTCCCGTGTGGCCAAGAGGGGCCTAGGGCCCTGGGCCCCAGTCTGTGTCAGAACTCCCCCCAGGATAAGGACCCAGAGCGGCCTCCCTCCACTCGCCCCCCCCCTCCCCTCTCTCTCTCTCTCCCCCCCTCCCCAGTTCCCCGCCCCCAGGCTCCTCTAGCCCAGCCACCAGCTGAGCACCCTAGCAGGCAGGACTGCAGACCCAGCCCCTGAGACAGCTTCCCACATGGCCTCACTCCTGCCCGGCTTCGATACGATGCAGTTCTGGATACATTCTCATTTGAATAAAAAGGCTTCTGCTGCCAAAAGATAAACTTTCCAAAACTGGAAACATAGACCTATAAAGTTCAAATTGGGGCGCCTGGGTGGCTCAGTTGGTTGAGTGACTGCCTTCGGCTCAGGTCATGATCCTGGAGTCCCGGGATCGAGTCCCACATCGGGCTCCCTGCTCGGCGGGGAGTCTGCTTCTCCCTCTGACCTTCCTCCCTCTCGTGCTCTCTGTCTCTCATTCTCTCTGTCTCAAATAAATGAATAAAATCTTTAAAAAAAAAAAAAAAGTTTAAAGTTCAAATTGTATAGTAATAAAAGAATTATCTGGTCCCAAATGTCAATCATGCCAAAGTCCAGAGACCCTGATATGAAGCATCCAGAATAGTGGCTGGAACATGGTAAGAAAATGGCACTTGAATGTGGTTTCCTTCTTGCCTTCACCACTCCTGGACAAATAGATCGAGGTTTTTCCATTCATACCTTAACAGTGTGTCACAAAATGTGATTTTGTTACTGTCTCCCGTTTCTTTTTTTAACCTTTTTCTTTTTTTTAAGATTTTTATTTATTTGGGGCATCTGGGCGGCTCAGTCGGTTAAGCGTCTGCCTTTGGCTTAGGTCATGATCCCAGGGTTCTGGGATCGAGCCCCACATCGGGCTCCTTGCTTAGCAGGGAGCCTGCTTCCCCCCTGCCTGCCGCTCCCCCTGCTTGTGTTCCTGCTCTCTGTCTCTCTGTCTCTCTCTCTGTCTCGCTCTCTCTATGTCAAATAAATAAAAGATTTTTATTTATTTGACAGGGAGCACAAATGGGGAGAAGCAGGCAGAGGAAGAGGGAGAAGCAGGTTTCCTGCTGAGTAGGGAGCCTGATGCGGGGCTCGAACCCAGGTCCCTGGGATCATGACCTGAGCCGAAGGCAGACGCTTAACCTGCTGAGCCACCCAGGTGCCCTCTCTCTCTCTCTTTTTTTTTAAGACTAATTTATTTATTTTAGAGCGAGAGCATGAGTGGGAGGGGGAGAGGGAGAGAGAATCTCAGCAGACAGCTCACTGAGCACAGAACCTGACGCAGGGCCCCAACTCATGACCCTGAGATCACAACCTGAGCTGACACCAAGAGTGGGATGCTTAACTGATTGTGCCACCCAGGCGCCCCTAACCTTCTCTTTTAAGTAATCTCTACGCCCACCGTGGGGCTTGAACTCAATGACCCTGAGATCAAGAGTCGCCTGCTCTACGGACTGAGCCAGCCAGGCGCCCCTCATTTTTCATTATGTAAAGTTTGTTATTTTATTGAGATAATTGTAGATTCACACGCATCCCTTTTGTTTTTTTAATCTCCGGCTCTTGGCACTGGGCCAGGTTTTCCAAGTTTGTTGAATCGGGAACAGTTTCTGGGCTGGATGTGCAATGAATTTTTCCCATGAAAACCACATTATAGTTGTGCTACCACTTGGTCGTACTCTGAGTCGATCACCTGGGTTGTAGGGACTTCCGCCTAAGCTGTAAACACCATGTGTGTCACTGCAAGCAAAATTCCTCCCAAGTTCTCAGGTGGAACCACTCATCTGTAGATTGTGTGTGGGATAACCTGGAAGTAACACCAGGCCTAGAAAGAAAACAACTGATGGACGCGGAAGCAGCTCGTGGAACATGAGGACGTGGGTGGTGGTGAGGATGTGTGGTGTGGCACCCACTAAGAGGACAGGCGCTGTGGGGGGAAGGGATCAAGTACGGATAGCCTGGAGATGGTTTGTAACTGAAAGTTACGGCCTCTTACAAAGGTCACAGGTAACAGGAGTATCTGCCTGCTAATGCTAAATCTTCTACACACGGTACTGGATTGTTCACAACAATCAGTAGGTTCTGTTATCCCACTTGACAGTTGATAAAACAGGTTAGACACATGAACTAGAATGCCTAAAGTCACACAGCTCATGAGTGGTAGAGCTTTTGTTTTGTTTTTAAACTGTCCATCTGGCTCCAAAGCCATCATTAGCTCTTTTTGCCTGACACTAGGTGGCTGGGGAGTGAGTGGGACCCACTTTTATCTGTGGCCATGTGGGTCTCACTACTGTTTTCCTTGGCCCCTGCCTCCACCCGAGGTTGGGAGCAGATGGGCCCCAGATAGCTTGAATTCAGTTTCACTGTATTGCACAGGCCCCAGGGCCTTCCCCTGTTGTCTCCTGCTTCCAAGGTTGCCTATGGCTGTCCAGACTAATAACACCTCAGCAAGGAGATCTGACAGCAGCCCAGATCTTGCTAAGCTGACCTCAGACTCAGGACCTTGGAGGAGCCCCCACCCCTTCCCTTTATGCAGAGGTGGGCCGACACTCCAGTGTTCAAGCACAGTACTAAAAACTACTCCGAATGTCATTCTGAATATAACTGGAAGAGACTCAGCAGGGTCATAGTCTCCTTAGGTGGTGTTGCCATGACAACCCAGCCACATCCATCTGGCTTTCCCAGCTCTGGCCTGGGAGGATCTTCTTTTCTAGAGGCAGCAGCATCTAGCCCTGAGAGGGAAGAAGGGCGAGTATGTGTACATTCACGCTCCCCCGCGGAATACTCCTTTCTATAATGAATAGCCCATTGCAAACTACCTCATCTTGGATGAACATAAAGGAATGAATTCACTGTCTGCCTCTTGTTGTGTGAAAGAAGGTTCAACCACAACTCTGCCAAGGGCTTTCACGGACATTATCTCATTTAACCTATAGAATCCCGTGAAGTGGGTATTATTACCTCATTTTGTAGTTGGCTGAAAATGTGGTTGGGTAACTCGCTCCAAACCGGTGGCAGAATTTGAACCCAGGTTGGTGACTCCAAATACTGTCCTCAACTCACTAAATCCACTTGGTTCTGAATTGAGAACTGCCCAAGTTCGGGAAAGTGTGTGCACGTAAAATGGTCAAGGAAGTCTGCGAGGCAGGTGAGGGGTTATATTTCGCTTACTGAACAGGAATGAGAAAGATAGGAGGTAGGGTGTCAGAATGAGCAGGGCCCTGGAGTCTGCAGCTTGCACGTGAGTTTGGGCCAGTGGGAAGACCCTTCTATCCGAAGAGAATACCCACTAGGAGCGCCATCCATCCGGCGGAAAAGAGAAGTGCAGGTGATGCTGGAGAGGTAAGCTGAGCCCCACCAAGCGGGCAAAGAAAACTTTGATTAGACATCAAAGTTGAAAGTTTCGCTGCAGGGGCGCCTGGGTGGCTCAGATGGTTAAGCGTCTGCCTTCCGCTCAGGTAATGATCCCAGGGTCCTGGAATCGAGTCCCGCATCGGGCTCCCTGCTCCTTGGGAGCCTGCTTCTCCCTCTGCCTCTCTCTCTCTCTCTCTCTCTGTCTGTCTCTACTGAATAGATAAATAAAGTGTTTAAAAAAAATAAAAATAAAAAATAAAGCTTCGCTGCAGTCGCGTAAACGCAAATGCCCTGAAACTCAGGAGCAGACAAGACCAAGGGAATAGGGACGCTTTCTTTGACAATACGCTTTTCAAACAGACGCCAAACCATAGGTACCTACTCGCAAAACTCTCAAGAGCTGTTGCTTTAAGAAGCCCGACTCCTCGGCGTCACGTGACCCACATTGCGCCCAGATGCTTTTCAGCTCCTTCACAGAGGCCAATCGCTTGGCCGGAAGCCCCCGGGAGGGCGGGAACTTCGCAAAGCGCTCGCCGATTGGCTGTGCTCTTGGAGGGTGGGGCCTGGGCTCAGAGAGAGGGAATTAGGGTGAGCAGGGTAAGTGGGAGCTGCCGCCGCCGCCGCCGCCTCCACCGCCGTCTCGGTAGCCGCTTTCGCTGCGCCGGAGCCCTCAGGTGAGCAGGCCCGAGCAGGCCCGAGGACTCTCCGTCCCGCTGTGGGCCGCGCACTCACTGGTCTTAGGGCCGACTCCGCTGGGGGCCCGCCCCCTTCGCTGACCACGTGACCCAAGTTCGGTAACCCCTGACCTTCTCCACCCCACCCCGCCACTTCTGGATCTGGGATGAAGCGAGGCGTGGTGGGAGGATGCGCACCCCCGAGGCCGGTGGCGGTCAGTTCCCACGCTCTTTACCAGTGTGGCTAGTGGCTGAGGGTGCAGGGAGGAGGTTGAGGAGGGGGAGACCTTGGCCAGAGCCTGGACTTTGTGGGTCTTCATGTGGGCACACAGTAAGGAAACTCCCTCCGCGCTTTCCGCGTGGGCAGGACTTCATGCTCCCATTTTACAGACGGGGAAACAGAAACTTCAGAATTATCCATTGGCGGGTCTCCAACGCCAAGAATCCGGGCTGGGAATCCAGGCCTTGTTCCCCACACAGCCCGCCACTCCTGATGATCAGGAACCAGAGTTGAGCCCTTGCTCCCTACTTAGTGCTCGCTGGGTGATCTTGGACAAGTCACTGAACGTTTAACCTCTCTGAGCTTTGATTTCCTTGGCTGTGAAATAGACGCAGTACTTACATAATACCTATCTTATTGTTAATGAGGATAGAATGAAGTATAAGCCATATAAAGCACTTAGCTCTGTGCCTCAGGCGTTGCCTGTGCTTAGAAAAAAATAGCTATTCTTTATTCGTTTTTGCAGCAAGTGTTCATTGAGGGCGTATTATGTGCTGACACTGTGCCCGACGCTGGGGATGCAAAGGTGAGCAAACAGGCATGATCCTAGCTGGTATGGAGCTTACAATCTAGTGGGGAGGTAGGTGTTAATCACAAAGTTACACAGATATATAATTACAAGCTGTGATAATTGCTTTGAAGGCAAAGTACCGGTACACTGTGGAGGTCTGAGAAGACTTCCCTGAGCAAGTGACATTTGAACTGAGATCTGAAGGAGCCGCTAGGAGTCCATTAGACAAAGAGATTGGGGGTAGAGGAAGAGGAGAGTGTTTCAAGTAGAGCAAACAGTGTATGAACGTCCTGATAGCAGGTGTTTTGGGGGAAGTGGAAAGAGGCCATGGTGGGAATGCAGAACACAAGAGGGAAAGAGGTGTTGCGGAAGTCAGTGGACACGCACGACCTGGGAACCAGGTTTGTTCTGTATTCCAGAGCCATGTGGAGCCACTGGGAGGAATGCGGGAGGCCAGGTTAGGATGCCCGTTGGATCTAGGGACCCTGAGATCACTGGTGACCCAGTGAGCCCCGCCAGAGAGGAGTAGTGGGGCAGACCCTGCGTGGGTCACCCTGGAACTGGGGCCTTGCTGCCCGTGGTGCTGATGCCTCAGTTTGGCCCTTGTGGGCCTGCCTTCTAATTGTGGTGTAAGTTGTTGGAGTCCTTCATCAGCCTCTGTTTTTGTTGGATTCTTGTTCTACCATATCCTGTGAACGGAAGAGCAGGTTCCTGCTTTTAGGCCTCGCAGCCAAACTGGGAAAGACGGGACACATGGGCAGAAAGCCCAGCTACTAAAAGCCTGACAGTCCCCAGTGGCATACGGGCAGGAAGACCGTACAGGGCAGCCTGGATTTGCCTTAGCAAAGAAGAGGGGGTGGGGGCTTGGGGTAGAGGGGGAGGCCGACCAGCCTGAGCGCTGGTGGTGGTGCACAAGGCAGGCTGGAAGACACTAGGCTGGTCTTCCTGGGAGGAGGGATCGGCTTGAACAGCTCTGGGGATTTGGGACCAAACACAGAATGTCAAGCTGGGGGGTTTAGAGTTTCTTTGAGGACCAGTGGGTAGGACTGAAGGTTTTTGAGCAAGGGAGAAGTACTGTTTTCATCAAGATTTAATAGGTAGTGGTTGTAGCAAGAATCAGGAGGAAGAAGACACGAAGTTTTTCCTTGTAACTGACCATGGTTCCATCTTCCATCGTCCATTTGGGTGGCGTTCTAGTCCCTGGCTTTCTCCTGCCCCAGCTCATTTTGTGCTCACAGCAACCCTGCGAGTTACGGAGGGCGGGGGCGATTGCCTGTGTTTGACAGGTTGGGACACCAGGGCTCAGGCTGACGAGGACCTCGGCCACATTCACTCAGGAAGTGGTAGGGCACGGCTGGGGCCCCGTTCTGTGAACTCCCCAAGGCCAGGTCCTTTCTCAGGCAGCACTCCTGTCTGACCCAGCTCGTCTGTTTCTTGCGCTTCGCCTCAGACACTCAGAGCCTCTGCGGCTCGTTGTTCGGGGATTCTGGAGCAAGAGCAGCGAGCCTGGCTCAGAAGGCCTTGAGTCAGGCTCCTGGGCTCGGAGGGGGCCTGGGGGGGCCTCTCAAACCTTCTCTCCTGGCTCCCAGCTCCGTCGGGGCCATGTCCGAGCGAGAGGAGCGGCGGTTCGTGGAGATCCCTCGGGAGTCGGTCCGGCTCATGGCGGAGAGCACGGGCCTGGAGCTGAGCGATGAGGTGGCGGCCCTGCTCGCGGAGGATGTGTGCTACCGGCTCAGAGAGGCCACCCAGGTCCGCTCCCCTTCGCTCCCGGCACCCTCCCAACTCTCCTTGTCCCTCCCGGTGGCTACCCCCTCCCGCAGGGATGTATTAAACAGGTATGTGGCCCGCCCCTACTCTGTGCTTTGAGGGAACGCAGCGGAGGCAGTCCCTGCCCTCTCGAGTTCCCCTTTGAGCCAGCGGGGCTTCTGGGCAAACAGAGTGCTGGCTGAGCATTGCCTCACATGCGCATCTTGTGAACAGCCCTGCCGGGCAGGCCAGGCCCCATTCATTCACATTCTGCATGTGAGCAGCTGGGTCACAGAGAGGGAACATTACATCGAGGGCTGTTTGCACAAGACCAGCACTGGATTCCAGGCTTTCTGGTCTCCGTTCTGGTGTCCTTTTTGCCTCCTGGCTGTCTCTCTTCCCTGGGGGAACTCCACAGCCCCTTCTTCCTGTCCGCTGACTTTGTTTCTCCCCTCCCAGAATAGCTCTCAATTCATGAAACACACCAAACGGCGGAAGCTGACCGTCGAGGATTTCAACAGGGCTCTCCGATGGAGCAGCGTGGAGGTGAGTAGAGCACAGCGTTCGGAGGCCTCGGCTGGCACGATTCGCCTCCGTGCCCGGCTTGGGGCTGGCACCGCAGAGAGAGACATGAAGACCAAATACGCACATAAGGTGGCCGTGGCCACCACAGGACAGGTGCTGGGGGGCCCGGAGGTTAGGGAAGCCTTCTTGGAAGAGCTGGCATTTGAGGCGGGCTTCGAAGGGAGGCTTGCATTAGACTAAGCCAAGAGGGGAGGCGGGGGGCCATTCTGGGTAAAGGAGGAGGCTGGGCACAAATGTGGGTATTAAAATGTCCTGCATAGTTGTTGTGGGCCAGGGACTTGAGGGAAGAAGGTCATGTTTAGAAGAGAGTAGTGTTGGGGCACCTGGTTGGCTCACTCAGTGCAGCACGTGACTCCTAATCTCAGGGTTGTGAGTTTGAGCCCCGTGTTGGGCATGAAGCCTACTTAAAAAAAAGAAAAAAGAGAGTTGTGTTTTCAAAGTAGGGTGAGTATGAGGACCGGCAGCATAGGGGTGTGGGGCTCAGCCCGTACGAATCAGGGAGGAGGGACCACGTTCTACTCCCTGACCCAGTGTGCGCTGGATGCTCCAGCCAGATTCCCAGCCGTAGGCTCGAAGCCTCCCGCATCTCCCCATTCTCGGGACTTTTGGACTTGCCTCACATGTAGACCCCCTGCCCTGGTCGGTAGAACGCCTCTCCCGCCGTGGATTCAGCATGCTCTCTGTTCCTCTCTGCTCAGGCCGTGTGTGGTTATGGATCCCAGGAGGCGCTGCCCCTACGCCCTGCCAGAGAGGGTGAGCTTTACTTCCCTGAGGACCGAGAGGTGAACCTGGTGGAGCTGGCCCTGGCCACCAACATCCCTAAAGGCTGTGCCGAGACAGCTGTGAGAGGTAGGGCCAGGGACACAAATGGGCTTGTCAGAGGAGGGGTGACGGGCGGGCTGGTGGATGGAGCAGGACTCGGGGGGGTGGGGGGGTGTTGCTACCACAGGCAAAACCCCAGGCTGACCCATCCCTCTGCTCCGGTTCTAGTTCATGTCTCCTACCTAGATGGCAAAGGGAACCTGGCCCCACAAGGATCAGGTAAGGGGCAGTATGGGGAACGGGCTCTGAACTTTCCCCTTGGGAATGGTGGGGGTGCCCCTGTACCTCTGATTCTTCATCTGACAAGTATTTACCAATGCCCGGTTCTGAGTGGGCACCGTCCCTGCCCAGAGGGCTCGGATTTGGAGATAGGAGCCCAGACCTGGAACCAGTCATGATGCGGGGTGTTGGATGCTAGCACAGAAGTCTGGGCAGCTGGGGTCCCTGGGATTGAGGACGAGCAGGAATCTGCCTAGCAGAGGACGGGTGGGAGGCAGAGTACAGAGCACGGAGGTGTGAAAAGCCTACAAGGTCAGGGCCGAGCAGGCTGCTCCGAGGAGCTGGTGACTATGTGCTCTGGGAGTCCTGTCTGAAAAGGCTTCTGGTGGGGAGGGTGGAGGGTAGGGGGGTGAGGGAGAGCAGGCCGGGGAGGCCGGGAGAGGGCTGGGTTCTCCACCCTGACTACCTCCTGCCCATCCCCGCACAGTGCCCAGCGCTGTGTCTTCGCTGACTGATGACCTTCTCAAGTACTACCAGCAAGTGACCCGGGCTGTGCTGGGGGACGACCCACAGCTGATGAAGGTGAGCCAGTGGGGCACAAAGTCCAGCTTTCAAGTTCCCCGAAACTCTTTCAGATGCCTGCTTCCTGTCCACTCCACACCACCCGGCTGATGTGGCTGGAAGCTGCTGCTGCCAGTGGGGATGTTGTGCTCGGAGGCTGGCCCTCCTCCGGGGCTGACTCCTCTTCCCACTCTAGCAGGAACCTCGTTCTCCGGGGAACGGGCAACTCAGCAGGGCCATTTTGGGGGCTCATGTGGTCAGTACCCCCCCTTTAATTCCAGAGTCTACTCTTTAGCGTGTATATTAACCTGTGGCCACGGGGGTGGGTGGGGGGCAGCCACCTGGCAGCTTGCGTTTGCCTGGACGTGAGAGGGAGGGAAAGGAAATAGAGGCAGCCAGGTCAGGGTGCCTGGCCGCCCGGGTCTGAGACTCCGCCACATTAGCCTCTGGGACTCCGCGGGGCCTGCGGGATGCGACCTGTCCAGAATGAGGGCAGCACTGATTTGCGGTCTGCTCAAGCATGAGGTCTCTCCTGGAGGGCTTACCTTCTCCACTCCTCCACGTGTCTGGCTGTTGCTGCCACTCTCCCGGCAAAACTGGGAATGTCCCTCCCGTACAGGCCTGCCTTAGGAGCATGGCTCCGGTCCCCAGGCGCAGGGCAGATGGCTGGATGCAGGGCCTGGGAGCTGAGCTCCTTCCTCGCCAGCCTGTTGTCTGCAGCACCTGAGCACAGGAGCTTTATCCAGAGGAGTTTGGAGGTCACAGTGGAGATTCAGGGCTAAGACGGTTTTTCTCATTTACTTAACTTTTTTTCTGCTTATAAAAGTAATACCAGCATGTTCATTATAGAAGGATTGTAAAGTAAAAACACACAAGCTGGAAAGTGAGTCTCCAATGGAAACAACTTACCTTTTTTTTTTTTTAATGTTTTAACTGTGATTACTCTAGAATAAAGCAAAGTGGTATTACAGTAAACATCTGGTTTTAGAACAGCTGCTTCTCTCAGTTAAAAACGTGTGGGGCATCTAGGGTGTATTCAGTTTCGTGTTGCCACAGACAGGGCTAGGAGTGGGTGTGTGTGTGAGTGGGTATTTCTTACAGTGGGTTAAATTTATAGAAGTACAGTTGCTGAATCAAAGAGTGTGAACGTGTACAATTTTACTCCAGAAGTACTCAGGCATCCTTTAAAAAATGTCCGTTTATCCTTGGGGCTGGTGGACCCAGTGCAGTCTGGCTCCTTCCTTTTCAGATTGCTCTCCAGGACCTGCAGACTAACTCCAAGATCGCAGCACTGCTGCCTTACTTTGTCTATGTGGTCAGTGGGGTGAGTGACCAGGCTGGGGCAGGGGAGAAGGTTCTGCGGGGACACGACCCAGCACCGGGGAGGGCTGGTGGCAGGAGCTAGCAGAGCGGCAGGCTCCTGCCTGCCCCCTCGTGTGCCCCTCAGCCAGCGCCCGCTGCAAACAGGTGAAGTCTGTCAGCCACGACCTGGAGCAGCTCCATCGGCTCTTGCAAGTGGCCCGGAGCCTGGTTCGGAACCCACACCTGTGCCTGGGGCCCTACGTCCGCTCCCTGGTCGGCAGCGTCCTCTACTGCGTCCTGGAGCCGCTGGCTGCCTCCATCAACCCTCTGAATGACCACTGGACTCTTCGGGATGGCGCTGCCCTCCTGCTCAGCCACATCTTCTGGTAGCCACTGGGCCTAGCCCGGCAGAGGGTGGGGCTGCCACAGCGCGGAGGGGCTTGTGGTCCGGGGCGGGGGGTAGTGTTTGGCTGCGAGGCCCTGTGTCGCGAGGTCAGGGAGCCTCTTTCCATTTAGAGCTTCCCGGTCGCTGCGCTGTGGTGCCCCGGGATTTTATAAGTGGATGGCGCGACCCTGTTGGCTTACCCCAGGGCGCCAAGACCGCCGCATGCTCTGCCTTGAGTGAGATCGGGCGGCCTCGTGCTTCAGTCTCCTCTCTGACTGAATGCTGCTCCCGTAGGACCCATGGGGACCTTGTGAGCGGCCTGTATCAGCAGATCCTGCTCTCGCTGCAGAAGGTCTTGGCAGACCCTGTGCGGCCTCTCTGCTCTCACTACGGGGCTGTGGTGGGGCTGCACGCCCTTGGCTGGAAGGTGAGGACCCTGGCCTTGCCCACAGGCAGAGCCATAAGAGCTCCCATTTGTAATTAGAAAAACAGTATTTGTGTGTCTTTTTCTCACAAAAATGGTCTGTGCTTGCTGCTGCCGTGTATACAGTTCTTGCCTGAGGCCAGGCTAGTTGATGGCTTTACTTTCTGTGTATCAATGTCTTATCCTTTCAAAAATTAAGGTACTAATATATCCCCACTTCAAAAATTCCTGCCCATACTATGTTAGTCATGTTAAGGAACTATCCATCAATTCCTCTTGTATTATTTTTTTTAAGCTTATTTATTTTTAGTAATCTTTATATCCACCATGGGGCTTGAATTCACGACCCTAAGATCAAGAGTTGCACACCCTACCCACTGAGCCAGCCAGGTGCCTCATTCTTCCGGGCTTTTTTTTTTTTTTTTAAAGATTTTATTTATTTATTTGGCAGAGAGAGAGACAGAGAGAGAGGGAACACAAGCAGGGGGAGTGGGAGAGGGAGAAGCAGGCTTCCCCCGGAGCAGGGAGCCTGATGTGGGGCTTGATCCCAGGACCCCGTGATCATGACCTGAGCCGAAGGCAGACGCTTAACGACTGAGCCACCCAGGCGCCCCTCTTTTGGGCTTTTAATGTAGATCATATGGTACAAATAATGATGGCTTTATTTCATCTTTTCTAAACCTAATGCCTTTAATTTCTTTTTATTTTATTGCTAGGATTGCTAATATCATTTTACATATGATGATAAGGGGCATCCTTGTGTCATTTCTAATAAGAGAAGTGCTAATAACGTTCCCACTTACACTGATGTTTCCCTTGTGTTTGATATCCTTTCTCAGATTAAGAAGATTACTTCATACTGTTTTATGCTCTTGGTTTTATTATTTATGTTGAATTTTTATCAAATGCTTTTTCTGTAGCTTTTGAATTAATCCTAAGGTTTTTCTGCTTTTATCTGTTAATGTGATTAATTGTATTTATGGATTTTTAAGAAGATTTTATTTATTTAGAGACAGCATTTTCACACTTGAGAGCGGGGCAGAGGGAGGGGATGGGAGAGGGATAAGCACTCAAGCAGACTGTGCATTGCATGACCCCAAGATCACCACCTGAGCCAAGTGGAAACCAAGAGCCCAACTGACTGAGCCACCTAGGTGCCCGTATTTATGGATTTTTAATAGTAAACCATCATTACATTTCTGTGTATAGACTCAACTAGGCTATAGTATAGACTTTAAAAAATCTAAATCTTTTATTGAAATATAAGGCATTTTTTGTATACTATTGGGTTTACTATATTTTAAAAGATTTTTCTATATTCACTAGTGAAATCAATCATAAGTTTCTTCTCATGTACTGTCCTTGTAGAGTTTTAGTATCCGGGTTATATTGGCCTTAGAGACTGAGGTAGGGTGGGAGCACTTCTTTCTCGTTTGTTTTTGTAAGACTGAGATGCTCTTTTCCTTGAATATCTGTAGACTGTCTTTGTAAATTTTAGCAAAGTGTTTTATTTGTGGTTGGTTACCTACCATGGTTAGAGAATTTAAGTTTTTATAGCTGAGTCAGCAGTAAGTTATATTTCTCTAGGAACTCACCCATTTGTTAACATTTTCAAATCCATAGGCTGTGGATGATCAACGGAGAACTCTCACCCAGCAAAGCGCGTAACAGAGGTCACCTCCTCTGTGAAGTCTTAATTGCTTTCCTGAAAATTAATCACAGGATTTAAAATTTGATACATAATCAGAGACCAGGTCTCTGATCAGTTGTTTGTTTTTATGCAGGTGGTTTGAACTGAGTCCCAGTTTACATCTCAGCGAGAATACTTGCCTACTGACCATATAGGGTAGCAGTTGGCAAATTAAATGTCTGTTGTTAGCAATGGGCATTACTTATATATACCCTCTTAGCCTCTGTCATACAGGTCAGTGATAGTTGGGTCACTTTATACTGTTTTTGTACCTGACCTTTATTTCCAGTGCTTAGCAAAGGCTTGGGCATACAGTGGGTTCTAAATAAATGCTGGCTGAATATGCCAAGCTCATTTCATATCGGAGATAAAAGTAGGTCTTTCATGGGAAAGGGTACTTGAGAGGCAATAAGCAACAAAGAGGTGCTTACTGCCTGCCTTCTCTCCCTTCCAGGCAGTGGAACGTGTCCTGTACCCACACCTGTCCACTTACTGGACAAATCTGCAGGCTGTGCTAGATGATTATTCCGTCTCTAACGCCCAGGTTAAAGCAGATGGGCACAAGGTTTATGGAGCCATTCTGGTGAGTGTCTGCGCCTTCCAGCCTCCCTTCTTCCCTGCTTGAGCTCAGCAGCTCACCTGCCTTACTTTGGAAAACTTGATGGGCCCAGGTTCCTCCTAGTTCTTGCCTATCCTGGTCCCTCTGCTCTTGCAGGTGGCCGTAGAGCGACTGCTGAAGATGAAGGCCCAGGCGGCAGAGCCCAACAAGGGGGGCCCAAGCGGCAGGGGGTGCCGGCGCTCGGACGACCTGCCCTGGGACAGCCTTCTTCTGCAGGAGTCTCCCTCCGGGGGCAGCGCGGAGCCAGGCTTTGGGTCTGTCCTCCCGCTGCCGCCAGGAGGCGCGGGGCCGGAGGACCCTTCCCCGTCGGTGACCCTGGCGGACATCTACCGGGAGCTGTACGCCTTCTTCGGGGACAGCTTGGCCACCCGCTTTGGCACGGGTCAGCCCGCGCCCACCACTCCGCGGCCGCCCGGGGACAAGAAGGAGCCGGCGGCCGCCCCGGACTCGGTGCGGAAGATGCCGCAGCTGACGGCCAACGCCATGGTCAGCCCCCAGGGCGACGAGAGCCCCCGCGGCGGCGGCCCCGCGTCGGCCTCTGCGCCCGCCGCCTCCGAGAGCCGGCCGCTGCCGCGCATGCACCGGGCGCGGGGGGCGCCCCGGCAGCAGGGGCCCGGCGCCGGCACCCGCGACGTCTTCCAGAAGAGCCGCTTCGCCCCGCGCGGCGCCCCCCACTTCCGCTTTATTATTGCCGGGCGGCAGGCCGGGAGGCGGTGCCGCGGGCGCCTCTTCCAGACCGCCTTCCCCGCGCCGTACGGGCCCAGCCCGGCCTCCCGCTACGTGCAGAAGCTGCCCATGATCGGCCGCACCGGCCGGCCGGCCCGCCGCTGGGCGCTCTCGGACTACTCGCTGTACCTGCCGCTCTGAACGGCGCTTTCCTGGGTCCTTTCCCCTCCGCCCCCCGCCCCCGCCTCTGTAAATAAAGCCCCGTGTCGGAAGTGACGTCTCCGCGCTCGTGGGTCGCGCCGGATGAGGCGGGGCTTGGGCGGTTGGCAGCCGCGGCGACCCTTCCTGGTGGCGGGGGTGCCATGGCGCTGCCCTGGCTGCAGCGCTTCGAGCTCTTGCTCTTCACCGCCGCCTTCCTGTGCGGCGCCGTGGCGGCCGCGACGCTGACCCGGACCCAGGTGCGGGGCGGGGCCGGCCGTGGGGTCGGGGAGGCGGGGCGGGGGTGCTGGCTCTGCTGGCCGGGCCGGGCTGGTCCCGTCGCGCTGCTCGCGGGAGCGGGTGGCCGCCGGTCTGCGGCCGGGATGCATCGGCGCCGATCGCGCTCTGTGGCTCCGCCCGCCGGTGTTCTGCTTCACAGCCGTTTCCTCGCCGAAAGGACGAGTCCTCAGGAGTGACTGACAGCGGCAGACATAGCCCGGCCTGGTGGCTCCGGCTGCATAACCTCACACTGGTTCTGCAGCAGAATTCGGCCCAGGCCCTGCCTTCATCCGTTAAATCAGACACTGTTGTGCCGAGCTCCGCCAGGAAATAAAGCTTAGTGTAGCGGAGATGACCAGGCTACCGCAGGATTGCAGCCCAGTGTGTGTGAATGACAAGACGGCCATGTAGGAGACGCCCACGGAAAGCCCAAGGGTTTCCCCAGCCAGGCAGTCGTGTTCATAAACACAGGCTCATGTAACCCTATAAAGTAGGCACTATCAGGCCTTTTTTTTTTTTTAATTTATTTATTCATGAGAGTCAGAGAGAGAGAGAGAGAGAGGCAGCGGCAGAGGGAGAAGCAGGCTAGCAGGGAGCCCGATGCGGGACTCGATCCCAGGACCCTGGGATCGTGACCTGAGCCGAAGGCAGATGCTTAACCATCTGAGCCACCCAGGCGTCCCAGGACTTTTTTTTTTTTTTTTTAAAGATTTTATTTCACAGAGACACAGCGAGAGAGGGAACACAAGCAGGGGGAGTGGGAGAGTGAGAAGCCTTCCCACCGAGCAGGGAGCCCCACGTGGGGCTCGATCCCAGGACCCTGGGACCATGACCTGAGCCAAAGGCAGATGCTTAACGACTGAGCCACCCAGGTGCCCCGGTTAGGACTTTTTTTTTTTAATAGACGAGAAAACACCAGAGACAGCCGAAGGTTACACAAGTTCTGGTTTTACTCTAGGATTTCTGCAGAGGGGAGACCAGAACTTGTGAGGCCTCTCCGAAGCTCACTATCTTTTATAACCACCGCCTATTTCCTGATCCTTGTGGCCACCGCAGGTTTGACTTCCCCAGCAGGCCCTCTCCATCAGCGTACTGGCCCAGAAACAGGAACTGACAGTGTAGGGAGAACTTCCTAGGGTAGCCCTCTCCTAGGCTATCCCTCACACCTGCCATGAGCCTGCGCCGAGGCTCTAACCTGAAATCTAGGTGGGACTCAGCAGCTTCTCTTCACAGGGCTCCTTCAGTGGCCGCTGTCCCCTGTATGGTGTGGCCGCCCTGAATGGCTCCTCCCCGGCCTTAGCCCAACCCTCGGCCCCATCCCTCTGCTACTTTGTGGCGGGGGTCTCTGGCCTCCTGGCCCTCTACTGTCTCCTGCTTCTGCTCTTCTGGGTCTACAGCAGCTGCATCGAGGACTCCCACAGGTGACTGCCCTAGGCTGAGGGTGGGGGGCTGAGCTGGGAGAAGTCCTACCTCAACCACAAGGCTTACTCTCCCCGTCCTCATAGAGGTCCCATAGGGCTCCGCATTGCACTGGTCATCTCAGCTGTAGCCATCTTCCTGGTCTTAGTGGCTGCCTGTATCCTTCGATTTGGCACCCGTTCTCTCTGCAAATCCATCATCTCCTTGAACATTACAATTAGGTAATGGGAGAGGGAGGGAACCCGGCTGGGGCTGACTGCCTTCCCTCTGCAGAGGGGAGTTATAACCCCCTTTCTGTCCTGTCAGTTGCTCTCACCTTGAAGGGCACCTGGGCATGGGTGTGTTCGGAGTATATCCTCCCTTTCTCACCACCATCTCTTTGACCTCACAGCTGCTCTGAAGCCCAGAAACTTCCATGGACACCCCCTGGAACCGCCCTGCAGTTTTACTCCAACCTACACAATGCTGAAGTGAGGTCCTGGAATATGAAAGACTGGTGGAAACCCAGGGACCCACAGATTCCTATAAGCACCTGTAGTTGTTAAGGGTGCTCTCCAGTGAGAGGCTGAAGGGCTTTCAACCTGACCATGAACAGAGAATAGTGGTTTGTGGGTGGAACTGGGTTTGAGATGGCCACACTCCTCACACTCCTGTTCCTGTCTCCCACAGACCTCTTCTTGGGTGAATCTGGTATTGTGGTGTGTGGTCTTGGTGCTTCAGGTGGTGCAGTGGAAGTCCGAAGCCGCCCCATACCGGCCTCTGGAGCGGGGCGACCCTGAATGGAGCTCTGAGACAGACGCTCTCGTTGGGCCACGCCTTTCCCATTCCTGAGGAGTAACCAAAGAACGTTTCGTGCAGCCAAAGACTCTTGTGCCCAAGTGCCTACAATCCTGTTGCCCCCTCATGGCCCTTTTTATGCTGGGAGCCTGTTTTCCCTCCACGAGGGAAACATGATGATAGGCCCCCTCCACCTCTCTTCCTACAGCTGTTTTTGTACCAGAATATTATATTACTTTCTTCCTTCATCTTGGTACTGAGTTCTTGGTGTTAAAGCACTGTAGGCAGGTGGATGGGAGGACAGAGCTAAACAGATAGGGAACAAAAGTCAGAGGTTCTGTCCCTTGCCCTTGGGATGACTGCTCTTTTATTTGCTGCTCATGAACCCTGGGCCCCCTTGTGTCCTGCCCTTGGTTGTCACCCCATCTCCAAGGTTCAGTTTTTATTCCCCTCTGGGAGAGGTGAGCGACCCAAGGTGGTTCCTTCACAAGCTGCGGTAGGCACCCACAGTATTGTCAAAGAGTTTTGTGTTGGGGAAATGTCCAGCTTTGTCCAAGAGGAAGTAGAAGCGCCGGCCTTTGATCTTCAAAGGCAACATAGCAGGGACTTCACCACGGTGGGCCATGCAGGACACGTGGTTCAAAGGGACGGTGAAATGAGCACCCAAGCCAAAGGGGGCATGAGTGGTGAGGGTCACCTGCTTCCCTCCAGCCTGCAGCATCACTGAACGCACAGAACGGAGGGAGAAGAGAAGACCAGCGCCAAGTACCAGGATACCTGTAGGAAGACCAAAGTTTGCGGTGAGGGGTTTTTGCTGAAGAGCTAAGCAGCAACCTTTCCAGTGGCCCAGAATTTAAAAAATTGTGATAGTAACATTTACCGAGCTCCTCTTCTACCCGGCTCTTGTGTTCGTCCTTCCTCCCCAACAACCTTCACGTACACCCCCGTTTCAAGGGCGAGACGGGTCAGAGCGGTGTAACTGCTCAAGCTCGCAGAGTGAGAGGCAAACCTCACCCCAGGCCTGTCCGAGGGCTTGGCTCAGGGGCCTCCAACTCCAGCGTGGCCCGGCCCGGAGGGTCGGGAGCCCCGCACTGTCCTTGCCGGGGCAGGGAGGGTCGTGTCCAGCCGCCCCACGTCCCCGTGTTGGAAGCCAGCCCACGCCTTACCGATGGCGCCGCAGCCGACGGCCAGGCCGTAGCGCCAGAGCGTGGAGCGCAGGTCCAAGCGGCCGCGGTCTGCGGGCTCCGCGTCTGGAGGCAGCGCCCGGGCCGGGGGTCGGGCCAAGGCTGCCACGGCCAGGGACGCCCAGAAGACGCCCTGGCCCGCGCAGAACAGCCCGAGGACGGCGAATAAGCGGCCCCGTTCGTGCTGGAAGAGCAGCACGTCCCGTGACGGAGCCGCGTCGTGCAAAGGCCGCAGCGCGGCGAGCAGCCGCACAGTCCACCGCCGCCCAAGCGCCGCCATGGCCCCAGCACGTCGTCGCTTCCGGGGCGGGACTTCCGGCCCGCGGCCCCGCCCCCGAGCTTAGAGGCCTTCCGCCCCGCAAGCAGGGGCGAGGCAAAAGCAAGGTAGCACCGTGACACAAAATACAATATCACTCTTTATCTTAAAAAGTACGGCGGGTTCTGGGGTTAAGTACACAAAGCACCTAAATCCTTCGAGGGAGTTTAGTGTCAGTTCTACAAAGTAAGCTTTGGCTTCCTGGCACCAGTGAGGCTCAATCTCCTGGAAGTCTCCCAGAAGTCTTCCAGAAGGCAGGTGAGGAGAGGGATCCAGCAGCCCTCCCTCTTCGGTCACAGTCACGGGGTGGCCTGGGGGCCAGAGAGGAGGAGACAAGAGCCGACAGCCACGACAAGGAGACATCAATATCCAAGGGCTATTTTACAGGGGGCTTCTTCTGGGGCACGGCTACAGATCACTTCATAAACGCCACTTCTGGGATCTCGCCCTTAGCCTTAGAAAAAAAAGAAAAGGACAGTAGAGCCAGTCCCTTTCCCCCTCCCCCCAGCTGGCTTGACCGTCTCAAGGCCCAGAGATCCCTGGTCTTCTTGCTACTGAATTCCCAAAACTTACCTTGAGATGAGTAAAGGCCTGGGCAGATCTGGTGTAATCCCAGTTGTTGTCCTGAAGGCACCTGGAGTGGGGGGAAGAGCACCCTGCTCACTAAACGCCACTTCACAATCCATCCTAGAGAAACACTCACCCATGTGTGCCAACAATTACATACACTCTTGCACTATGGATTACAAATGAAAAATTAGTAAAAATCCAAATGTCTCATCACTGGTCTACTGGATACAAAGGAATATTAAGTAGCTATCAAGAAGACTAAGGTAATTTTTATAATGATAGGGAAAGACATTCATGGGATAAGCAAAAAAAGTAAGTTGCAGAATAGTATATAAAAATTTTGCTATGCTGATTTAGGCATAGACCAAATTTTTTTATGGGCCTTATTTATAAATTTTGTTTTGTTTTGTTTTAAAGATTTTATTTATTTGACAGAGAGAGAGACAGCGAGAGAGGGAACACAAGCAGGGGGAGTGGGAGAGGGAGAAGCAGGCTTCCCGCGGAGCAGGGAGCCCGATGCGGGGCTCAGACCCAGGACCCTGGGATCATGACCCGAGCCGAAGGCAGACGCTTAATGACTGAGCCACCCAGACACCCCTAAATTTTGGCTTTTAAAATGTCAGGAGCACTCATTATTCACTTCCACTCCTACCTCTGTTTACCCCTATTCCTACACATGCCCAGTACTCACTTCTGGGACCACTCAAGGTTCATGCCAGACTGGGTAGAGAACGCCTGCAGCATTTCCTGCTGCTCTGGGGACAGGGTGGGCACTGGACTGGAGGAAGGGGTGGGTGCAGGCATGGCAAAGGCTCTCTGGATCTCATCAGGGCTGGCATTCCGCACAAACAGCTCGTCGTTCACGATGCACAGCCTTCGGGACAAAAAGCACTTTAGACAGCTGGACAGACAGCCAACCTCAACTTCCCAACATTATTCCTGTTCTCACACTTGACACTTTTACACTTAACTGATTCTTTCAATACCCACCAAGTCCCCCTCCCCACTCTTGGTCATTACTTTTTTTTTTTTTTTTTTTTAAAGATTTTATTTATTTATTTGACAGAGAGCACAAGTAGGCAGAGGGAGAGGGAGAAGCAGGCTCTCCGCTGAGCAGGGAGCCGGACGTGGGGCTCGATCCCAGGACCCCGGGATCATGACCTGAGCCGAAGGCAGCCGCTTAACCGACTGAGCCACCCAGGCGCCCCTTGCTCATTACCTTTTATCATTTACGCACCTTACGCCCCTAAGAACCCATGTATGGGGGCAGATGCCAAACAACATTAGAGTTACATATTCTCCCCCAACTCAGGGAAGTTCTTATTCCCACTGATCTTCACAATAGACCAAAGAAGTAAGTAGCTTATGTTAGCTTCCCAATGAGGAAACCTGCTCTCAGCTAGAAGTGGTGCAGCCAGATGAAAAACCCAAACAGTCTGACTCCAGAGCCGAGCTCACCACCACTGTGAGAGCCTCCTCCTGAAATTCTGAACATTTCCTGAGGACCGGCTCCCCCTTCGCATCCCCCCACCAATTCCCACATACTGGCCACGGATTGGGACTGGGACCCCATGTGGTAAGCCACTCACTCACCCTGAGTTGCTCGCAGGAACAGCGACAAATGTCCGGGTGAAGGCTCGCAAAGAATCCCGAGACTTTCCGTCCACTGTAATGTTAACAACAGCAACGACCTCTTAGAATCAGCTACACCTCAAGTTTACTAAAAGCTTCTCCAATCCTGGTCCTACTGGATACAACTCAACCGAAGCAGACCAGACAGATGATTATGTGTGTATAGGGGAGGAGAGGGGAAGAGGAGTGTCGGAGGGCAGGGCGAACCACCACCAGCGTTAGCCCACCTAGAGGACCCGTGCGTCAGCTCCCGTGTCAGGCGCTGCGCTGACTCCCCACGGCATGGCTGTGAGATGGCTCTTACCAACCCCCTTTTACAAATAAAGAATTCGAAGCCCAGAGATAATGTAAGTTGCCCACAGACCCATGGGCCC
Organism: Neomonachus schauinslandi; assembly: GCF_002201575.2. Taxonomy (NCBI): domain Eukaryota; kingdom Metazoa; phylum Chordata; class Mammalia; order Carnivora; family Phocidae; genus Neomonachus; species Neomonachus schauinslandi. The sequence continues at coordinate 9,036,160 of NC_058413.1, read as the reverse complement.
GAGGCTGGAATGGAAGCCCAGACCTGCCTGACCTCAGAGTCTGTGTCCTCCTAATCCTCAGGCTTGTCCCATTTCCCAGACATGGGGTGGGGAGGGGAGGCCTCATGAAGGTGGCTTGGGGGCAGAAGAGGAGGAGGTCAGGGACAGAGAAGGAAGGTAGCTGAGAGTGCTGAGAAAAAAAAATCTCGCTGAGGGAGGGCCCACTCTGCAAACTCGGGACTCCAAAGCTTCTTACCTTCTTTGAAGACCCCGTTGACAGAAAAACACAGCAACGTACTCTGAAAGAGAAGAGGCGTCTGTCACCATACAGGCTCCCGGCCAGAGCCCGCAGGCCCCCAGGCCTCGTAACTGCCCTTCCTCAGTTCCGGCTTTTGTGGGCAAGAAACAGGTGCTTACTGTCTGCGCGCTTATGTCTACCACAAAGGAGTTGATGTCGTGCTGAGTTTTGGGCAGCTCATTGAGGAAGGCGACGACGTTGAGACGTGTGTGCTTCAGCAGCCGGAACCGCAGGGCTGTGGGAGAGGAAAACCCAAGGTCAGGGGCTGCTGCACGCTCCTGAGCCCCGTGACCGAGTCCCGCCCGCCCGCCCCCCTCTCCCACCCTGTTCTGCTCACATCGCACACTTACTCGGGTCTTTGAGCTTCTTCACATTCCTGCTATCCTTGAAGTACTCGGCCAGGTTGCTTCTAGAGGAAGAAGCGGAAAAGGAGGCAGGGGTCAGAGCAGGATGTGAGCTGGCAGGTGCTCGCCTGCATGGTCCTGGGCAGGCTGTGGCCGGGGACACTCACCGGGCAGGGTTCTGGGGCGTGAAGGGAATGCTGAGGGAGCAGCAGGCCCCGTCGTGGTAGGCGTCCAGGAGCCGCTGCCGGTCTCCAGAGTCGTACACCGCATAGTACCTGTGCAGAACACAAAAGGGACAGTCTGAGCTCCCGGGTCTGGCTCCCCAGAGGGAGCTGTGCCGGGACCCACCCACTGCTCCCCAGCCTCGGGGGGGCCCTGCATACTCACTGCTGCAGGAAGTGCAGGACCAGATTCTTCAGGGTCTCTGTTCCAAAGTAGCTTCCCTGGAATCACACACGGGTATCAGGACCACGTATCCAATCCTCTCCTCCCAACAAGAGTTCTAGCGCTGCCCCCTTCTTACCTTGCAGGGAGGTAACATTGTGGGGGCTTCAACATCAAATGCAATTGGCGGAGGTAACTCATGGCCGTCCTGTGGGAAGTCGACAGCATAACCAGAGAGAAAAGGCTGGATGAGTAATGAGATGGGCAAACTAGGAATGAGGGGTCAGAGATCAAGTGTCAAGGACACACGGAAAAGATCCAGGAATCCCGACAGAGGCAACTTTTGTCGACGGGCCTTTTTCTGAGGAGGATTATAGCCTTTGCCAGATTCTCAAAGGTCTTCGTTGTCTCCAAATTAACGGTCATACGAACACACACGAGGCAAGAGCTCTTGGGTGGGAGAGCCTATGCTCATTAGAAAAGAATTTAAAGAGCTACAGACTTACCAGGCGTAGTAACTTGGGAAATCGTTCTCGAATGGCGCTGTCAAGAACGGGACAGAAGTGAGTGATGCTTCAGAGCCACCGTGCCTCCTGAGCTGCTCTAGGAGCAAATATTCCAAAGCCCAAGGGACCGCCCACCCCATCCTGCTTGTCCTCGCACTCCTCCCCAGCCTCTGAGCTCTGGGGAGAGAGGCCCCACTCCCCACCTCACCCGGGGCACCCAGAAATGACTGCCTTGAAGGCTGACCCTCTTCTTGCTGCCTCACCCGAGCGCCACAGAGCAGCACTCCCAGCCCAGGCTTTAAGCCAGGACCTCCTTCCCCTCCCTGCCCCCCTTACCTTCCACCTACTCACCTGTGCAGCCCCGGGAGGAGGGAATGGGGTGGGAGCCCAGGGGCTCCGCTGCCTCAACAGGTATCCATCAGTTCTGCCGGTCTGGCCGTGGCCAAGACCAGAACACACCACAGGGATGGCACAGGATGTTGGGGCAGGGAGATGAGCAAGGCGGGGGGTTCAGGAAGAGGGGAGGTGAAGAAAGAAGACAAGGAAGGAAAAGAAGAGAGAGAGAGAAGGCAGGATGGGGCTGGGGCAAGGGAGAGATGGGGAGACAGAGAGAAGTAGAGAGTAAAAAGAAAAAGCAAAGAAAAAGCGAAAGAACTATAAGGCAAAGAGGCATTCAGGGAAGTAAGAAAGAAAAAAGGGAAGAAGACACCCAACACAGCCTTTTCCTTCAGCTGCCCCTTTCCCCGTGGTCCAAGGTACAGACGGAAAACAAATTCTTGCTGCAGCCGGAGGGCAGTTGCTGTTGGCCAGGTCTCTGTCTGCTACCTGGGTCCCGATCTGAGCTGGGCGTGGGAAGCGAAGCAGCCATGGGGGCAGGAGACCTCCCTCAGAAGAGGTGAGGGTTCAGGCCCCTGCAAAGTTGGGGGGGGTGAGGGTCTGTGCCCCACCTCTGTTGGCCCCCAAATTCTCTCCTGATGGCCCCTCTGCGACTGTGCCTGTCTTAGGTTGTTCCTTCCCTGAGGAATCTTACCCGTCTCTGGCTAACCAGCCATCCTCCGGGGCCAAGCAGGGCGATGTGAGGTGTGCAAGTGAGGGCGGGGCAGCGCCCCCCCGAGAGGGTCAGTTCTGTGTCTCCTCAGTAGTCTATGCCCCCATGGCCTCCACGCCCAGCGCCTGCCTTGGGCTTCCCTCGCCTGCTGGCGGGGCCCCGGCTCTAGTCACATGGCTTGGGGAACCCAGGTTTCTTCTCCAGGGAGGGCCCAGCTCACAGCTCTGGGCAAGAGAGACAGAGTGCGTGGCACCAGCTCCGAGGAGGCCTCAACCTCAGCACGAGGGGGAAGGCCCAGGCAACGGCCTTGGGCACGTGGACTGTGACAAGAGTCCCTCTTGGCAAAACGGCAAGAGGGGCCAGCACCGGACAAAGAAGGGAAGGCCCATCAACAGCAAGTCCCAGGGAGGGAGGCCTTTCTCGGCCCAGGGATACCAGGCTCTTGGCACAAGGCAGATCCACGTATGGGACATATATGCAAGACACGCCCTGGTCGTGATAGAAAGCGGGAAATGCCCTTCCTGGAACAGTAGGATTGGGAGACTCTAGAAAAGGCTGTGTTTGGGAAGAGGAAAGACCACAGAACAGCAAATAGGTAGTCAGGTGAGAAGAAAGGAAAGGAAACCTCGGGGCCAAGCTGGGACACACGGACAGACGAAGGGAGGAACATGTGATCCTCCCAAAGGACAGGTGGTTCCAGCTCAGGGCTGCACATCTCCTGCAGACGGGCACTGGTCAGGGTGCATTAGCTCAGCCTCCCGGGGGGTGAAGGTCCCCGGGAGGGGAGACAGAGGCTACAACTGACCTGATGTAGGTGGACTGGTCTCGGAAGGTGTCGCATAGCGGGTTTCCGTCGAGCCACAACTCTTCCAGCTTCAGCCCTTTTACCTTGTCCAACTCCCTCTCAGACTTCAACTGCAGAGAGGTGGGGAGAAAAAGTGGGCAGGAGATCCTGGTAAGGAGAGCCAGCAAGATCCCCATCCCCGAAACACCCTCCTCGAGCCTCCTGCCCGAGCCCTCTGCTCACCCCGCCCACAACACAACCAGGCCCTCAGGTCTCACCTCATTTCCGGAGAGGTTGAGGATCTTCAGGTTGGGTGCTTTCTGCACAAGGCTGGACATGTCATCCAGCCTGTATAGCCTGTTGTTGCTCAAGTTTAAGGACAAAAGCTATGGACAGAGAAAAGTTTAGAGGAAGCACCGCCAACAAAGAATTAAGAGACACACCTGCCTCCCGACCCCATCCTACCTATCGCACCCTGCTTCCTCCCGTCTCAAAACAGGACAAAGGCCTCACCTCAGGGATGTTCTCCTCAATGATTCGCAGGGTAGCCACCATACAGCTCCTGCGATTCAGGACGACATCGATGTTCTGAGCCACCAAGTCTTCAGGAAGCAGAAAGGAAGGAAAGGCAAATCTGAGAGGGCTTTCCCAGGTCAGAGTTCGTACCAAACCATTCTCGAACTTTCCCCACCCGACAGATCCCCCTCTGCCTCCACCTCCCTGAGAATGACTGCTACTGGTCCTACCTGGGTCTGAACGGAGGCCTTTGAGGTCAAGCGCTTGTTGGGAGCCATCATATCGTTTGCTCATGATCAGCTACAGGGGAAAGAAAAGGGGTTGGGGGTCAGGGGCTCACTTGGGTTGTGTGGAGGGTTGTGGATGCAAGAAGTGGGAGGACTGGAGCGGAAACACGTGACAGGAGCCTGACTCACCTTTAGCTGCTCGACTTGTTCCGGCTTCAGTTCGTTCTGTACCGAATGGGGTGGGGCAGAGGAGTTGATGATGATGGATATCTACAGGGAAGACACGGAGGGCAGGGTGAATCCCAGGGAAGCCTAAGCTGCAGGATCAAGACCTACCCCCAGCCAAGCCAGGCCCTTTATACACACCCTTCGGTTTTCCTGATCTACAATCTTATAGTTGACGGCCTTCAACGCAGAAGCGGTGCTGGCATCCTCCACGAAAAACTGGGCCCGTGTGTTTTCATAGTGAAACTGCACAAAGAGGAAACAAGAGCATGAGACTTGGAGCCCAGGGCCCCTGGTCCAGCTGGCCCCTCGCCTTCCTTGGTGCCCAGCAGCCACAGAGGCCTTCTCTCACCTCAATGGGGGTGAAAGGGACGTTGCACTTGCTCTGAATCACACTCAGGAGCCATGACTTGTCATACTTTCTGCCATAAGGAATCTAGATGAGAGAGAGAAGAGAACAATATGTAACGAAAGCTGACCATCAGACGCATCTAGCGCTCCTTTCACATCTTCTGCCAACTTTCACAACATTTCCTGAAGGAAGGGCCAGTTAAAAGTTTTTTTACTCAAGTCAGACTCCTTACCCTCCTCCTTTCTGTCCATTTAAACTTAGTATTCTTCAAGAAAATAAAATTTTTTTTAAAGATTTTATTTATTTATTTGAGAGAGAGAGAATGAGAGAGAGACAGCACATGAGAGGGGGGAGGGTCAGAGGGAGAAGCAGACCCCCCGCTGAGCAAGGAGCCCGACATGGGACTCGATCCCGGGACTCCAGGATCATGACCCGAGCCGAAGGCAGTCGCTTAACCAACTGAGCCACCCAGGCGCCCGAAAATGAAATTTTTTGGTTCTAAAAGTTTCAAGATATGATTCAGACCTGGCCCGACCCTCAGAGAACTTAAGAGATCCCAAGCCCCATGATCGGCTTGAGCCACACGGAGACATTCAGAGGAGTTCCTCTACCTCCCAACCAGTTAATCATGTTTTCCTTTAGATGGTGCCCCCCCCCCCCCCCAATCCTGCTTGTCCTCTTCTATGCCTTTCCTGAACCTGCTCTTAGGTGTTCTAGGAGAAAGGATGGACACCTGACTGTGGAGAAAACAGCTGAAAAGATTGATTTTGTCGTGTGAAAAGTAAAGACCTTCACTCTGAGCCCAGCCCCCTCTCTCCCTTGCAGCATCTACTTCCCCAGACACTCACTGTAATCTTTTTTTTTTAATGGGGGAGGGGCAGAGGAAGGGGGAGGGAGAGAGAGAGAGAGAATCTCAAGCTGGCTCCATGCCCAGCACAAAGATGACACAGGACTCAATTTCATGACCTTGAGATCGTGACCTGAGCTGAAATCAAGAGACAGACAGACACTTAACCGACTGAGCCCCCCCAGGTGCCCCACACACTCACTGTAATCTTAAACCAGTTTCTCGAGGTCCCATCCTGACTGGTACCAGCCCCTCCTCTGTCTGGAAGAGTTCTGTCTCTCCGCACAGTAACATGAATGCGATCTCGATCATGCCAATTGTCACCTCGACGGTTGGGTCGGGAAGGATAGGGGTTGCTGTGGGGAAGCAGAGAATAAAATGTCCACAAACACTAGGAATGTCTTCTCAAAGGCTTCCCACACTGCTGTCAGGACTGCAGCTAAGACTGTTCGCCCATTAAGCTGGCCCTGGCATTCTCACTTGTACAGGTGGGAAGAGAAATGGTGTGGGCAGTAGAGAGCTAAATAAATAAATGGGTCACTAAAATCAAACCAGATCAACTGGTCACTTACTGTCGTATTCGGGGAACATCCTGGGCATCACTCATCGCCACATCTCTGTCATCTTCCTCCAGGCGGGAAGACCGGATGCCAGAACCTCCTCTTCCAGACCTACGGTTCCCCTCACCATATTTCCACCGGAAAGGACCCCGGCCTTTCTTTCTTCTTTGAGGGAAACTAACACGGTCATCGTGCTCTGGGGTTAAAAACGACATCAATTAGAAAACACGTTGCTGGGCGCCTGGGTGGCTCAGTTGGTTAGGCGGCTGCCTTCGGCTCCGGTCATGATCCTGGAGTCCCGGGATCGAGTCCCGCATCGGGCTCCCTGCTCAGCAGGGAGTCTGCTTCTCCCTCTGACCCTCCCCCCTCTCATGTGCTCTCTCTCATTCTCTCTTTCAAATAAATAAATAAAATCTTAAAAAAAAAAAAAGAAAGAAAAGAAAACACGTTGCTAGTCCAGCTACCCTGCTGTGGCAATCACAGCTCCAGCAGCCTGTGCTATAGAATGACATACACACCAACTACGAAGCCCACTTCCACGCAAACTTCTGTCTGTTGAGAGAGAGAACACTCTCTGTGGCATGGCAGCATGAGGAAAACATTACTGGAAGACAACACAGGGTTTTAAGAAAATGAGTCAGAAACTGGAACTTACAAAGAAGAGAAGCACAATGTGGAAGTGTGAGCAGAATATGGACTCAGTGTGCAACTGAAAAGTCACCTGAAATCTGCTTGCTCTTGGCCTCCCAAATCTATTTAACCCCTCTCAAAATCTGGATGGGGACCTCTCTCACATCTCCTAAAATCAATCAATCACAATGATCACATCAGCTTTCAGCAAACAATGCTTCCTTTGCCTACAGAGTACAAACGTCATACAGTTATAAATATAATCAATTTAAGGGCTTCTTTAAAACTTTTTTTGGGGGCTTCTTTAAAATTCTTTTTTTTTTCTTTTTAAAAGATTTTATTTATTTATTTGACAGAGACACAATGAGAGAGGGAACACAAGCAGGGGAAGTGGGAGAGGGAGAAGCAGGCTTCCCGCAGAGCAGGGAGCCCGATGTGTGCTCGATCCCAGGACCCCGGGACCATGACCTCAGTCGAAGGCAGACACCCAATGACTGACTGAGCCACCCAGCCGTCCCTCTTTAAAATTCTTGTTCTCAGGGCGCCTGGGTGGCTCAGTTGTTGGGCGTCTGCCCTCGGCTCAGGTCATCGTCCCGGGGTCCTCGGATCGAGCTCCGCATCGGGCTCCCTGCTCCGCGGGAAGCCTGCTTCTCCCTCTCCCACTTCCCCTGCTTGTGTTCCCTCTCTTGCTGTGTCTCTGTCAAATAAATAAATAAAATCTTAAAAAAAAAAAAAAATTCTTGTTCTCAAACTGACACCCTGAAGTTTTGGGAGTGGGCTCTTTATTTCCTTGGCCAAAAATGCCTTAAAAAAAAAAAAGATTTTATTTATTTACTAGAGAGAGAGAGCGCACAAGTAGGTGGGGCAGCAGGGAGAGTGAGAAGCAGGCTCCCCACTGAGCAGAGAGCCCGACATGGGGCTCTATCCCAGGACTCTGGGATCAAGACCTGAGCCAAAGGCAGATGCTGACTGAACCAACTGAGCCACAGAGGCACCCCCAGAAATGCCTTTTAACTCAGGAGACAACTTCTAAGATTCAGGTTCTAGTGGCAACTAGGGAGCTTAGCCAACTGTCCTTGACTGCTCTCCAGGGACAGGACCCTCTGAATCCTCTGGAGTGTAGGAATGGCTTCTAAAAAAAAAGGTCTATGACTCCCAAAAAGGTCTGCCTCATGCCTAGCACTCTACAAACAACGAACCTTAAGAAATGACCATAGGGGAAAAACAAACAAACAAACAACTGAATAGCAGGCACAGCTAATATACACAGAGAACTTTCTCCAGGGCCAGGCACTATGCTCCAGGCACTTGATGTGAATAAACTCGTTTAACATACACAAGGCCAAACTTAGGAAATAAATACAATCGCTACCTTCTTAGGAAAATAGAAAAATGAGGCCTGGGAGTGGAATTCACTCAAGCTTGGGGAAGACAACTTAGGACTCAAACCTCAGCTGTCATGTGCTCCTAACCACTCCTCTGGACAAAAACCCTGCGTAGTGTTCGGATACAGCGCGTTGGTATGGAGGTTTAAATTTTAAAGCCAAAGCCAAGGCCGCAGGGGAGGCGGGGCAAGAGACTGGACGCGGTGGAAAATAGGACACAGGTAGCCGATGAGAAGGGCACCGACTCACATTAAAGGAAGAGTCTGGCCGCCAACCTGAACTGACAGGCATCAACCACCCACAAAGTTCAAAGGAATCTCGCCACCCCACCGCCAGGCCGCCTGCTCCGAACCGAAGCTCCTCGCAACGCCAGGATTCCCGCGTCAACACGTCGGGCTCCCAGCCTCGAGTGCGGCCGGGCCCGCGGGGGGCCTTGCCCCCGGGCCGCGCCGCCGACGCCCCCCCGCGGACGCCCGGCCTCTCGCGGCCTCCCGCCCCGGGGCTGCGGCCTAGGCCGGCGCCGCCCACTGGGCCCCAGATCATCTCGCTCCCCGCCCTGAGAGCCAGCACTGACCGTTGTAGGACTTCCCCTCGTCCGCCATGGCACAGCGAGAAGCAGGGCCGGCTCAGGCGCGGGCCGCAACGCCACCAAACGTCCGAACGCCCAAAAGCGCCCCGGCCGAAGCGCTCCTACGCCCGGCGCCACCGCATTTATCCTGCGAAATACGTCGCGCGCCGCCGACGTACCCCGGTGGTGGGCGGTGCCACCTGAGGAGCGCGGCCCTCTGCGCGTGCGCACTCGGCTGGCAGCCGCGCTGGGGGCGAGGCTCAACCGCTCCTGGTCCCGCCAGAGACCTGCGCTCGCCCAGCCACCCCAGGGTTGGGGCCCGCCCGCCCCGCCGCCTTTCTTCGGTTCGTCTTACGCCAGCACCTCCGGGGCTAGCGCTGGAGCAAAGAGCAAGCTGCTGCAGCCCAAGTCTCCGAGAGGAATGGGGAAGGGGGTCGCACGAAGGGCTTCCGAGGAAGGGGAGACCCGGGCCTTGGAGCGGGAGTGATGGTTCTTAGATCCCCTAGCGTTATACAGCCAGTATTGATTCTCTCAGCCCAGCCCTTTGCCAGCAGCCGATACATGTCACGCTTTCCTCGTCTGTAAGATGGGTTATCAGGCAACAGAAAACTAGAACGTAAACCCCAACAGAGCAGGGATGTTCACTAATTCGTGACTTTTCTCCAGCTCCTGGTTCAGTACCCTGCCTGGCATGTACCAAGAACTCAACACTTGGGAAATAAATGAATTTCCGATCTATGCATCTTCCCAAGAAGAGTTGCCATGTCAAATAAACAGACCATTTTTCTGGCTTTCACAAGCAATTGTCTTCACAACCTCCCCATCCACCACTGAGGTGCTGTACCAGAACTACAGTTTGTGTCAGTTGGGCAGTGAAGATGCAAGCAAGACCACCTGCTGATCAGAGGCCTGGGAGAGAGGAAATAGTAAAATGCCTGGGCTAGAAAAGACAAAGGTTCTCCTAGACTGCCCCCCCCCACCCCCGACGTTCTAGGGTCAGCTTTCAGAGTTGTGATTGTTCTCTCTGTAGCTTGAACTTCCTCTGGGGTGTGTGAGATGTGGGGGGACCCCAGTAACCTCAGAATAACACCAAGAAGTGTATTAACCTCCCTGGAGGGTGGGCGTTCCAGGCAGGTTTCTCCTCCATCCTCCTGTGACTGGCTTGGATTTGGTGAGGGGCTTGGAGGGAACCAAGAGCCTCAGCTGGAGCTGGGAACAAGTTCTTCACCTTTCACTCCTGGCAGCAGGCAGAGCTCCTGTGTCATCCAGCTCAAGGAAAAATGGGGGCCAGCTGGTTGGAGCATGCAGCTGAAACAGGTACAAATACTGCTGGAGATGATCCTGGAAGTTGCCACCAATCAGGGACCCATGCTGGGGTCGTGCTTCCCCCTTTGAAGGGAAGTTTCCATGCTCATGAAGTGCTGCTGCACCTGGGTGTTCCCTGCCTGGAGGCGGCTGTGTGCACAGGGCCCAAAGCTTGGCCCTTAGAGCCATCAGCCCAGCCTCAGTTCTGGTACCGGGCAGTGCGCTCACTCCACTGGCTGTGAAGGCCCTTCGACGCTCCCACCCAGAAATGACGACATGGCTAGCGAGGCTGACAGTCTTGCTGTAATTGGGAGAAAATGGGCTGCAGCGCATTTGGCAGATTGAGAGTCACCAGCAGCCAAAGTTGGGGTTGTGCAGGCAGCCGAGGGGCTCAGGGCCCCCTGCTTCATGTGGTGGAGAGAGGAAGAAGAAAGAGGTCAAATTCTAACCCAGATGGGAAAGTTGGTCCCGGGGGGGCTGGGGGGGGCAATTTCACTTCCTCTCCTCACTCTCAGGAAGGTGGGAAAGGGCATCATCTCCCCTTGCTGCCAAAGTTTCCTTTGGAAAAGGCTGGGGAGTTTCTAAAAATCTCCTACCTAGTGGAGACAACCTCCCCCACTGCCCCCCAGTTGGCTTCTGCTCCCTTCCAGCCACCTCACAGCAGAGTACAAATCCAGAACCGTGTGTGTTTCGAGGGCCTGAGGGCGGTGAGGGGAGGACAGGGTGGCCAGAGGCAAAGGGTTAGGGGTCAGGGGCAGTGGCCATTCTCAGCAGTTCCAGGGAAACAGGGCCTTTCTCCCAAGCACCCTGCACAGGCTCAGTGGCAACACTGGCCACCTGCCCTCCCAAAGGGGTTCCAAACCCCCACGGAGTGCCTCAGAGTGGAGAGGGTTCAGGCAAGGAAGACCACAAAGATGATGAAGAAGACAATGAGGATGAGGAAGATTTTGACCATGAGCCACCGGTTCGAGGTGACCGACTGGAAGTACTTGAGGATCTCTGAATGGGCGGCCTCAACATCCAGCTGGGCTCCCAGCACGTTCTCGTCGATCCTGGGTATAGGGCCGAAAGAAGAGGAAACAGAAGGACACTGGATTAAAGAGAATGCTGTTGAAGTAGATTTACCAACATGGAAAGATGGTCACAATATATGGGAATAAAAAGTATTTTACATACAATACGATCCCATTTTTGTGTATATATGCTTGTGTATAGGAAAAGCTCTGGAAGGGTAACACAAACAAGTCTTGGCTCTGGTTTGAAGATCAGCTCTGCAACTTATCAGCTTGTGATTCTGAGCCAGTCATTTAACCTCCAGACTCACTTTCTTCAACTGCAAAGGAGGGAAAATGAAGATAACCCCAACCCTACATCTCTGGTTGTTGTCGGCCTCTCAAATGAGTTAACAAACACAAAGTGCCCAACCCACACTAAGAGCCCCCAGAATGTTAGCTATTATAATTTTTTGCTCATCTTTATTGATTTTTGTCTAATACATAATATTGCATTTGTAATACGGGAGAAAACGCTCACAGACCATTACAGTCAGGAAATCCCAGTTCTGAGTGAGACAGGAAGAAAAACTTAATGATATGGACAGGAAGTCAGGAGATAAGAAAAACCCTACAATTAAGAAAACATGTCTCGGGGGGCGCCTGGGTGGCTCAGATGGTTAAGCGTCTGCCTTCGGCTCAGGTCATGATCTCAGGGTCCTGGGATCGAGCCCCACATCGGGCTCCCTGCTCAGCGGGAGGCCTGTTTCTCCCTCTCCCACTCCCCTGCTGTGTTCCCTTTCTCACGGTCTCTCTCTCTCTGTCAAATAAATAAATAAAATCTTAAAAAAAAAAAAAAGAAAGAAAAAGAAAGGGCCATCTCTTGAGAGACTCCTGAGGAAAATAAAACATTTCCTGGCCACCCTGCATATGCAATCCTGAAAACCCAATACAAATACTGGCCTTTGCAAAGGGAGGCCCTGGGAGCAGAGACCACGGTGAGCTGTGAGGACAGAAAAGCTGGGAGCCTGGTAATCCAGCTGGAACAGGAAAGGAAAGCCTGGACCAGTGGCTGCAAGCCCCAGGTCCTCAGAAGTTTGTCATGAGGCCTGCGAACTACTCTCTGTCCAAATACAGGAGCCCAGGGGCGCCTGGCTGGTTCAGTCAGAAGAGCATGCCACTCTTGGGGCACCTGGATGACTCAGTCAGCTGAGCTTCCGACTCTTGGTTGTGGATCAGGTCATGATCTCCAGGTCCAGGGGTTGAGCCCTGGGTCAGGCTCCATGCTTGGTGGGGTGTCTGCTGGGACTCTTTCTCTCTCCCTCTGCCCCTCCACCTGCTCGCATTTTCTCTCATGAATAAATCTTTTTTTTTTTTTTAAGATTTTATTTATGCGGCGCCTGGGTGGCTCAGTCGTTTAGCGTCTGCCTTCGGCTTGGGTCATGATCCCAGGATCCCCGCATCGGGCTCCCTGCTTGGGGGGAAACCTGCTTCTCCCTCTCCCACTCCCCCTGCTTGTGTTCCCTCTCTTGCTGTGTCTCTCTGTCAAATAAATAAATTAATTAAAAAAAAGATTTTATTTATTTATTTTAGAGAGACCGGGGAGGGGGTCAGGGAGAGGAAAGAGAGAATCTGAAGCAGACTCCCCACTGAGCATGAAGCCTGATGCCGGGCTTCATCTCACAACAGGAGATCATGACCTGAGCTGAAGAGTCAGACGCTTAACCAACTGAGCCACCTAGGCACCCCAAATAAATAAATCTTTACAAAAAAAAATGGAAGAGCATGCGACTCTTGATCTCAGGGACATGAGTTCGAGCCCCACATTAGGTATAGAGATTAAATAAGTAAATACACTTAAAAATTTTTTCAACCACAGGAGCCTGGACTGTACATGATTCCCTATTTGTGTCAGAGTGGCTAACTAAAGTATCAGGTTTCCTTCCTTTGGGCTGTAATTTCATTTCTCAGTGTGGGTGCAACTGTCATTTCATACCCAAGAAAGCCCATCTCAGCAATCATGAATGGCTTTGCTTAACAAAAACGGATACACAGTAAATGCAGTCTGGCATAAGAAAGATTTTAAATGAGAGTCCATGAATGAAAACTAAAAGGAGGGAACTCGGGGCGGGGCGGGGGGGATTAGGGATCCGTGGGACACTCACAACAGTGCGGAGCAGAAGACAGAACGGGGCGAGGGGGGGGGCAGAAAATGTGGCTTGGAAAGGAGAAGGCTGAAGAAAACAGGGAAAAAGCACGGTGAAGAGGATGAAGGAATGTCTTATGGAGAGAAAGTAAAATTATAGAGGGAAGGAAACAAGCATCAAGAAGCTGGAGTCTCTGGGCGCCTGGGGGGCTTAGTCGGTTAAGCATCTGCCTTCGGCTCAGGTCATGATCCCAGAGTCCTGGGATCGAGCCCCCACATCGAGCTCCCTGCTCAGTGGATAGTCTGCTTCTCCCTTTCTTTCTCCCTCTGCCTCTCCCCCCTCCTCATGCTCGTTCTCTCTCTCAAATAAAATCTTTAAAAAAAAAAAAGAAGCTGGAGTCTCAGGGTGCCTAGACGGCGCAGTCGGTTAAGTGTCCGACTCCTGACTTCTGTTCAGGTCATGATCTCAGGGTTGTGAGACTGAGCCCTGAATCGGGCTCCCCACTCAGCTTAGAGTCTGCCTGTCCCTCTCCCTCCCTCTCAGCCCCTCCCACCACCCCTGCACGTGCACGCATGCATGAACTCTCTCTCTCTCAAATAAATAAATAAATCTTAAAAAAAAAAAAAAGGAGCTCCATGTGGCCAGGTTTAGGAAATCTGACTGTAATGAAAAACAATGATGGTAATGGATTACAATACATCGGATATGAAAAAGAAATCCATTATTCCTAGTAATTTTTTTTTTTTTCACGATTTTATTTATTTATTTGACAGAGAGAGACACAGCAAGAGAGGGAACACAAGCAGGGGGAGTGGAAGAGGGAGAAGCAGGCCTTCCGCTGAGCAGGGAGCCCGATGCAGGGCTCGATCCCAGGACCCTGGGATCATGACCTGAGCCAAAGGCAGACATTTAACCGACTGAGCCACCCAGGCGCCCCTATTCCTAGTAATGCTTAAAGAGAGAAGGCTCCTGCTTTACAGAAGGATGCCAGCTAATAAATGTAGAAGGGATGAAATAGAAAACTGCCATTTGGCCACACACAAAGTCACGAATGAATCAGGCAAGGACCATCACGGGTCTAAGGAGCTTGACGTTCACATGGACTTGAAGTGTCACTCCATAGATGACTTACTTGTATGGTCACATTAAACAAGTGACCAAACTTGGCATCACCAATAAAAGGATAACCTCATCAAGTGCCTACTGATAATAATCACCTATGTAGCTGGCCAACAATCTACAACCTAGATCTGATGACAAAGAAACACTGGACAGGGCGCCTGGGTGGCTCAGTTGGTTAAGCTACTGCCTTCGGCTCAGGTCATGATCCTGGAGTCCCGGGATCCAGTCCCGCATCGGGCTCCCCGCTCAGTGAGGAGCCTGCTTCTCCCTCTGACCCTCCCCCCTCTCATGTACTCTCTCTCTCTCATTCTCTCTCTCAAATAAATAAAATCCTTAAAAAAAAAAAAAAGAAACACTGGACAAATACACATGTAGGACTTTCTACAAGAGGCACTGGCCTCTTCGAAGAAAAGTCAATGTCACGAGAAGCAAAACAGAAGGCAGACTTAGAGACATAACAAATGCCACGTGTGACTACTGCCTGGGTCTTAAATTCAAGGAAAAAAGCTAAAAGCACTTTTTTTGGAACAGCTGGGGAAATTTCAGTATGGACTAAGTACCAGGTAATGACAGAGAATTGTTTGTTTTCTTAGGTATGATAATGGCATCGCGGCTGTTCAGGAGAATACCAATTCTGGGCAGGTGCGTGCTGAAGTCTTTAGGGATAAAAATGTCATGATCTTTGCACTTTCAAATGGTTCAGAGGAAAAAAAAAGAGGGAAAGCCAATGTGAGAAAATATTAAGTGGGCAAATCTGGGTGAAAGGAACATAGTTGTTCATTTGTACGATCCTCTCAACTTTTATAAATTTTTTTTTTTTTTTTAAGATTTTATTTGACAGCAAGAGAGCACAGGCACAAGGGGAGGGGCAGAGGGAGAGGGAGAAGCAAGCTCCCCGCTGAGCAGGGAGCCTGATGTGGGGCTCGATCCCAGGACCCCAGGATCATGACCCGAGCTGAAGCCAGTCGCTTAACCAACTGAGCCACCCAGGTGCCCCCCCTCTCAACTTTTCTAGTTAGAAATTTTGTAATTTACAAATTGGGGTGCAAACCGAAATGAAGGAGTAACAGATCAGCAGTTTTCATACCTTAGAAAAAATAAGAATCCCCTGTTGAGCATCCCCAAAATGCAAATTCTCATGTCTCCTATTCAGAAAGTTTAGGATGGGGCCCAGGAATCTACATACTGAAGAACTTTGGACTAAATCAGTGGTTTCTAAAGAGGGTGCTCAAATTTCAATCCACTGGCATGCAGGAAGCAAACAGAAGGTCTATTTAAAAAATTTCATACTTGGGGGTGGGGGTGGGGTGCCTACTCAGTGGGGAATCTATGTCCCTCTCCCTCTGCCCCTCCCTCCCTCACGTGCACACGCTCTCTCAAATAAATAAGATCTTCTAAAAAAATAAATACAATAATAATTTCATCCTTTCAAAATCTCATTTTCTTGTACATATAGTTGCCCACTACTTTCCTCTCTCTTGTTATTTCCCTTTTGTGTTTCCAATCCTCTGTAAAATTGCTTCTGAACCATTCAACTGAAGTTGCTGCACTGATCCAATTAATTCCAGCCCTGCCGCCCCCTGAACACCCTGGAGCCTTGCCTCCCACTTCCTTTTTCAGGGGGCACTGAGAAATAACCACTCCTTTCTTCCCAAAACCCCCACCGCCTCAGCTTCTAAGGACACATTTCTCTCCGCTTTCTTTTCTCATCTTCCTTAGCCGTCCTCCTCAGCCTCCTGGACAAATCCTTCCCTTCTCCCCATATTCCTGGACCCATGGGGATCTGTCCTATCCTTTTCCTCACTTTACCCACTGTCTCTGGATGGTCTCGTCTATGTCCACGGTTTCACCAGGAGGCCACTGACTCCCCCAAGTTCTTATCTCCAGCCCAGCCCTCTCTGCTGAGCTTCAGACCACACATCAAATGCCACTTGGAGGTCCCATCGAGTCTGTCAGCATGTCCAGAACAAAGCTCATTCCCCTCACCCCCAGCCATCCATCTACTTCTCCCTGTGTTCTCTCCGAGAATGAACTTCTTGCTGCAGCACACAGGTCCTTTGTGATCTGGCCCTGCCTCTCCAGCTTCCTCCCTCACCACTCCCCCTGCCATGTGCAGTAATTCTGCATTCCTGGAAGCCACCCAAGCCCTTTCTCATTTCTCAGCTGGTTTTCCCCCAACGTAGAATGGCCTTTCCTTTCCCTTTCTTTGGCTGGCATTCCTCCTCAGAACTTGGCTTGGTATCTTTTATTTCTAGGAGAGGTACCTGGTCTGAGTTCCCTTACCTCCTTCTCTTCCTGCCCTTACCATACTGAACTATAACTCAGTGTATGTCTCTCCTACTAGACATGAGCTTCACAAAGACCGGAATGGTCTTTCACCTTCCTATCCCCAGATCCAGCAGGACTAGCTCACAGCAGCAACAAATGTTTGCTAAACCAATGAACAAATGAAGACTAACACTGAAAGGTACTTCAGACGCTCTTTCAAGGAAGGCTAGAATATAAAGTTGCATGCAGATGCATATAATGTTAACTATATTTTTTTAAGATTTTATTTATTTGAGAGTGACAGAGATAAGAGAGAGAGAGGGAGAGGGAGAAGCAGACTCACCACTGAGCGGGAAGCTTAATGTGGGGCTCGATCCCAGGACCCTGAGATCATGACCTGGACCGAAGGCAGACGCTTAACCGACTGAGCCACCCAGGCGTCCCTAATGTTAACTATTTAAAACACATATGTGGGGCACCTGGGTAGCTCAGTTGTTAAGCGTCTGCCTTCGGCTCAGGTCATGATCCCAGGGTCCTGGGATCGAGCCCCGCATCGTGCTCCCTGCTCAGCGGGAAGCCTGCTTCTCCCTCTCCCACTCCCTCTGCTTGTGTTCCTGCTCTCGCTATCTCTCTCTCTCTCTGTCAAATAAATAAATAAAATCTTTAAAATAAATAAATAAGTAAATAAAACACATATGCAATGGAGAAAGAACCCAAATATCTTTTTTTTTTTTTTTTTTTTTAAGACTTCACATTTATCCATCAGACAGAGAGAGAGAAAGCGAGCACAAGCAGGGGGAGCTACAGGCAGAGTGAGAAGCAGGCTCCCCGCTAAGCAAGGAGCCCCACACGGTACTTGATCCCAGGACCCGAGCCGAAGGCAGATGCCCAACTGACTAAGCCACCCAGGCGTCCCAAACCCAAATATCTTTTATAATTCTGTTTCACTGAATCTATAATGATATTCTAATATTCAAAATACATCACAGCCTGAGGAGCTACAGTGTTTATGGAACAACCCAGTAAGGAGGTCCCTAGGTCTCAGTTGAACCAGGTTAAGAATCAGTCTTTTGAAGTCTCTTGATTCCAGGACCAAGATGGCTAGACTCATAGCACCTTATAAATGGCTGATACCATAGTTAATGAATAAATAAACAAACAAACATCCTGTTAACTAGTGGTTCTCAAACTTGGATGCTCATGAGAACCCCCTATGAGCTTATATAAAATGGAAATTCCTGGAGGTCCAGTCCACTCATATCTATGGAATCAGGATCTCCAAGTGTGAGGCCAGGGCCTATCTTCTTTACCTTGCCCAATTAAATAGGTGAGGACGCTTAATGGGCTGGTACTGGGAAACGTGCTTTATGCAAATATAGGTGTTCACCCCATCTCACATGATCAATAACCTAGGGTGAAAGCACTCAGAGGTGCTGTGGGAAATAAAGATCAACCAAGATCGGACATTGCCGATCTAAGGCCTAAGAGCAAGTGGGCAGGAACGCGCAGCCGTGTGGATTCCTCCCCCTCTCACATCTCCTCCCCCTCTCTCCGCTACTGGCCCTCCCTCTTACCAAACTGAGAACACTGAAACAGTCTGAGGAATTGGGCACAGTCTGAGTAAATAATGGCCAAACGTTTCCTAAACTTGTGAAAGACATAAACGTACAGATTCAAGAAGCTCAGAGAATCCCAAAAAAGAGAAGTTCAAAGAAAATGACATTTGGAGACTGCTGAAATAGTCAAATGCTGAAAACCAAAGACAAACAAAACAAAACAAAAACCTGAAAAGCAGCCAGAGAAAAACACATTACATACACAATTAAAGTTACCACCGCCTTCTCATTAAGAATGAGAAAGACCAAGACAGTAGAGTGATACATCTAAAGTGCCTAAAGAGTGAAACTATAAACCCAGAATTCCATATCCAGGGAAAACATCCTTCAAGAATGAAGGGGGCACCTGGCTCAGTAGGTAAAGTGTGCGACTCCTGATCTAAGGGTTGCGAGTTCAGGCCCCATGTTGGGCATAGAGTCTACTTAAAAACATAAGGGGGGGCGTGCACCTGGGTGGCTCAGTTGGTTAAGCGTCTGCCTTTGGCTCAGGTCATGATCTCAGGCTTCTGGGATCGAGCCCCACTTGGGTCTCCCTGCTCAACTGGGAGTCTGCTTCTCCCTCTCCCTCTGCCCCTCCCCACCACTCATGCTCTCTCTCTCTCAAATAAATTAAATCTTACACACACACAAAACAAAAAAGAGAGAGAATGAAAGTGAAATAAAGAAATGTTCAGATAAAAGGAAAGTAAAACAACAGAACTGGGGTGCCTGGCTGGCTCAGTCGGATAAGCTGCTGACTCTTGATTTCAGCTCAGGTTATAATCTCCTGGGTCCTGGGATAGAGTCCCATGTTGGGCTCCTTCGGCTCCATGCTCAGCAGGGAGTCTGCTGCTCTCCCTTCCTTCTGTCCCACCCCCTCCCCGAAATAAATAAATCTTTATTTATTTATTAGAGAGAGAGCACAAGCAGGGGGAGCGGCAGAGGGAAAAGGTGAAAATGACTCCACTGAGCAGGGAACCCAATGCGGGGCTCAATCCCAGGACCCGGGATCATGACCCGAGCTGAAGGCAGACGCTTAACTGACTGAGCTACCCAGGGGCTCCACTAACTAGAATTTAGATAATAATTTGGAAGAAAAAAAAAAAAGGAAATCGTAAACATAGAAGTAAATATGAAAGACAATTTTTTCTCCTTAATTTCTGTAAAATAAAAATTATAATACTGGATTATGGGATTTCAAAGGTATGTAAGGTGCAACACATAGGACAATTAGAGCATAAAGGCTACATGACAGAGTTGCACAGTTCTTACATTTTATTTTTTGGTTTTTTATTTTTTTGAGAGAGAGAGTCCACGCATGTAAGCACGCACATGCGCACAAGCAGGGGGGAGGGGCAGAGAGAGGGGGAGAGAGAGAATCTCAAGCAGGCTCCAAACTCAGCATGGAGCCCAACACAGGACTGGATCTCATGATCCTGAGGATCATGACTTGGTCTGAAATCAAGAGTCAGACTCCAACTGACTGAGCCACTCAGGCACCCCTAAAGTTCCTGCACTTTATATAAAGTAGGCTGTGAGAGCCAATGATGCCCGCTGTAATCCCTAGATCAGCCACTTAAAAACAAAAAAAAGGCAATGACATATAACTAAAATACCAATAAAAATTTTTTTGGTGGAATTTTGAAAAAAATTTCAGTTGTTCAAAAGAAGATACGGAAAGAGGAAAAAAGGGACAAAAAACACGAAAAAGAAAGAGAAAGCAAACAGTAAAATGGTAAGCCTAAATCCAACCTTATTAAAAAGTACACTATTGGGGCGCCTGGGTGGCTCAGTTGGTTAAGCGACTGCCTTCAGCTCAGGTCATGATCCTGGAGTCCCGGGATCAAGTCTCACATCAGGCTCCCTGCTCAGCGGGGGGTCTGCTTCTCCCTCTGACCCTCTTCCCTCTCGTGCTCTCTGTCTCTCATTCTCTTTCAAATAAATAAATAAAATCTTAAAAAAAAAAAAAGTACACTATTTTTATGGACTCAAAGAAAACCCTGAGTAGCCACAGCAATCTCAAGAAAGAACAAAGCTGGAGGTACCACACTCCCTGATTTCAAACTATACTATGTAACTACAGTCATCAAAACAGCATGCTAGGGACACCTGGGTGGCTCAGTCGGTTAAGCGTCTGCCTTCAGCTCAGGTCATGATCCCAGGGTCCTGGGATCGAGTCCCACATTGGGCTCCCCGCTCTGCGGGGAGCCTACTTCTCCCTCTACCTCTCTCGAATAAATAAATAAAATCTTTAGGGCGCCTGGGTGGCTCAGTTGGTTAAGCGACTACCTTCAGCTCAGGTCATGATCCTGGAGTCCCGGGATCGAGTCCCACATCGGGCTCCCTGCTCAGCAGGGAGTCTGCTTCTCCCTCTGACCCTCCTCCCTCTCCTGCTCTCTGTCTCTCATTCTCTCTCTCTCAAATAAATAAATAAAATCTTAAAAAAAAAAAAATTAAATAAAATCTTTAAAAAAAAAAACAAAAAACAAAAAACAGCATGCTACTGGCACACCGATCAGACACACGGATCACAGACACACGGATCAATGGAACAGAAGAGCGAGCCCAGCCATAAACTCTCGCATGTATGATCAATTAATCTACAACAAAAGAGGCAAGAATATAAATGCGCAAGACAGTCTCGCCAACAAACGGTGTTGGGGAAACGGGACGGCTAAAGTAGAGAACGAAACTGGACTGCTTGCTTTCACCACACATGAAAATGAACTCACAATGAATGAAAGACTTGAATGTAAGACCTGAAACCATAAAAACTCTAGAAGAGCACACAGGTGGCAGGCTCCTTGACATCACTTAGCAATATTTTTTGGACCTGATTCCATAGGCAAGAGCAACAAAAGCAAAAATAACAAATGGGAGTACATCAAACTAAAAAGCTTTTGCACAGAGAAGAAAACCATCAACAAAGTTCTCGCCTACTGAAAAGGAGAGAAGTTTGCAAATCGTTTATCCAATATGGGGTGACTATCCAAACCTCATATAACCCAACAGCAAATAAATAAATAAATAAAATAAACTAATTAAAAAATGGGCAGAAGGTCTGAATAGACACTTTTCCAAAGAAATCCACATGGCCAAGAAGCACATGAAAAGATGCTCAACACCACTCATCATAAGGGAAATACAAATCTAAACTACAATGAAATATCACCTCATACCTGTCAGAATGGCTAGCATTTAAAAAAAGAAACAACAGGTGCTGGTGAGGATGTGGAGAAAAGGAACCTTCGCGCACCGTTGGTGGGAATGCAAACTAATACAGCGACTCTGGGATACAGTATGGAGGTTCCTCAAAAAATTAAAAATAGAACTACCACATGATCCAGTAATTCCACTTCTGGGCATTTATCCAAAGGAAAAGAAAACACAAACTCAGAAAGATATATGCACCCCTATGTTCACTGCAGCATTATCTACAATAGCCAAAACTACGGAAGAAGCGTCGGGAGTCCACTGATAGGAACTACTCAGTCCCTTTCTTAACACATCGTGCCACTGTAATTCTCCACACAGACCTTATCATTACTAGGAAATTTCTTGTCAACTCTTTTGAACAGCTATCCTCACCCATGCTCCTGAATTCCACACCTACACTATAGAGACTTCACTGTTATACTCACTGCTGTATCACCAGCACCTAGAACAGCGCCTGACAAGAAACAGGCGCTCCATAAACACTTGTTGAATGAATCCTGTGGGTAGGCCAGATTCACTCTACTCTTCCAAAGGGCATCAAGCTGTCCCTGGGGACCTTTAGGATGCCACCCCACAGGGAAGAGAAGGCTCTTCTATCTGGGGTGAAAGAGAGTCTCACCTCTGAATGGTTTCTTCCTGCTCCTTAACCATGTGTGCCAGTTGCTGAAAGATGGAGCCCAGCTCGACAATTGTGGATTCGATGTTCTGCATAGTGTCTGCCCGGCTCTGGATGTAGGAATCCTTCAGAGGAGAGAGAGTGCACGTGAGCACAAGGAGCTTCCTCAGTCGAGGGCCTGCCTCTTTAGGACCCTCCTAGCTTGCCACTCTACTCAAGGCACATTTCAAACACTTGCTAGCCGCCCACTGCGGGTAACAGAGGAGCATCTCCTCCCCGGTTCAGAGCCCAGGTACCTGCTCATCAATGAGCTGCAGCTGCTGGCTGGTCCGAGAGTCCATCATGTCAATGGCCACATCCCCAGAGGCACGGGACTCCGCCCCCAAAACCACAGCACTGCCCCCTGGGGAAAGAAAGAAAAGGCACTTCTTCGTACTTGAAAGCAGGTTCAAAGCCCACGTGCTCTGAGTTTGAGTTCCAGCTCTGGCACTTACTAGCCTTGTGACCCTGGACAAGTCATTTAACCTCTCTGGGCCTCAGTTTCCTCCCCTTTAAATAAGGCATAATAATAATGGCTTTCTCAGAGGGCGGTGGTGAAAATTAAATGAGAGAATGTGAATGAATAATAAAAATATTAGAAACAGTCATTCTACTGCACATGACTGAATTCAGCCCCAAGAGTTGAGAATGTGGAAGACTAAGTGCGGATCATGAATGCCAGCGATCGGGTTTGACCTCTGAGAGAGAAATCCTGGCGTCTCCCTGGCCTGTCCATTCTCCTAAGTGAGCCCTGCCCTCACAGCCCGAGTAACCGAGTCTTAGCCCTCAGGACTCCCCACATTGCCGTTGACTTACCCAGGTGGTTGGGGGCCAGAGGCAGGGCTGACACGGGTGCTCGGGAGAACTGGTCCCGCCGGTTCCTCTGCTGCTTCAGGTTCTGGGATTGGGGAAGAAATGCAAAGCTCCTGAGGCCTCTGGGAAGCAGGCATGTTAGAGAGAGAGAGACCCTCCTGTTGGCCTAGGATGCTGTTATCCTCACCCCTCCACTTGCTCCTTCCCCATTTCCCCCTTGGACCCTTACCCCAGTTCCTACTCCTCCTCACACAGATTCTTCTTACCTCTGTCCTCACTTCTAAAACTGATTTGAAGTCATTGGACATTGAGGCCAGTTTTGACTAGAAAAAAAGGAGAGAGGGTCAGCCAGAGAAGACAACACCTTTCTCCCTTCTGCATCCCCCTCCACTGATCCCAGGTTCCCCACCTGCAGGGAGACCACGATGGTGTTGGAATGGGTTTGCAGGTGCCGGCCGCTCTGGCTGCCCTTGGCCCTCACGAAATCCTGAAGCTGGGCAATTTGTTTGTTGAGGCTATTGATGTCCTAGGGAGAGCCAACAGAAAAACTGTTAACCAAGGTGTCCTCAGCCAATGTCTCTCCCACATGGACAGCTCTGGCAGGGAGGACAGAGTGGAAGCTATGAGCAGGAGTGAGGGTATTTCGAAGTCAGACCAGAAGGGCCTGCTGGGACATTCCAAGCTCTGGACTTTGTTCTGGCTCAGTCCCTGCTGAGTAGAGACAGAAGAGGCGAAATCTGGTCTCATCCATTTCTAAATAAATGACTTGTTTACCCCCTTCACCCTATAGCTCAACTCCACCCTGTGAGGCCAGGCATGTGGCCACAGAACTACTTCGAAGGCCAAAATCTCACACCCAGAGCATGTTGACCAGCAAAGCACATATGCAGCTGTCAGGAGAAGGGAAGGTAAAGTAGCATAGCCAGGCTTTCTACACCAGACCAAGGCATCCTCCGCTCCCTGATCTGGCTTGCCAAGGGCCAGGGAAGACAAGAGAGACGAAGGAGGTAGCCGGGGAGTGGCAGAGAAAGTTTGCCCAGGGGATTGGGGGGGAGGGGGGAGAAGAGGTCAGGAATAGTGAGTTCAAGGAACAGCCTGAAGACAAACTAGATTAGTCAACTTCTAGAATTCCTCCAATAGTCCCCCCAGTTAGCATTCCAGCCACAACCATTCAAGACCCATGGACGATATCCACTGCTGATTGGTCTGGCCCTTTGGAGCTGATGCAGCCTCTTTAGAGGACCACGTCCAAACTGCATTCCACGGTTTCTCCCCATAAAATCTCCTCTCCCACAGTTCTAGCTTAGAAAATGGTACCACTTCCCACCAAGGCGCCCAAGCTAGAAGCTTTTTTTTTTTTTAAAGATTTTATTTATTTATTTGACAGAGAGAGACAGCGAGACAGGGAACACAAGCAGGGGGAGTGGGCGAGGGAGAAGCAGGCTTCCCGCTGAGCAGGGAGTGCGATGCAGGGCTCGATCCCAGGACCCTGGGATCATGACCCGAGCTGAAGGCAGACGCTTAACGACTGAGCCACCCAGGCGCCCCTAGAAGCTTCTAAGTCACATACTCGTACCGCCTAAACCCATCTCTATGCCACAACACAATCACTTAGGGGTCACTTACCAGGCCCTGAGCGCCTTGTATCTGTGTACCATGTGCCACACAGCACGCCAATCAGCTCACAACTTTCTTTGTCCTTACGCTTAACACAGAAGACAAGTCCTAATTCCCCGCCAAAAGCTGTTCCCCCTTCTCTCTCCTTTTCCATTTTGGTGAATGGCACCACCAGTCACCAGCTGCTCAGACCAGACACTGGAGAGCCATCCTCAATTCCTCTCTTCCCCCCTTAATCCATACAGAGCCTAGCGGGAGCCCACAGAGAACCCAGCTCACCTTTTCTACTAAACGTACCCTAGACCATATCGTCACCTTCTCTCAACATTCGCCAAGAGCCTCCTAAATGGCCTTCCTCTTACAGCCTGCCCTCAACAATCCACCCTCAACACAGCAAAAAGAGTGAGCTTTTGAACCAGAAACGGAGCATGTCATCCCTCTGCTTAAAATCTCCCAAGAGCTTTCCACTAAATTTAGAACACAAGCCAAACTCCTTACCTGGCTGACGCAGACTCTCTAGGCTCTGGCGCTGCCCATTTCCCTGACCTCATCCCCTCCCAGTCTCCTTCTCACTTGCTGCAACTACACTGGCCTCCTTCGTGTTCATCAAATGCACTAAGGTGGCCCCCCTTCAGGGCCTTTCCCTTTGCTATTCCCACTTTCTGGAAAGTGCTCCCACCAGATCTTTGGATGACTGGCTTTTTCTTCACCATTCAGGTCTCAATGCCACTTCTCACAGAACTGTCCTAGATCACCTCCATCTACAGTAAGCCCTTACCCTGAAGAACTCATGTCCCTTGTTTCTTTAACAGGATTCACCATCCTAAAATTGTTTTTTCTATCTACTTGTCTAGTGTCTGTTCACCCATTCAGAAAGGAAATTCCTGGGGCGCCTGGGTGGCTCAGTCGGTTGAGCATCCGACTCTTGATTTTGGCTCAGGTCATGATCTCGGGGTTGGGACTGAGCCCTGCATTGGGCTCTGTGCCGAGCATGGAGCCTGCTTGAGATTCTCGCTCTCCCTCTCTCTGCCCCTCCCCACACTCTCAAAAAAAAAAAAAAAAAAAAGGTAAATAAATAACGAAGGAAGGAAGGAAGGAAGGAAATTCCCCAGGGCAGGTACCACATCTGTCTTGCTCACTGCTGAATCCCCCAGAACCAGGTAGCTGTAAGTCACTCAATAATGTGACTTCAAAAACAAAGGTGCTGAGGCAGGTGCTGTTATTAGCCCCCTTTTATTCATTAGGGAACTGAAGCTCAGAGCAGTTAGGTGGCTTACCCAACATTACACCATAGGCGGTGGACTTGGGATTTGAACTTGTCTGTCTGAATCCAGGCAGTGGGTCTTCAAAGCCTATGCAACAGCGCCCCAATAGTTCATGGAGTCCTCTCTCCCCCAACCCGCATGGCGCCTCATGTCACGGCTGGCCCAGCCTCTGCCAGGGTCACCGCCCCTTCACAACCGACAGCAGCAGAGCTTCCTCCCTAGCCTCTCTGCCCAGCCATGCTCTGGGCTGGTTTTTCCCCCCTGCGGTCATTCAACTTCACGTTTTATTCTCATGCCATTGGGCTGGGAGAAGAAGGAACCACAGCTGTACAGATTCTGCTACAACTATACAGGGGCTTTCAGACAGACTTAGAATCCAGATTCTCATCGTCCTTGCAACCTATGGCATTCAGTGATTCCATGCTCCTTACCCAGGCCCACAATAATCTTCACAACCAGCACCAACCTACCTTCCCAGCTTCATCTCCTTTTTTTTTTTTTTAAAGAGTTTATTTATTTATTTGACAGAGAGAGGCACAGCAAGAGAGGGAACACAAGCACGGGGAGTGGGAGAGGGAGAAGCAGGCCTCCCACTGAGCAGGGAGCCCAATGCAGGGCTCGATCCCAAGACCCTGAGATCATGACCTGAACCGAAGGCAGACGCTTAACGACTGAGCCCCCCAGGCGCCCCCCAGCCTCATCTCCTGCCGACCAGTCATCCGATCAACAAACAGCGAGCACCTCCTCTATACCAGACACTATTACAGACATTGGGGACACATCAGGGAACAAGCAGAAAGAAAAAAAAATAATCTCTGCTCTTATGGCACTTACACTTTTTTTTCTTTGCTTGGGGGTTTGGGGGATGAGGTAGAGGGGAGGGAACAAAACCAATAAATGTAAGTAAGTCAATGACAGAGAATGTTAGAAAGTATCAACTGCTGTAACAAGAAAATAGAGCAAGGAAGAAGATCACAGGTCTGAGCACTGAAGTACTAAACAGCATGCTCAGGATAGGCCTCCCTGAGCAAATAACATCTGAACAGACTTCAACTTTCTCTTTTAAAAGCTGGGCCACTGTGCACACTGTTTCCTCTGTCTGGAATGTTCTTCCACTGCCTCTCTGCAAGTCTTGAAACCAGTTCAGATTTCACTCCCTCTATAAAATATGGAATGTTCTTCCACTGCCTCTATGCAAGCCTTGAAACCAGTTCAGATTTCACTCCCTCTATAAAATCTATAAAATCAGTGTCCCCAAACTGTCTCATTCATCTTTTCGTAAGGTCTAGACCACTTGCCTTCTCCTCACTGTAAGTATGAGTTTGTGGGACTGGACACCTCCTGTAGACAATAAGCCCCGAAGGCAGAAATCTTGCCTCAAGTTTGCGAGGCAAGTGCCCAGCAGTGCTCTGTACACAGTTGATAACCAATCAGTGTCCACTGACTCAACGGATGAGCAGGATGTCTGGGGCTGGCTCTAGAAACTTACTCTGGGCCCCATGATAACGGGAACTTATCAGAGTGATCTGACTGGAATGCTAGTTCCTGATAGCTAACAGCTCACCTGTTTGATGATGTAGGTTAGCTCTTCGATTTCCACTGCTTTATCATCGAAGAGGGACTTGCGCTTTGCCACTGCAGAGACAAATGAGGCCACGATGGGGGAGGTCAAAGACAAGGCTCAGGGAGTACGGTTCCTCAGCCCTCTCTGGTTCACTGCCCCATCTCTGAAAGACCCCAAGAACACTCACAGATTGTCAGCTTCTCCAGCTTGGCAAATGTGTTGCTGAGGTCTTTCCCAATGCGCCTGGAAACGAGCATTAGTGAGAGCACCACGGGAAAGGGTAGGACAGGGCCTATTCCCACATTAGCTCCAGCAAAACCGACGCGGCCCTCCCTCACAGCGAAGGCCACCCAAGGCAAGCCTACTGATCCCCAGACACTGCAGCACCCCACCACGTAACTTCTCTCAACTTACTTGGCCATGAGGGTAAATTCACTACGCTGCCGGACAGCACGCAGAGCCGGCTTGTTTGTCTGGATTCCATTCTGAAATGCAACATCAAGAGGTGACACTTTAGTCCCCCTCCCCATTTCCAGCTTTCACTGTTCCTCAGGTGTCCACTAAATTCTCCCTAGTACTTCCACCAGACGATCTTTTTTTATCACTGGTAGTCACTTAGAGCTCACATTTGAACACGGGTAGACCCAGGTTTAAATCTTGACTCCACCACTTATTAGCTGGGAGGTTTGGGGCAAGTGACTTAAACCATCCTGAATCTGTTTCCTCTTGCATAAAATGGAGACAATCTACACACCTCCTATAGTTGTTGCCAAAATTAAACAACACAAAGGCTATAAAGTATTTTAGTTAGATATCTCCTACATTGTAAGCACTAAATAAATGATAGACACTATTACCATTCTATTTCTCCAATCAGGAAATCAAAGAGGATAACTGGAAAGCTCTTGGAGATCATACAGAAAAGCACTTGTTAAGAGCTGAGCAGTAAAAATATTTAAAATTACAGTCACTCAGATTCCACTTCTATTCAGGATGTCTGGATTAAAACAAGGGAATCTAATTTGTAAAAAAGCACTCCAAAGTAATTTTGAAAAAAACTACTTATCAAAAAAACTG
The DNA here is from genome assembly GCF_002201575.2 of Neomonachus schauinslandi. Lineage (NCBI taxonomy): Eukaryota > Metazoa > Chordata > Mammalia > Carnivora > Phocidae > Neomonachus > Neomonachus schauinslandi. The sequence continues at coordinate 9,007,871 of NC_058413.1, read as the reverse complement.
CTTTCATTTTATAGATGTAAAAACTGAGGCCCAGGGGCACCTAGGTGGCTCAGTTGGTTAAGCCTCTGACTCTTGATCGCAGTTCAGGTCTTGATCTCAGGGTCATGAGTTCAAGCCCTGCACTGGGCTCCACCCTGGACATGAAGCCTACTTTAAAACAAAAAAACCCCCTACACCTCCCAAAAAACCCGAGGCCCAACTAGACTAACTTTCCTGTGGCCACAGAGCAAACTTATGGTAGGACTATTCCGGAACTAGAATTCAAAGTGCCTGTCTCTGAGCTAAAGGCTCTTTCTAGAACCTGTTCCTTATTCAAACCAAATATATTGCAGCCACCTCTCATCCTGAGATATTCCTTCAAAGAGTAGCAACCCTACCCTCTGGTGGAATTTCTCAAAAAACAGTCTAGGTCCTTGCCTCTAGATAACTGACCCACTCCTTTCCTGTTGCTCAGGAGATCCTACAGCCCCCTCCAAGCTGCATCAGTTCTCCATCAGGTCACCCCCCAAATTATGTCAATTAACGTGCTGGAGCACAGCCTCTCCCAGATTTCAGTAAGGCTCACTCCTGCCTTTCCCACTCCTGGTTCTTACCTGACGGCTCTGCAGGGACTTGCAGGCAGACAGGAACTCCTGGGTCCGATCCCGGCAGGACATGGTGTTGGGAGGGGGAGGGACCAGGGTCACTGGGGGGGGCAGAGGGGCGATGTCGCTGCTGCTACTGCCAGCAGTTGCAGGGGACAGGACCTGTGTCTTTGAGAGACCCAGGTAGACACCCTGATCCGTGTTCTTAGACCCGTAGCGTTTCCGCGGGATCATTGAGACGCATAACCTCGGACTGTTGTGGAGGGGAGAGTGTCATTCCCCAGGCAGCCTCCTTCCCCGCAAATCCCACGCCCCCCCCCCCCCCAGTAAATTCTCGGGCCCCTTCTGCACTTGGCACGGGCTTTCGCGCCCAAAGCCACCCGCAGATCCTGGGGCCGGCTCACGGCGGGCAGGGCTCCGCTCTCCCGCCCGATCCGTCCCGCTCCTCAGACTCTACCAACTTGGCTCCGGCGGCCAGAGCGCGGGCCGGGGGCCGTGAAGCGGGGGCAGGGCCAGAGGCAGGTCCCGTGGCCCCGAGGCCCCAGCCCGACCTGTGCAACTGCCCCAGGCCTTAACCAGGCCCTCTCGTATCCGCGGATCCCTTCGACTCCTAAGGGAGAAACGGTGACGGACCCCCCTGAGGGGTACACACTTCGGTGGGCGGAGGGGGGGGAAAAAAAAATCTCTGGGTGTTTATTTGAAACAGGAAGTCCCACCCCCGCCCAAGTACCGCCTTCTGGAGGACTGGAATCACTGATTAGCTAATGCCGACGTCTTTCTCAACAGGGGCTTTCCTGATTGGACGGCGAAGTATTCCCTCACCCGAGCCGGGCCGGCAGGACTTGCCCGCTCGCCCCAGGTTCCCTTCCCCCCCCGTCGCCGCCCCCGGAACGCCGCTGCCCGGAGCGGACACGGCGGCCAGACCCCTCCTAGAGCGAGTCCTACCTCCTCTCTGCCGCCTGCCGCCGCCACCACTGCCACAGTCCCCCGGATGCTCACCGCCTCCTCCCCAAGCGCTGTAGCCGCCGAAATCCGACCAAAGTAGAAGCCGCCACGTCACCCCCACATAACCCCACCCCCGGGTGACGAGAGGGCGGTGCCACGCCTTTCGGAGCACAGCGGCCCGAGAGACACGCCCTCCCACCCAAACGCCAGAGCGACTCCGTCCTCCCATTGGCTCGGCCGCCCGTAACCCCGCCCCCCGAGGAGGAAGAGCCGGGGCCCAGGGGGCTGGGTCAGCCCCGGGGAGGAGCCTTAAAGAGCCCGCACCTCCGCGGTGCCCGCGTCGGTGTGCCCAGAACCGGCAGCGGAGGCGCTTGCACTCGGGCAGGTACACGTTAGAAACTTTATTCTCTGGAGGCTGGGGCAGACTGAGAGCAGGGCACCTGAAGGTCACCCCTTCTCCGGCTCCTCCAGGATCCCCTCCCGGTTGCTCTCCTGTAACCCCTGCTTTTGATTCTGGGCTGATTGCCTCTTGTTTGACCCCCGACGGCTGAACAGGGATAGCCGCCGCCACAGCACGGTGATCAAAAGGCTTTCATTCGACCTGCGATTCCGGCCGTCCTGCGGGTCCTCATCGAAGCCTGCGGGGATGACGAGGCCACTGAGCTCTGCTCTACCCTCCCCGGTCCAACCTCCTGCGGTCCCGGTCCGGGCAGCCCCTTCTCCCGCTCCCCGGGCCCCGTTGGTGTGTCTTGGGTCCCACCTTCGCCTTCCTCTGACTCGGCCTCCTTGGCCGGCTCATCAGAGGTCTGAAAGTCCTTGTCTTGGCAGCAGCCCATGGCCCCGAGCGGCCCCGAACTCCGTGCCACCCTCGCCAGCCCGCCAGGCTCCCGGCCTGGCTTTTGTGACGTCAGATATCCCACTGCACCAGCGCTGGGAGCAGCCACCCCTTTTTCCTTTCTCCCATCACAAAAGGCTCAGGGTCATGGTGGGTGCTGAGATGTTTATTTACCAAGTGAGCACAGGCTCTTCAGGGGCTGGTGGACCCAGGCCGCTTCTTTTTTCTCCGTCTAGTTTGGAGAGCCCCTTGGGTCGGCTCCAAATCAGGGAGCTTCCGCTTGGCAGCTGCCTCCAAGGAGGCCCAAAGTTCATCTGTCTCTGTGTCTTCTGGGAGCGCCTTTTTGGCCTCTTGGGGCTCTTGGGGCTCATCCTGGTGAGTGGAAGAAAACTTGGGGGAATCAGGGGCACAGTAACAGATGCAGAGGGAAGGAGGATCTGGCTGGGAAATAATCGCTTTTATTTCCTGCTCCCGGACACTATTCCCATCCATGCTCCTATATCAACCCTTGGCAGTAACCCTGTCAGGATTATAACTATTGTTTGTTTGTTTGTTTAAGATTTTATTTATTTATTTGACAGTGAGAGAGAGGGAGCGCACATAAGTAGGGGTGCAGCAGGCAGAGGGAGAGGGAGAAGCAGGCTCCCCGCTGAGCAGAGAGCCTGATGTGGGGCTCGATCCCAGCACCCTGGGATCACGACCCGAGCTGAAGGCAGACGCTTAACCGACTGAGCTACCCAGGCGCCCCAGGATTACAACTATTAACACCCCTCGGAGAAGTTTAGTAACTTGACAGAGAGTTCCAGGTCTGTGTTCCAGCCGCTGCTTTTTTCTCTCCCCAGGGAAATGCTCACATCTGTGCCCTTGCTCCCACCATTCCCAGACCCAACTGCTTACCTCCCAGTTATCACTGCCTGACAAGAGAAGGCAGTTCAGTTGAGACTTGAGATAAACCTGCAAAAGATCAGGGGCCTTAAGGAGCCAAGCACACTGAAACAGAAACACGGATGGGGAGACATGAGGCAGCCAACTCTCACCTTATGCTCCAGGCCCCGTGGATTCCGGATCCTGTGTACCCTCAAGACTCTGTCCAAGCCACAGGAGGCTAGTAGGGGCTTTGAAGGGTGGCACTGTAATCCTCGGACACTGCCTGCCAGCCCCTTCAGACAGCCCAGGAGGCGCCCTGGAGAAGGGGCGCGGGGGGGGGGGGGGGGGCCAGCCCGAGGGGGCCCGCCAGCAACCATTAAATGTTTCTTTTTTTTTTTTTTTTTTTTAACAGAGAGAAAGAGAGAGAGAGTGAGTGCTTGTGTACAGGAGGGGTGGAGAGAGAGAGAGAATCTTAGACAGACTCCATGTCCAGTGTGGAGCCCATTCTGGGGCTTGATCTCACAACCCTGAGATAATGACCTGAGCCGAAATCAAGAGTTGGACGCTTAACCAAATGAGCCACCCAGGCGCCCCAATTGTTTACTATCTCAATCACTTTATGTTTCAATATTTATTCTTCAACGTAACGCCGGGACAGGAGTTATCATTGGTATCTCCATTTTACATGGTAAGGAGCTAGAAGTCACAAGGAGCTGAAGTAACTTGTCTAAGATCCCATAGCTTCTGGTGAAACCAGGATTTGAACCCAGGCAACAGGCACCTGAATGAGGGCTCAACCACTCCCCTGCACCCCGTCGGATGGCATCCTGCCTTTCCTCCCATGCCCTGCCCTCCTGCAAGGCTCCCTGGCCCGCTCACCTTGCCGAAGGTCAATCTCTGCCAGCTGCCCGTGAGTGTTCCCCACGATCACTGAACTACGGAGGGGGCCAGAGGCGGGTGCGGTCAGCAGGGGCCTCCTGGAGTCCTCTCTGAGCCGCCCCCCCCTTGTCCTCGCAACACTTACTTGGCTCCAGGAGTGAGGGTCATGGCTGTAAGCGGGTACTCTCCATAGGTGGCCTCCAGGACTGGCCGGCGCTGGGGGGAGGCTGGATCATAGACACGGATCTGGAAAACACCGAGGCATCACAAGGGCAGCCCACCCCCCCGGCTTCTCCACATCTTTACCCCCTCCTTCACACACCGCTTTCTTGTTTATGACCGACTCTTAGAGAAACTTTCTCATCTGAAATGTACCCCCTCTTTTCTGAGTGTTAGGGAGGAGCGGGTAGAGGAGATCTGCTTAGGAGCATGAATGGTCCTCATGTGTGAGCATTCCATCCCTCCAGACTCCCACCTTGGGATGAAAAAGCAAGCCAGTCCAACTGTCAGAGAGTACTGCATTTCAGAGAAATTTAGCCCGAACAACAGAGGAGAGAGGAAGCCCTCAGGGTGTGTTTTGAATAGAGGCATATCAGCAAGATCAGATGTCATTATGCAGGAGTAAAGGAAATGGGGCAAATATAGTGACCCAATCCTGCCTGGGTCTTAGGACTTCAAGTGAGGCCAGCTGTAAAGATCCCCAGCTGGACCCTCGCTCCCTTCCTCCCTCCTATAAAATAGCCGAGGAGCTAAGGCTGGAGAGGAAAGGGTCAGGCCTGGGTCCCAAAGCAAATCAGAGGCTGCATCAAGACCAGAACCCAGTTCTCTTGACACCCAGTGTCCTCTCATCACACCTGTACGCTGTGCTCCTACTGTGAAAGGGGCACTCTATTCTCTCCTCCCTTCCAGGTGGGAAGCAAAGGAAGGCTCACAGTCCAGAACACTCATCCAAGGATGCATTAAAAGGTCACTGGCTCAGCCACAGGGCTGGGACGGATGGAGGAAATGCTTCCTCTAACTCAGGGACAGAGCCTGGGGAGAAGGGCAGCTGTGCCAAACAATGAGGACTGAGCCTGTGCAGGAAGGCTGTTTCTCCAAGAGGCTGCTGCAGCCCAGGAGGGGTGAGATGGTGCCTCACCTGGTGGTACCCTGTGCAGGTGACAAGCTTCTGAGACCCAGGGAGGAACTGTATGTCCTGATCCCAGATGGGAACCCGCAGGTCAAGCCAGTCATTCCGTACCTGGTGGGGGGTGGATAGATGGGGGACAGGTTGTGGGAGGCTCACAGGCTTTTCCTTCAGCCCGTCAGCAACATCCCCTAAAGCCCATCTGGTCTCTGACTCAGTCAGTGGCCTCAGCCTCCCTGGACCTCAGCCCCAGCCCCTCCCACCCCTGTCACTTACATTCTTGGCCCTGAACACAGGCTCCTCAGACCCCTGTAGGTCCCACACCTTCAAAGCATTCTCTTTCCCACCCGTGGCAACCATGTGGGGGTGTGCCGGGTCTTGGCGCATCCTACACACCCCAGGACCCACACTCAGTTCCAGGAGCTGAAAAGAACAGGAGATGAGAGGGGAGACGAGAAGCAGTTCCAGAGTCTTTAAATCTCTTCCCCCAAAGCCCTCACTTGGTTCCTACCCTGGCCCCCATCTTCCCCAACCATCACCAGCAAGGCAGGGGAGCCTTACTGGGTCAAAGGATGCCTCTTTGTCATTGTTGTGCCAGACGTGGATAATCCCAGATTCCACACATGTGATAAGGGTGCTGCAGGCAGAGGGAGGACAGAGTTAGGTTTAAAAAAAAAAAAAAGTGTAAAAGTCTTCTCCAGGCCCCAGTCGACCCACCCCCAGATTCACATTAACGAGACTTTCTCCTTTCAGGTCTGTTACTTAATATCCTCGATGGGGGGGAGGGGTTACCAGTTTTGGAAGTGAGGAGATTGAAGCTCTGAGAAATGACAAGATTTGCCCACACAACTAAACGTCAGAACCAGAGCTGGAAATCAAGTCTGTGATACTCCAAAGCAGAGTACCTTTACTATTCCACAGCTGGGGGCACCTGGCCCTGCTGGTCTTTCTCAATCTTGAGCGGATCACCAGGAGTCAGGATCAGTAGCTATGAAAGGACTGAAGTGGGACTGGTCTAAATTTAGGGTCTGGCCAAGGTCAAACACCAGCTTCTTCTCTCCAGTTCCCAGTTCAGGGTTCCAGACACTAAATGTCGATCCGTCCCTCAAAGTACACACCCCTCCCATGAAGCCCAAGCAAGGCTCTCCCAGGATGTGTAGAGCCCGAGCCTATGTTCTTTCTCACATCTGCCCACCTTCTCCACCTCGGTTCAGGCTGTGTTGTTTGCTTGGGCTGTGGCGACAGCCTCCCAACTGCTCTTTCCAATCCATTCTCCACACCCCTCCTTGCTCAAAACCCAATACCCCCCACCACCTGCCAATCACAAGTGCAAATCTCTCAGCCTGGCTCTGAAAGCCCTTTACATATAATCCCTACCTATCTTGTCCATCTTGTATTAAAATGCATCCTTGGCTTCAACCCCTAAATGCTGTTTATCTTTCCCAAAATATGGTGCAGCCTGACACCAATCCTTGGCCTCTGCCCAGGCAGTAGCCTCTTTCTAGAATGCACTTACCCCTTTCTCCTCCTGTCAAAATTCTGCCCATCCTGCATGGCCCAGTACAAATGTCTCACCCACAGACACTTCTAGATCTCACTTGTCGGAACACCACCAAATCTACACAGCCTATTCACAGCCTTCTCCATCTTTGAAGGAAAGCTAGGCCAGTTACCTAAACCGCTAGCACGTTCCTATCCTTTACTTTGGGAACTTCACCATATTGCTGGTGATTGTAGGGTCAGTTTTCAAACACACTCTAAACTATTAAATGACTTGCTCAGGGTCATCCAAAACGCTGTGGAGCCAGGATGCAAAACCCTTGCGGATGCAAACTCCATGAAGGTAGGTACTTCATGTGTCTGGTTTACCTGCAGCCTTTGCATTTCGCCCAATGCCTGTTACTCAGCAGGTGTTCAATAAATGCTTGTTATAGGCAGGACACAGGTCCCTGTCACGCAGCCCCGGCCCGTGTCACTATGGGTTGATCATTATTCGGCCTTCCTGAGGGAGCCTCCACGCTCTCCCCGCGACCTGAGCGTTCAGCGACGTGCTCAGTCTTACCCGTCGACCTGGGCGAGACCTCGGAACGTGCCCTCCCCGCCAGGGCAGTGCTTCTGGCCCTGGAATCGGCCCTCCTCGGTGCTGAAGTACCTCACCGTTCTGTCGGCGCAACCCACCAGGATCTGCGGGCAAAGGAGAGCAGGATGGAGATCAAAGCGAGGCTGCCGCACCTTGGCCCCCCAGCTCGGGACCGAACAGCGGCCGCTCACCTGAGTCTCGCCGCCCGCGCCCCAGCACAGGGCGCTCACCGCCTCCTCGCGCCGCGGCTGTTCTGCCGCCGTGAAGTTCGCCGCCTGTTTGCGCTGAAGGTTCACCCCTGCGGGAGGCGGGTGTCAGTCGCGCCGCAGTCGCGAGCGGGGGATACCCCCCCCCACTTCCCGACGCCGGGCCCAGCCACCAACCTTTCAGGATCCCGGTCTCGGTGCCCACCCACACATGGTTCCAGCGTGCCCCAGCAGCCGCCATAGCGGAGCGCCGCAGCCCACGGCGCGTACTTCCGGCGCAGTGTTGGCGTCACCAGCGCGCGCCGAGCCCCATCGGGAGGAACGCCCTCTCCTGGAGTTTAAGGAGCCGGAAGGAAAGAACCTGGCTGGTTCCGTGCGAAGAGTTTGCGACTTTTGATCTCGGGGTCTCGAGTTTGAGCCCCCAGGTTGGGTGTAGAGATCACTCAAAAACAAACAAACAAAAAGCTGGAAGAGTAAAGATCCCCTAACTTCGCCAGTTGGTTTTGCTTTACGAAGACGAAATCTGGAGATAACTTGTGATCTGAAGAGTAACTTGACAGTTTTTTGCACTTGGAGTGGAAGGCATCCTAACCGGACCGCGTCGCCTGAAGCCAGACCTAGTCCGTCTCCCGGCTCCGAAGCATCATGTACATCTTGTTTTCTGTACAAGTCAAGAAAGAAGAGCGCACTTCAGAAACAATTCAAATCACTAATGAGGCTCATGGTTTCAACCTCGATGTATAAAAGACACAAAAGGAAGAAATATGGGGAAATTGAAATCTTAAAACAGAAATCTGCAAAGTGGAGGTAGGGGCGTCGTTTTTCTTTCCTCACATTGAGGTTTGGTGATGGTAAAACTCAGCTCCAACTGAGAGTAGAAATCTGCAAAATTAAAACTATTTCTCCCAGGGACAAACTGCTTCTTTACAATGTTATAACAGCCCCTTCTTTGAGTGACTGTTTCCTCACAGAGATTTTTGTTCTCTGAAATTAGAGAACCAGAAACCGTTTGAAATTGTATCAGTACAGAGCTGCTGGTGAGAGTTCTGAGCATCACATTCCACATTTATCTTAACGTTGTATTACCAAGGAAACAAGCGCCCTGGGTCTACTTCACAGTCTACCCCTGATACTCACCTCTTTGCGCCCCCCGCCCCCGCAGCCCTACTTTGTATTGAGCCTATCACGTTAAATTAAACCTAAATCCCCCCCTTACCTTTAACACCCTACATTTAAATCCTTTATTTTGTGAGACATCCTCTGTTGGACGATTTCTCTCATTGTCAGGTCGGGGACACACCTGGGGCTTAGGCTAGACGAGGCGACCCAGTGGTCTCCAGGGGTAAAACGAAGACGTAAGGAAAGGCAAATGAAGTACTCCGCCCCCCGCCCCAAACGCCATCAGGTAATTTATGAATCTTATACTTTTTCTAAACGTAGAATAATGCCTGTGCGTAAAAAGGAAGACCAAGCTGCGGCTTCTTCCACTTCGGATTGAGAAGGTCCCCTTCGTCATAACTGTCCCTCGGCGAGAACGCGTGACAACGCATCAAATATAACAAGAAAATACCAACTTAAAAGGGTGGGGAAGTCATGAGTAACACTCATCTTGTAGTCAACCTGTATTGTTTATCTTACATTTCTTAGTCCTATCAAGCTTTCGCGGGCTCTGTACTATAAGCAGTCTTCCATAAAATTAACCTAAGAAAACAATAATACAGGAAGTGAAAAAATTCTTTGTGCTTTCGTATTAATGAAAAATCACAGAGGAGCACAACCCATTAATCTTTCGTCTGAACCTCGCACAAAATAAAAACGAAAAATTAAAAAAAAAAAAACCAAACACCAAGTTCTTATTTTGGAACACCATTTATTCCCCCAAAGGGGTGGTGCACCGTTCCTGGAAGTACTGCAATACCAGGTCGATGCGTGGAGTGGACGGAGCAAGCTCCTATTCCATCTCCTAATCCCAAAAATCCATTTAATATATTGTCCTCGGATAGAGGACGTATCAGATATTAAACTGATAAGAACAGATACTACACTTGATCTTAGCCAAAAGGCCGAGAAGCGATACCAAAAAGTTGGCTTGCCGGCAACCCTTACCCTTGGGATAGCTTTTACGGTAGTGGTGATTTTGGTGGCCTAATGATTAGATTACTTTGCAATGTGAAGTTCCTCTACAATTCAATTTCCCATTATTCTTACTTCATAATAATAGCTAGACTTTAAAAAAAAGCCTTAAAATTTGTTCTTTACTTCTTTGCCTGCCTGTTCACCCTCGGTGTGCTTTACATAAGCCCGCCCCTGAACTGTTTTTACTTTCTTGGGATTGGTCCACATACAAGTCGGATTGCGATGTGGGCGTGGCCTTCCCCCCTTCCCTTCCCGCCCCACCGCGTCAGTCTGCGAGCCTGAAGGTTTTCAGGCGGTTTCCCGGGGGTGTGGGGCGGCGTCTCCTTTAGTGTGTGAATGACCGTGTGGCGGGTGCCGGCGCCCCTCTCCCGGGCCTTTATTTGGTGAGGCTGCAGCTCCCACGCACAGGCTTTGAAGAACCGGGTTGGGATCCCTGCTCCCTAGTCCGTGACTTGATGACGTGAGGCCCGTTGCTTAGACCACCGTGGGCCCTTCGCAGAGGGGAAAAGCGGCCCCGAGAAAGGCCTTGCGGACGTTCCCGATTCCTAAACCCCGGTGGGAGAGAGGGGGTGCGGCCAGCATAGATAAAACTGAAATGAAGCACTTCCTTTGTAGGCTTAAGGCAAAGACAGCTGTATGAAGGGGTTTGAGATCAGGCCGGGGCTGAGAAGGAACTTGGGGTCCCGTCTTCTTGGAAACTCTATTAATGGAAATGTGGAATGTTCTGTCCGAAACCTCCTTAACAAGCTCTACACCCGGGCTGGAAATAGAGGCCGAGTGTCTGTGTCAAAGTGACCGGGTGGGAACTTCCGTTCTCACTGAGAGGCTTTTAATTAGCAAAATGTCTGGGATCGATGATTTTAGAGAACAGGGTTCTCAGCAGTGTGTCCCCGATGTTACTAAACAGGGGCAGTTTCTACAGGTCCCCATAAGTAAACCCAGGGCCTCCAGGGAGGGGCTGAATTAAGAGGGCGTGGCCAGCAGAACAGTGCCCCCAACCCAGAGGCCCAGGTCCTAATTCTCACAACCTCGCAATGTATTACCTTGCAGGGCAAAAAGTACTCTGCAGATATGGTTAAGTTAGGGTTTGGGGAAGGAGAGGTTATCCTGGATTATCTGGTGGGCACCTGTGATCACAAAGGTCCTTATCAGGGCTAGAGGGACGCAGGAGCCACCAGCGTCAGAGTGATGCGGCATGCAAAAGATGGATGAGCCATTGCTGGCTTTGAAGATGGGGGGGGTCATCAGATGGATGTGGGTGGCCTTCTAGAAGCTGGAAAAGGCAAGGAAACATTTTTTTTTTAAGATTTTATTTATTTATTTGAGAGAGAAAGAATGAGACAGAGAGAGCATGAGAGGGGGGAGGGTCAGAGGGAGAAGCAGACTCCTGGCCAAGCAGAGAGTCTGATGCAGGACTCAGTCCTAGGACTCTAGGATCATGACCTGAGCCGAAGGCAGGCGCTTAACCAACTGAGCCACCCAGGCACCCAAGGAAACAGATTCTTCCTTAGAGCCTCCAGAACAGAATGCAGCCCTGCCAACACAGCTTGATTTTAGCCCAGTGAGACCCGTTTTGGACACCTGACTTCCAAGACTGCAAGATAAGAAGTTGTTTTGTTTTAAGCCACTGAGTTTGTGGTAATTTGTTAGAACGGCAGTAAAAACATACAGGGGCAAAAGCAAAACTTCATTTCTTTCAATCTCAACCTTCTCCAAATTCTGCAAGACCCAACCTTGGGCAGACCACAGCCCCCTAGCTGAGCAGCCTTCACCTTCTGCCCAGGCTACAGCCAAGGGGTCCAGACTGCAGATTTGGGGCTGGGGGTAGTTCCCTAGGTGGGGCTGCAGCAGCCCTGTTCCTCCTCTGAAGCCAAAGCAAGTGGGGAGTGGCTCCTTCACTCTCAGTCTGCTGTTATCCCTGCCTCTTCCTATCCAAGTACGGGACACTGATAGTGCAGGTGCCATAAAAACTTAGAATTAGGGGTGCCTGGGTGGCTCAGTTGGTTAAACGTCTGCCTTCGGCTCAGGTCATGATCTCAGGGTTGTGGGATCAAGCTCCCTGTCAGGCTCCCTGCTCAGTGGGGAGCCTGCTTCTCCCTCTCCCTCCCCCTACTTGTGCGCGATCTCTCTCTTTGTCAGATAAATAAATAAAATCTTAAAAAACAAAAACAAAAACGTAGAATTACATTTGTTCCTGGGAGGCTATTTGTCCATTTGTTTATGCTTATTGAGCACACACTCTACAATGATAAAATCAGGCATGGCCCTTGCCTTCATGACGTTCATAGTCTACTGGGGAAAACCGGGAGAAGAATCCTGGGGTCCTCCAGGCAAGAGCTGGTGGGGACCCGGGCAGGGGTGGCTCTATGGCAGAGGTGGAGGGAAGTGGGGGAGTTCACAGAGAATCACTGGCTTTGATGACAGGAAAAGCGAGGCACACATGAGGGGTCCCCGAGGCCCTGTGTGCAGGCCCATGCCAGGGTTGGCCGGGGGAGCACTGCCCCTGACTTAAGGCTGGTTCCACCTGGCCCACTTTCCTGTGGCGACTCTGGGGTGGATTTGGGCAGCTCCTGGGCAAGAAGCACCAGCTCTCCTCTGGGCCACCAGTTTCACCCTGTCTGCTAATGTGTATCAGCCCCCTGGCTCTCTAGAAATTTGAACGTACACTTTCCGCTGAAAGGCTCTCATCCGGTGCCTGGGCTTTCTATGCCCCAGTGGCAGCTGATTCCCTGTCTCCAGCCTCACCGGTCAGTAGTGCCAGGCACCATTCCAAGTGCTTTATATGTTTTAACAACCTTAAGAGAGAAGTAGTCACTATCATCTTTCTTCTCTAACAGGTGGGGAAACTGAGCCACAGCAGGTTAGGTGACTTTTTTTTTTTTTTAAGATTTTATTTATTTATTTGAGAGAGAGAATGAGAGAGAGAGAGCACATGAGAGGGGGGAGGGTCAGAGGAAGAAGCAGACCCCCTGCTGAGCAAGGAGCCCGATATGGGACTCGATCCCGGGACTCCAGGATCATGACCTGAGCCAAAGGCAGTCGCTTAAACGACTGAGCTACCCAGGCGCCCGGTTAGGTGACTTTCTTAAAGTCACACAGCTGGTAAGTGGCAGGGACGCCAAACTCAGCCACCTGGCCTTGGAGCCCCCATTCCTAAAGTCTATGCCCTACCACCTTTGCTGGGCTCTCTCCCTGGATGTCCGGGAGGCATTTCAGACTCACTCTATCCAAAATGGTTCTGTGTCCCCACTGAAACATCCTTCATGCTCCCTTCATCTCACTCCTACATTCGTCAGCTTGGCCTGTTGCTTCTACTCCAAAATACATTCTGAATGACTCCGTTTCCTTCCCTGGGCTGTTCCTCAGCCTCCACATCTCGCCACCTCCTCTTTCCCATCTTAGGTCAAATGTCACCTCCTCCAAGATGCCTTCCCTGGCCACCTTCTCACCAAATCAGAGAGTCTTGTTCTCTGCCACCATTTCTCATAAATCTCAGGGTGTCTGCATTTAGCACTACTGGCATTTTGGGCTGAATAATTCACTGAGGAGTGGTAGAGAGGGAGCTGTGCATTGTAGGGTCTCCCCACCGGATGCCGTAGTATAGCACCCCCAAAGCTGTGACAATCAAAAATGTCTCCAGGGATTGCTAAGTGTGGTCTGGGGAGGGGAGGCAAAATCACCCCTGGTTGAAAACCACAGTGCAATTTCAAATATCTTATGTATTGGCTGTCTTATTTTCCCTTTCCCTCTTCCTGTAGAAAATAACCAGACAGCAGTCAACAAAGGCAAGAGCAAGGCCATGGCTCTTCTGAGGAGTACACTGCGAGGTTCAGGACAGAGCAGCCTGTCAGTGGGTGGGGAGATAAGGGATTGGGTGTAGCAGACCTGAGCAGGTCAGGGAATCAAAGGTCTCAGTGTCCAGTTGGGTTTCAGGTAAGTAGGTCAAGGGGTGAGCAGATGCCCCTGAAGCTCAGGGGAGAGGTCTGAGGCATCGGGAACAGGGGGAGCCAGGCCTCAATCATTCCAGCACTCTTCCCCATTTCTCCACATTGTCTGTTATTTCTTTCATCTTTTAGCCAAAGTAGCCATCGACTTGGACCTGAATTTGAATTCATTTGCCCAATGGTGAAATTAGTGCTCCTGGAAGGTTTCATTGTCAACCAGACTCTTCTGTTGAATATTGCCTGGCTCCTGTGCCAGCTTAGACCCAGCTTTGGTTCCATCACCTGCTTGCTAAACTTCCCTAGGCTGGATTAGATCAGCAGTGTCCTGGAGACTCCCAGAGAAAACAGCCTGGCCTAATGGTTAAGCACCTAGGACTTTTAACTATCGACCCCCCCTCCCCTGCTCTTCTAGCTCTGTGATAGCAGGCAAGGTCCTTGTCTCCTTGTGGGATCCCTCCTCCAGCCGAGGATACTTGTGGCACCTACCTCCCGTGGTTAGTCGGGGGAGAGGTCCTGCACATAGGGGCTGGTCTAAAAGCCCCACACTTGCTTGTAGTTGTCAGTCTCAGTTCCACCTGACCTCTTTGTGGCTTTAACACAATTCATCTGGTATTTCCAGATTAGCACTCTGCCGACTGTCCCACTGCTTGCGGAACCTCATTGTGGGTTTCTAGTGCTCCTCCCCACGTTTCTCGCCCCCCCCCCCCACCGCTTTAAAACTGGTCCTCCTTCAGGGTACTTGCATGTTTTTTTCTTATGCAACCCATTTTCATAGCTGAATTACCGTTACTGACAGCTCTCAGATCTGCATAGTTACCATTTAATGAGCAAAAAATCCACATTTTTTTTTAAAGATTTTGAGGTGGGGGGGAGAGGGAGAGAGAGAGAGAAAGTGAGAGCGAGCTCGCACAAGCAGGGGGAGGGGCAGAGGAAAAAGCAGGATCCCCGTTGAGCAGGGAGCCAGACAAATTGGGGCTCAATTCCAGGACTCTGGGATCATGATCTGAGCTGAAGGCAGATGCTTAACTGAGCCTCCCAAGCACCCCAAATGCATGTTCTTTAAATTAAGTTGCCTTATAGTTTTTAAAAATGATTTTATTTTATTTTATTTTTTAAAGATTTTATTTATTTGCGAGAGAGAATGAAAGACAGCATGAGAGGGAAGAGGGTCAGAGGGAGAAGCAGACCCCCTGCTGAGCAGGGAGCCCGATGTGGGACTCGATCCCGGGACTCCAGGATCATGACCTGAGCCGAAGGCAGTCGCTTAACCAACTGAGCCACCCAGGTGCCCAAAAATGATTTTATTTTTTAAAAAAGATTTTATTTGAGGCTGCAGGCGGGGAGGTAGAGGGTGAGGGAGAGTCTCAAGCAGATTCCCATGCAGAGCGCACAGCCCAGAGCCCCAAGCAGGGCAGATCCCAGGATCCCAAGACCAGGACCCAAGCCAAAACCAAGAGCCGGACACTCAACCGACTGAGCCACCCAGGAGCCCCTAAGTTGCCCTATAGTTCTGACATAATATGCATACTTTAAATTTTACATATGGATGGGAATCCCATTTTGAGCAACAGAAGAATGTTCACTATAAAAACTACTTATGTCAGGGCACCTGGGTGGCTCAGTCGTTAAGCATCTGCTTTCAGCTCAGTTCATGATCCCAGGGTCCTGGGATAGAGCCCTCCATTGGGCTCCCTGCTCCACGGGAAGCCTGCTTCTCCCTCTCCCACTCCCCTTGCTTGTGTTCCCTCTCGCGTTGTGTCTCTGTCAAATAAAATCTTAAAAAAAACCAAACCGGGGCGCCTGGGTGGCTCAGTCGTTGGGCGTCTGCCTTCGGCTCGGGTCATGATCCCGGCGTCCTGGGATCGAGCCCCACATCGGGCTCTCTGCTCTGCGGGAAGCCTGCTTCTCCCTCTCCCATTCCCCCTGCTTGTGTTCCCTCTCTCGCTGTGTCTCTCTCTGTCAAATAAATAAATAAAATCTTAAAAAAAAAAAAAAAACCAAACCTACTTATGTCAACCAGAATTGCCTGGTGGGATAGGGATGGGGATAAGTTGTTCACTAAGTGTGAAGATTTGAGCCTCCAGGTGAGGCAACTGTTTAACTGCTCTAAAGATTAAGCATTGATCGGGCGCCTGGGTGGCTCAGTTAGTTAAGCGACTGCCTTCGGCTCAGGTCATGATCCTGGAGTCCCGGGATCGAGTCCCGCATCGGGCTCCCTGCTCGGCAGGGAGTCTGCTTCTCCCTCTGACCTTCCCCCCTCTCATGTGCTCTCTCTCTCTCAAATAAATGAATAAATAAAATCTTAAAAAAAAAAAAAAAAAGATTAAGCATTGACCTATGCACACAAAGGTCACCCCAGACAGTGCTTCTACTTTGACTTCCTTTACTGTCCTTCATCCCCAAAGCCAGCTTGCCTAGGGACAATTAAAAAGATTTGGGGGCACCTGGGTGGCTCAGTCAGGTCTTGGGGTCCTGGGATCCAGGTTCTGTTGGGCTCTATGCCCAGTGGGGAATCTGCTTGGATTCTCTCCCCCTCCTGCCCCGCACACTAAAATGTAGCTCTAAAAAATAAAAAGCATTGAAATTACCAGATTTGTGTGGGGACAGGGAGCCCATCTTAATGATCTTAACTCCACTGCCTAAATTTATGTCCAGATACAATGACACATGGAGACAGATGGATATTCATTGCAAATCACATTCATGTAGGTGTTCACAGAGCACCCCTAACTGATGTCCTAAGTGAGTAAGTTCTACTTTCCCACTGAGAGAACAAATGGAAGGAGGGAAGCCTGGGTGGCTCAGTTAAACATCTGCCTTCGACTCAGGTAATGATCCCAGGGTTCTGGGATCTAGCTCCCTGCTCAGCAGGGATTCTGCTTCTCCCACTCCCTCTGCCCCTCTCCTGGGCTGTGCTTTCTCTCTCAAATAAAATCTTAAAAAAAAAAAAAAAAAGGAAGGCAGACAAACACAAGCAGGGTCATTCCAATCAAAGTATATTTACACCAACAGCATAAACTGACAATGATTAGCCAAGGTAGGCCTTTTAGCAGTTGACTTGTAAGTAGGCTCCATGCCCAGTGTGAAGCCCAATGCAGGGCTTGAACTCATGACCCTGAGACATCAAGTTGGATGCCTACCTGACTGAACTACCCAGGGGCCCCCAGCAGTGACTTTTGAGCTTAAGAGTCCCTGAATGAGTCACTTCCATGAAAGAGTGCAGACCATTCCAGAAAAAGAATGTAGAGACCCAGAGGTTCACTATAGGAACAGAAACTCAAGGGTTGTAGGCCTGATTCTACAGAAAAAGCAGACTCCACAGAAACCATGTTGAAGTTTCATGGGCAGAAAAGGGCAGTGAAACACCAAAATCGGACAGCCACTTTTTTTTGAGTCTAAGGGATCCTTGATGGTCATACTCCAGCCTCCTAGTGCCTTCAGCCAAGCCTGCTAAAGTTATCCCCAAACCCCAGCAGACATTTCACACAGTGAGGCACATGGCAGGTGGTGGTGAACCTTAGGAGATCTACTGAGGCTCCTTGAACACTGCTTCCCCGAGTTGGACAGCAGTAGGCAACCTGCCACACTAAATAGAACAATGCTGACAAGGGCAAATTCCCCAGGATTATTTCCTTCTGCCCACCTGGACACTCAAACACATGAACCACAATGAAGGTTAAACTTTTATTTAGAAAGGCTGAAACAATTGTATGCTAATTTCCACAGCTAGGTTGTACAAAAAATGACCTGAAGACTTCCTTTTGGTATCCCTGAAGAACTGGATTCCTGTATAGGAAAGAAAGGGAAAAAAAAAGTGAGCCTCCTTATTATTCTGTTGAGTTTATAAGGGGCTACCCTTTAAACTAGTTCACGTTAAAAAGCTTGTTTCCAAGTATACTTTTCTGTTTATCTTAGTCTATTAGATATTAAACACCAATATTTGAACAAATGCATACCTGTGATATGGGCCTTGTTCTTTTTTCACACCTGGAACACAAATATACAATCGACTTCAGCAAGTGATTTATTCCCTTTCCCATATTTAGAAATCCTTTATGATCCCTCAGACAGTTCCTTCTGGAACAAGCTTCCTCTTTTCCCCCAGCCAGCCCCAGTGGGTTCACCTTTACAGGCTCTGAGACTAGGACAGGAAGTAAGACATGTGACTGTTTCTTCACTGGGAGTTCCAGTTTGGGCTACCCTGCACCACCTAGATTTACTCACCTGACTTCAGACTGGAGCTAAGCAGAAAAACGGCTGAGGGTTCCTGCAGAAGATTGAGAACTAAGCCTCTCAAACATCTCTGGTCCCTATTGCTGAGAGCAAAGGCACATCTGTAAAGGCTTTGTAGGTTTCAGAATGCCTATTTTACAGTAACCACCAGGTAGTCCACAGAACTTCCTATTGGCTTGAAGCCAGTTGATAAACTACTGTTGTCACTTTGTTCCAAGGCAAGCTCACAGCTCAGAAAATACCTTTCAGTCACAATGATCAGACTGGGGCGGTATTGAATTCATCACTGGTGAGGGGGAGCTTGTTGTAGGTGGTTCAGAATGGCCACAGACAAGACTCTGGAGTGAGCCAGTAAGGTCTTCTTACAGCTACCCAGACAAGTGCCACCCAACACACACACCCCCTAAAAACACCCGGCAAATTTTATATAGCAGCTAAATGATGTTACAAAGGCATTTACCTCAAATCATTCTTGGGCTCCACACAAGGCACTGGACCTGAAACGATTAAGAACAGAGTCAGTAATGCTTACGTCCAACAATAAAAGTTGTTCCTGCTTAAACTATCATTCCTAGGAAAATCAGATTTCCGAGTCTCAACAGCAAGTTATCAGCCGAACGAGATTCCATATAAGTCATCATGCATTTAGACCCTCGAAAGGGTATTTTTTTCTACCCAATATGCTCCATGAACCACATATGGAAACTCACCTTTGCACAAACAAGCAGGTTAATGGGTTAACAGCACCTAGAGAAAGACAAAAACGTAGGTGGATAAAAAGCCCTTCCACATAGCATCCCTCCACTCCTGCCTTCTCCAGTTTCTCAGATGTTCACTTATTTTCATTGTGTAGATCATAGTGAGCTAGTTTGATTCATCATGGAAACGGCCTATTTGGTGGCATGAGCCACAGACATTAATCCACTAACCTGTTAACTCTGGAGGCTTTTGGGCAGCACACAGGTACAAGCTGCTCCTGAAAGAGAAGATTACATAATTAAGTGAAGGATCTAAAACAGCCACATCCATTCTAGCTATGATTAATGGATTTAAACTAAAAAAAGCCAAGCAGATGCTATTGACAGGCATACACTGTACCTCAGACAGTTCCTTAAGAACAAATTCTCATCCTTTCTCCCAGTTAGCCCCAGTGGGTTCACCATTACTGGCTCTGAGGCTGGAACAGGGGTAAGACAGGATGCTTGCTTTCCTCACTGGCACATACTCTGGCAAGCCACAACCACTAAGGTTACAAGTACTCACCATCCTTAACGCTCTCCGAAAGCTCAATCAATGAACATCTACAAGAAATTGATCGAGAGACGCCTGGCTGGCTGAGTTGGTGGAGCATTCGACTCGAGGTCATGAGTTTGAGCCCCACGTTGGGCATGGAGCCTATGTAAAATAAAAATAAAAAAAATAAAACTGCTCAGAAGAAACAGATCAAGAAACATCACTACAAGAACCAGAAACCTATATGGGTCAATGAAATGTCTGGTCACAACAAAACACCCACAATGAAATCATCCTTTGGATAACGAATTCACATATATGCTAATCAGTACTGGGAGAAGCTACTTACTTTAAGATAGAGGAATGTGTCACCATCAGGACAACCTGCAAAAGCGGAACAAATGGTTATCTGAAAATATAAAACGGAGTAAAGTTTCTTCATTAACAGAAACTGCCATCAGAACTCTAACATGCTATTAATTGTCGCACCTCACAGAGGATCAGCATATCTATTCAAATCATCTGACAGTTGACATATGGGTGAGGGAGAGCACACCCTCACAAGAACTGTACTGTTAGGCTGCTCTCTCCCTCCACAGCAAAGTCATTACAAGAGAACAAGCTGGAAGGAGCAAAAAGGCAATGCTGCTCCACTGGCCATTTGCTCTCCTGGTTGTAGGCAAAACCAGACAACACTCCAATCCCCCATCTGAACAATTCATTACCTGTATTCACCCTGGGAGGCAGTTGGATTCCTCAGGCCTAGTGATGAGATGCTAAAACAGAAAAGGAAGGCATTATATATGTACCTAAGAATAATCACTCATAGACCCTTTAGTACTCTTGGCCCACTTCTCAGTAGGAAGATGACATCACTTTAAGTTCAGCCATATGCTTGTCTTTTTTTATGTTCATCATGGAGTGGTCAGCACAATTTGAACAAGAACAAACCCCACCTAGACACTGTGCCCACCCACACCTGCGGAAATCACTGCCTACCCACCTGCAGCATTACCGTGATACCTAGTTTGCACGACAGGTCTTGTCCCATCCTCCAACCTGTAAGGTCTTTTGAGCTGAACCACATCTGAAAAAAAAAAAAAAAAAAACGAGGCGCACCCTTAGTGCGCTCCCTAAGTGGAACTCTTAGTTCCACACCTTGCAGTCTGTCTCACGTCTGTGCCCTAACACCTCCGCGCTAAAACCCCAAGCGTTTGCTGCGGGATGGTGCTACTCAGAATTTTTATGTTTTCTCCACTATCCATCAGAAAGAGAGAGTTCAATTTTAAGTATCATCCCCGTAGCACATCCCACTGGACTTGCGTAAACTCCACAACGGAGGAACAGTGGTAAAGAACGGCCGTAAACACTCACCCTAACAAGTCGGCTCCTCTCCATTCTTCAGCGTTCAAAGTGCGCCCGAACCCTGCAGACGAGAGAACAGTAAATCAACATTCGTGATTTCACAATCGCTGTTTCCGGAGCTACGACTGTGTTGGACTTCGGCTATGCAAGGCCCGTCTCCTCAGAGAGTCTTATCCTCACGGAACTCAGTACAGGTCTGTGAAAAGGTTCTCATCACAGAGAGAGCCGCCGCTACGGCCCGCCATCGCCATTTTGTCCTTCACAAAGCTGCGCTGCTGCTTCGTGGATTCAAGGCTATGGCCGAGATCTTACCCTCCCCTCGCCAACCAATAAGTGCAACCTAAATGCTCAGGCGTGCTACGCTCACTTGGTTTAAGAAAATAAAACAAGGAAGATTCTACTCACCGAACGCCGCGGAAAAATGAGACCGAAGGCCTGTAGCGACATACTTAAATACCATCTCGCAGAGGCCCACGGGATTTGGGGGGGGGGGAGGTGGGACTATGGCGGGCGCAGGCGCATAAGGAGAGGGCGCGCGAGCCCGGGGAGTTGTGGGTAAAGAATTCCAGGGAAGGGGAGGGTGCCGTTCGCGCCTTCAGGAGCTGGGGCGCGAAAAAGACGCGCTTGCGCTTTAGGGAAGCGCGCGGGCGCTCCTGTCTGGCGGCGGGGCGTCTGTACCCCAGGCTTTCTCTGGGACGAGAGCGCGGAGGCCTTGGCTTAGCACCGGTGGTGGGCGACCCTCTGCCTCCGTCACCGCTGCCTGCCCCCACACCCTTCCCTGAGCACTGCCCTTACTTACATACACACTCTAAACCGGTGTGCAGGCTCCGCCTCCACGGATCCCGAACCTCCTGCAGCCTCGATCCGTGTCATCTCGGTCCCACGCCTGCCGCCCAGGCGCATTCCAGGACTGGTGCGCAGGGTCCCTGCTTAGCGGGCGGCTTGGGGGAGGTCCTTTGCATGGAGCCATTTCGGGAAAGTGAATCAGGCCGTAAGCGCTCTGCTTGAGTCTTCTGACAGGGTCTGATTTTTCCTGAGCGGCCACCTATGACCTGCTGTCTAGTCCGCTGTCGCTAGGAGCTTGGCTTGTAGTTGGGCTAATATTCGCTATCATTGGAAGCACTGTTTTAAGCACACTACACGAATTGATTAGTTATCCCAAATCCCTAGATAGCCCATTTTATAGATAAGGGACCCTAGGTGTAAAGAGTTCTTAGAGCTGCCTGCATCTCCCACCTGATCGTCAAGGTGGTTCCAGTCACCTCTAAACCGTTAAGACCAATTGGCTTGGTTCATCAGTAGTTTGCGGTAAGCACCTAGTGTACTTGCAGGTTTTAGAAACATTGCCTAAGCTCTGACTATGTGCTCCGCTGTATGACCTCACCTAATACTGCAACCCGGGGAGGAAGGTATTAAGGTAATGTTACAGATGAGGAGACTGAGGTCTAGGGAGGTTAAGTAACTTGCTGGGTATTAACCATTTAAGAGATATCAGAGGCAAGCAGTCTGCAAATCCAGGCAGTCAGATTCCATGCCCGCACTTCTGACCACTATGCTTTACTGCTCTCATCTCACAGTTCCTGCTCAAGGTAGTCAGGGAGCAGGCAAATGCACAGGAAACAAATGGAATGATCCCTGGGTCCTGTTTCTCAGTCTTTTTTTCATTATCGTCTCCTCCTCACCAGGAGCCTTAAAAAGACATTTCCCCCTCCAATCCCACTCATGAAAATTTTTTTTTTATTTTTAAAGATTTTATTTATTTATTTGAGAGAGAGAGAATGAGAGAGAGCAAGCACATGAGAGGGGGGAGGGTCAGAGGGAGAAGCAGACTCCCTGCCGAGCAGGGAGCCCAATGCGGGACTCGATCCAGGGACTCGATCCAGGGACTCCAGGATCATGACCTGAGCCGAAGGCAGTCGCTTAACCAACTGAGCCACCCAGGCGCCCCCCACTCATGAAATTTTAATACCACTGATATACTGCATATCTGCTTATGTACGGTGGCCCTTTGGTGGGCCATAAACCTCTTTAATATCTAAGATTTTTCTGCCCCTCCCCCTGCCAAACCGATTCTCACTCTTTCAGGGGCAACGTTGTCCCTATGTGTGTCCCAGGGTAACATAACAAGTATTCACAAGGAGAGAATTCCAGTTTGAATACATTTAGGGACAAATAAATTTATTTACTCAGCAAATATTAATTGCTTGTTCAAATACATGATTGAAAAGTTGTAACAAGGGGCGCCTGGGTGGCTCAGTCGTTAAGCGTCTGCCTTCGGCTCAGGTCATGATCCCAGGGTCCTGGGATCGAGCCCCACATCGGGCTCCCTGCTCCGCAGGAAGCCTGCTTCTCCCTCTCCCACTCCCCCTGCTTGTGTTCCCTCTCTAGCTGTGTCTCTCTCTGTCAAATAAATAAATAAAATATTAAAAAAAAAATTGAGCACAGGCTTGGAGCTGGAACAGAAAGGAAGTGTATGGATGTTTCCAAAAGTTGGAAAGAGGCAAGTTATTGTTTGGTGTCCTTTTGATGTTGTAAACTGGGCCAACACACCCTGGGGGTTATGTGATTTTCTAGGGAGTGTGCACTTTTGTTGGACTTCCTATTTGCTCTTGATTTGGTTATTTTATAATTCTTTGATATCCTTGTGTGACATTAACCAGTTTTATATCTACCTATGAACAAATTAATTCATATCAGCATTCTTGACGGATGGACTCTAAAATACTCCTTTCCTAGAATTTTCTTTTGAACAAGTCTTAAATCTTATTTTTTCTCTCATTAGTATGTTGCATAAAATCTTTTTTTAAAAAGGTTTTATTTATTCATTAGACAGAGCTTGCGCGCGCAGGGGAGCAGCAGAGAGAGAGGGAGAAGAAGGCTCTCCACTGATCAGGGAGCCTGATCCAGGGCTCCATCCCAGGACCCCGAGATTATGACCTGAGCTGAAGGCAGATGCTTAACCAACTGAGCCACCCAGGCACCCCTTTCCTGTGGTTTTTACAACAAATTTAATCTGGCTCCCTGGCTCTGGTTTCCTCCCTTTTAATCAATCCATTCTCTACCTTGTAGCAGAGAGATCTTTCCAAATAAAACATTTGTGGTCAAGTCTCACTTCTCAGGGGCACCTGGGTGGCTCAGTCGTTGGGCGTCTGCCTTCAGCTCAGATCATGATCCCAGGGTCCTGGGATAGAGCCCTGCATCGGGCTCCCTGTTCGGCAGGAAGCCTGCGTCTCCCTCTCCCTCTTCCCCTGCTTGTGTTCCCTCTCTGGCTGTGTCTCTCTCTGTCAAATAAATAAAATCTTTAAAAAAAAGAAAAAAGTTAAAAAAAAAAAGTCTCACTTCTCAGCTCATAATCCTTCAGTGCCCTTCCATAGTCTTTAGGCTAAAGACCAGACCATCAATATAGCCATCAAGACCCCTGCTTTCCTTGGCAATTTTTTTTTTTTAACCACTTCTCCCTCCCCAAGCCTGATCTACCCTGCCTCCCATTTTAACTCTTTTAGGTTCATGCCTGTGTAAATCATCACTGTAACCTTGTTGCCTGGCAGAATGCAAGACACTAAGAAGGATTCGATATATATTAGTTTATCTCCATAAATTTGGAATGACCTTTTTCCAGCCTCAATTCATTGCCCTACATATGGTATGAGCGCCTTGCTTAGAGGTCTGGCAAGTTTCCTCAGGGAGCAACCCTGCCCCCACGTGGCTGCAAGAGGCACTGCCTCCCTTAAGGGTGGAGGAGGATATGCAGATTACCACTGTTTTGCCAGGAATTGGGAGACCTGCCAGTAACCTTGGTGGAGAAACAGTCCCAATTTGATAACAGAATTATCTGGATTGTGGTAAAGTGTGACATTGGAAGGATTAGCCTGGTCTCAGGGGAGACGAGGATGTTGAAGAGTATAAGGACAGGCTCACGTGCTTTATTTGTAGACCGGAGGGAGGAAGGTTTGGGACCGAAGGCACGATGGGGAGTTGATACAGGTAGTATCAATTCTCGGCCTTTTCGCTAAGATCAAGTGTGGTATCTGTTCTTATCAGTTTAACATCTGATACGTCCTCTATCCCAGGACAATGTATTCCATTGATTTTTGGAGTGGGAACTGGAATAGGAGCTTGCTTTGTGTACTCCATGCATCGTTTCCCTGGTCCCTGGGTGTTTAATGGGGTTGATACACTTGGAGTTAGAGTAATCCCACATCAGGCCTTTGGCCTGGGAAAAAGAGCTATCACAGTGGTAAAGACAAAGTAGAAGTCTCTGAAACTGACCCGTCCCCATTCCAGGGATGTCCTTTCTTCCCATTCTCTCCTTAACCCATTGCACTCTAGCTCCTGTACCCTCCCCTCCACGAGGCCACTACTGACCTCATTCACTTAATCCCAGAAGATAGTTCCATCTCTTTTTTTTAAGATTTTATTTATTTATTTGAGGGACACCTGGGTGGTTCAGTCGTGAAGCGTCTGCCTTCCGCTCACGTCATGATCCCAGGGTCCTGGGATTGAGCCCCGCCTCAGGCTCTCTGCTCAGCGGAAAGCCTGCTTCTCCCTCTGCCTGCTGTTCCCCCTGCTTGTGCTCTCTCTCACTCTGTCTCTCTCCTCCTCTCTGACAAATAAATAAATAAAATCTTTTTTAAAAAATAAGATTTTATTCATTTATTTGAGAGAGAGAGAAAGTGAGAGACAGAGCATGAGCGGAGGGGAGGGGCACAGCCCCCCCCCCTTTTAAAGTAATCTCCACACCCAACGTGGGGCTGGAACTCACAACCCCAAGATCAGGAGTAGCACAGTCCACCACTGAAGCAGCCACGTGCCCCAATACTTCCATCTTTCTTGACCTCTCAGTAGCATTTGACACTGTTGACCTGCCCTTCTTCCTGAAGTGTTCTCAACCCTTGCTTTCTGGGACCCTGCCCTCTCCTGGGTCTCCTCTTGCTTCTTGGCTATTTTCACTATCTATCCCTACACATTCTTCAGGGCTCTGCCCCAGGTCCACTTGTTTTCTCATTCACTATGCTCTGCCTAGACCAACTTACCCATCATCTTGGCCTCATTTACCATATATATGCTGCCATGTCCCCAACATCATCTCAACCCACGATATTCTGAACTGCACACCTTGTATCTAATGGTCTGCCAGACATCTTCATTGGGATTGCCCATAAACAGCTCCACTTGTCCAAAACTGAATTCGTCGTCTTTTCCTACAAATCTGTTCCTTCTCCAGTGTGCCCTCTCTTGCTCAATTGTCTAAGCCAGAGTGTGATCATTATCTCCAGAGCTGATGCACTGTAAATGCTCTCCAGCCAAAGACTGCCAGAAACGTATTTGTATTGGAGCAACTTGGGTTTATTACTTGTTACAGTGAGGAAGAACCCACACCAGGGGAAACTGCAGGGTGTCTCAGTAGGAGGGTGTTAGAAAGAACTTATTGTAGGATCTGGGCTTGTGTTAGGTGATTTTGGGGAGGGTTCAAACAAGTGAGGCTTTACTTTTTTACTTTTTTACTCTGGATTTGATGTTTTCAGGAAGTGGCATCGTTTTATTATTAGGTATCTTTTTTTTTTTTTAAAGATTTTATTTATTTATTTGAGAGAGAGAGAATGAGAGACAGAGAGCATGAGAGGGAGGAGGGTCAGAGGGAGAAGCAGACTCCCCGCTGAGCAGGGAGCCCGATGCAGGACTTGATCCCGGGACTCCAGGATCATGACCTGAGCCGAAGGCAGTGGCTTAACCAACTGAGCCACCCAGGCGCCCCTATTATTGGGTATCTTAATAAGTCTTACCTAGAAGGAGGGAAGACTATAGTCGATGGGGCTAACCTAGGATTGGTGAAGAAGCAACAGTCACTCATAGTAGCCAGGATAGGGAGCTGTTTGGACTTTTGTGATTTGGACAATGTTCATGTTTTTTTCTGTGTTCAGACATGATTAGAGAATAGGCTTGTTTTGGGCGCCTGGGTGGCTCAGTTGGTTAAGCGACTGCCTTCGGCTCAGGTCATGATCCTGGAGTCCCTGGATCGAGTCCCGCATCGGGCTCCATGCTTGACAGGGAGTCTGCTTCTCCCTCTGACCCTCCCCCCTCTCATGTGCTCTCTCTCATTCTCTCTCTCTCAAATAAATAAATAAAATCTTAAAAAAAAAAAAAAAGAATGGGCTTGTTTTGACTTGACCCATCATGATCAGAGAGTGGCCTTGTCTTATGTTGATGTTCTGAAATTATGTTCAACAGGAGAACACCAAGGCCTTGGTCTAAGTGCCAGGCCAGCTTCTAGATGTCAGCAGCTGCTTTTCTCTTTCTCAGTACCCTAGCTTAAGCCATTCTCCCTGGATTTCTGCTACATATTCCCAACCTGGTTTCCTGGCTCTGACTTTGCCTCCTCCTCCTCCTCCTCCTCCTTCTGCTTCTGCTTCTGCTTCTTCTAGTTTATTTTTAAGTAGGCTCCACCCAACATGGGGCTTGAACTCACAACCCCGAGGTCAAGAGTTCTATACTCTACTGACTGAGCCAGCCAGGTGCCCCTGACATTACCCCCTTCTAACCCATTCTCCACATTATAGCCAGAGTAGTCTTGTGGTCTTTCTTTCTTTCTTCCTTCCTTCCTTCCTTTCTTTCCTTTCTTTCTTTCTTTTAAGATTTTTATTCAAAGAGAGAGAGAGAGCACAGAGAGAGAGAGGGAGGAGCAGACTCCCCGCTGAGCAGGGAGCCTGCTGTGGGGCTCCATCTCAGGACTCTGGGATCATGACCTGAGCTGAAGGCAGACGCTCAACCCACTGAGCCACCCAGGTGCCCAGAGTGATTTTTCTTTCTTTCTTTTTTTTTTTTTTTAAAGATTTTATTTATTTATTTGACAGAGAGAGAAATAGCAAGAGCAGGAACACAAGCAGGGGGAGTGGGAGAGGGAGAAGCAGGCTTCCCGTGGAGCAGGGAGCCCGATGCGGGGCTCGATCCCACAACCCTGGGATCACGACCCGAGCCGAAGGCAGACGCTTAACGACTGAGCCACCCAGGCGCCCCAGAGTGATTTTTCTAAATGAAAAATCTGATCTCAGCTAAAAATCCTCAGTGCTCCTCCTTTGCTCTTAGTTAGGTTCAAGTCTGTACCTCCTGACAGAGCCAACAAGGCCCACTTTTGTTTCAATTTTTTTTTTAAAGATTTTTAAAAATTATTTATTTATTTGACAGAGAGAGAGACACAGCGAGAGAGGGAAAAAAGCAGGGGGAGTGAGAGGGAGAAGCAGGCTTCCTGCTGAGGTGGGAGCCCAATGCGGGGCTCGCTCCCAGGAACCTGGGATCATGACCTGAGCCTAAGGCAGACGCTTAACGACTGAGCCACCCAGGCGCCCCTGTTTTTCAGTTTTAGTATCACTACTGCTTTCTTTCCCTTGTTCTACTTCACCCCTTACCCACATAAACTCCCTGAGAGCAGAAATCATGTCTGTATAATTTATTTTATCCCCATCGTGTAGAACAAGGCATGACACTGTAATTCATTGATTACCTGCCCCATGCTATGAAGTAAGCTCCAGAAGAGGTTGTTAGGAGAAATACTTGAACTGTAGACAGCTTCCTCGCCAAAGGAAGCTCTTCGAGGATAGGAGCAGCGTCTGCCCTCTCCTGGCAGCGAGAGGCACTGCCTCCATTTGCGGAGGAGAAGGTATACGCAATTGACCGGTTCTCTGCTGGGAGCTGGGAAGAGGGCATTCACCTTTGCGAAAAATTCAATTTGAGAACAGAATTTCCTTATTTCCTGAACCGTGGAGGAATATGCCATTGGGAAGTTCTCCCGGGGAAGGATTAGAGTGGTTTTTGGAAGAGCTGAGATGTGGAATTTTGTAAGGGACAGCTTGAAGCCTGCTTTTATAGCCTTGAGTGCAAGTTCGGGAAACAAGTTCTGATGGGACCCTTAATTGTAGGTTGTTTCTTTGTTTCTTGGTCCAAGATCATGAGTAGTATGTGTTATTATCATTTAATATTTCGTAAATCCTCTACCTGAGGATACTTTATGAAGGGGATTTTTGGAACAGGGAGATTGAGTAGAGGCTGGCTCCATCCAGTTCACAGACCAATCTGATATCGCAGTACCTCCATGAATGGTGTGGTTCTCTCTTTTGGGATAGTTGTCAGTTAAAATGCAGACTGTTGGTATTCCACTGTGTCTTTTGGTTTTTGGAAAAAAATTTAAGGTGAATCTGCTGTTTCCCCTCTTTCTTTCATGCTATATTTTTGATGCATATTTTGTCTTTTATGTCCTGGTTCTTTAAGATTTAGTTATTTATAGTATTCTATTTAGAAATTTTCTACAAGTTATTTTGTCCCCTAATGGTAGACCTTTTTTCAGATTACCAAATATTTAATGCTGTAACGAGTGCTACAGTGAATGAAGTCTTTTGTATGTTGCTTTGTGCCCATGTATGAGAGTTTCTCTGGGGTATGAATCTAGAAGTGACATTTCTGGATAACAGCAAGAGTATTTTCAGTTCTATAGACTGTTGCAAATTGCCCACATATCCTGAATTGCAATTCTCTGCTATTCCTGAATAATCCCATTTTTGCTGGCAAAATAACTGACAGTTTTATTTTGAAGGTTAACAGTTGCTAGTATAAATGGCAATTAAAAAAACCATTTTTCTAGTTGTTTGCTACTGGCATACAGGACAGAATTGTTTTGTGTCTAGTTTTTATTGAGCTCTTATTCTAATAATTTGCAGATTCAGTTTGATTTTTCTTTTTTTAAAAGATTTTTTCTTAAAGATTTTATTTATTTGACAGAGAGATAGAGAGAGAGCACAAGTAGGCAGAGTGGCAGGCAGAGGGAGAGGGAGAAGCAGGCTCTCCGCTGAGCAGGGAGCCGGACGTGGGGCTCGATCCCAGGACCCCAGGATCATGACCTGAGCCGAAGGCAGCCGCTTAACCGACTGAGCCACCCAAGCGCCCCCTTTTTAAAGATTTTATCTTTTAAGTAATCTCTACACACAACATGGGGCTTGAACCTAAAACCCCAAGATCAAGAGTTGCATGCTCTACTGACTGAGCCAGCCAGGCGCCCCTCAACTTGATTTTTCTGTACAGAATTTTTCTGTAAGTAGAGAAAAACATTTAGGTCTTAATTTTTCTTGCAAATTGAATGTTAGTTACCTATAAAAGTGTTTGTAGGGGCGCCTGGGTGGCTCAGTTGGTTGGGCGACTGCCTTCGGCTCAGGTCATGATCCTGGAGTCCCTGGATCGAGTCCCGCATCAGGCTCCCTGCTCGGCAGGGAGCCTGCTTCTGCCTCTGACCCTCCCCCCTCTCATGTGCTCTCTCTCATTCTCTCTGTCTCAAATAAATAAATAAAATCTTTAAAAAAAAAAGTGTTTGTAAATCACTGATAATAAACTAAATGTGAGACCTGAAACCATAAAAATTCTAGAAGAGAGCACAGGCAGTAAAGTCTCTGACATTGGCCATAACAACGTTTCTTCTAGATATGTCTCCTTAGACAAGGGAAATAAAAGCAAAAATAAACTATTAGGACCTCATCAAAATAAAAAGCTTCTATGCAGAAGTGAAGGAAACAATCAACAAAACTAAAAGGCAACCAACTGAATAGGAGAAGATATTTGCAAATGACATATCCAAGAAGGATTAGTATCCAAAATACATAAAGAACTTTACAAATTAACACCTTTAAAACAAATAATCCAATTAAAAATGGGCAGAAGACATGAACAGACATTTCTCCAAAGAAGACATTCAGATGGCCAACAGACACATGAAAAGATGCTCAACATCACTCATTATGAGGGAAACGCAAATCAAAACTACAATGAGATACCACCTCACACCTGTCAGAATGGCAAAAATCAATAACACAGGAAGTAACAAGTGTGGAAAAACAGGAACCCTCTTGCACTGTTGGTGGGAATGCAAACTGATGCAGCCACTGTGGAAAACAGTATGGAGGTTCCTCAAAAAGTTAAAAATAGAACTACCCTACGGTCCAGTAATTGCACTGCTGGGTATTTACCTCCCCAAATACAAAAACTAATTCAAAGGGATACATGCACCCCTACATTTATAGCACCCTTATTTACAATAGCCAAATTATGGAAGCCGTTCAAGTGTCCATCGACAGATGAATGGATAAAGAAGATGTGGTCTATATACACAATGGAATATTATTCAGGCATAAAAGAGAACAAAATCTTGCCATTTGCAACACTGTGGATGGAGCTAGAGAGTATTATGCTGAGCGATCTAAGTCAGAGAAAGACAAATACCATATGATTTCTTTCTTTAAAAAAGAAGATTTTATTTATTCATTTGACAGAGAGAGAGAGCGTGAGCACAAGCAGGGGGAGCAGGAGAGGGAGAAGCAGGCTCCCTGCTGAGTAGGGAGCCCATCCCAGGACTCCAAGATCATGACCCCAGCAGAAGGCAGCCGCTCAACTGACTGAGCCCCCCACGCGCCCCTCTTTTTTTTTTTTTAAGATTTTTATTTATTTGAGAGAGAGAGCATGAGTGTTGGGCAGGGGAGGCAAAGGGAGAGGGAGAAGCAGACTCCCCACTGAGCAGGGGGCCCGATGTGGGGCTTGATCCTAGGACCCTGAGATCATGACCTCAGCCAAAGTCAGACACTTAACCAACTGAGCCACCCAGGTGCCCCAGACAGATACCATATGATTTCATTCATATGTGGAATTTGAGAGAAAAAAAACAACAACAGATGAGCAAAGGGGAAAAACAGACAAACCAAGAAACAGACCTCTTAACTATAGAGAACAAACTGGTAGTTACCAGAGGGGAGGTAGGTGGGGGGATGGGCGAAACAGGGGATGGGGATCAAGGAGCGCCCTTGTCTGATGAGCACTGGGCGATGTATGGAAGTGTTAAATCACTATATCGTACACCTGAAACTAATAGAATACTGTATGTTGGCTATACTGGAATTAAAAAAAAATTACTGATAGTACTATTTTTAAGAAACTGGCTAATCAGTTCTAATGCTGCTTTCTAATTTGAGGATGAAAGGGAGTCTTTGTTCTAAACTTGCTAGAAGATCCATTTTCCTTAAACTTTTTAAAATTTTTATTTTTAAGTAATCTGTACACCCAACATGGGGCTCGAACTCCCAATCCCGAGATCAGGAGTCACGTGCTCTACCAAGTGAGCCAGCCAGGTACCCCATTTTCCTTAAACTTCTGAGTTTTAGTTTCCTCTGTAGTCAACACCTTTATTTTATTTATTTGTTTAATATATTTTATTTTTTTGAAAGCAATTTTAAGTTTACAGAAAAATGGTTAGAAAGAATGGAGTTCCTGTATACTTCCTTACCCTCCCTTCGCCCCCCACCCCTTCTGCTATTACTAACATCTTGCATTAGTGAAGTACACCTCTTATAATTGATGAGCCAATATTGATACATTATTATTAACTAAAGACCATGGTTTCCATTAAGGTTTGTTCTTTGTGTTGTACATTCTGTGGGGTTTGACACATGTATAATGACATGTATCCATCATTACAATGATACAGAATAGTTTCATGGCCCTAAAAATCCCCTATGCTCCACTTACTCAGCCCTCTCTCCCTCCCTCCCTCCCTCCCTCCCCAACTCCTGGCAACCACTGATCTTTCTACTATCTCCATAGTTTTGCTTTTTCCAGAATGTCATATAGTTGGAATCATACAGTATGTAGCTTTTTCATATTTGCTTCTTCTACTTAGAAATATGCATTTAAGATTCCTCCCTGGGGCTCCTGGGTGGCTCAGATGGTTAAGCGTCTGCCTTCAGCTCAGGTCGTGATCCCAGGGTCCTGGGATCCAGTCCCGCATCGGCCTCCCTGCTCAGCAGGGAGCCTGCTTCTCCCTCTGCCTCTCTCTCTCTGTCTCTTATGAATAAATAAATAAATAAATCTTTATATATATAAAAAAAGATTCCTCCCTGTATTTTCGTGGCTTGATAGCTCATTTCTTGTTATTGAACTGAATAATGTTCCATTGTCTGGATGTACCACAATTTCTTTATCTGTTCACCTACTGAAGTATATCTTGGATGCTCCCAAGTTTTAGCAATAATGAAAAAAGCTGCTATCAACATCTGTGTGCAGGTTTTTGTGTGGACATAATTTTTCAACTCATTTGGGTAAATATCAAGGGGGTATGATTCCTGGATCATATGGTAAAAGTATGTTTAGTTTTGTAAAAAAAACTGTCAAACTATCTTCCACAGTAGCTGTACCATCTCATGTTCCTACCAGAAATGAATGAGAGTGTCTTTTACATTACGTCCTTTGAGTTTTCGGTGTGTTGGATTTTAGCCATTCTAATGCATGTGTAGTGGTATATCATTGTTTTATTTATTTATTTATTTTTTAAATGCATTTTTAAAAAAAGATATTTATTTATTTGTCAGAGAGAGAGAGAGCACAAGCAGAGGGAGCAGCAGAGGGAGAGCTCCTCACTGAGCAAGGAGCCTGATGTGGGACTCGATCCCAGGACCCTGGGATCATGACCTGAGCCGAAGGCAGACACTTAACGACTGAGCCACCCAGGCGTCCTATCATTGTTGTTTAAATTGCAATTCCCTAAAGACGTATGATGTTGAGCATATTTTCATATGCTTATTTAACATCCCCTGCTTCCTTCTTGTTTTTTCCTTCCACTATAGGTGACCATTTTATATTGGCTTTTGGTTTATCTTTCTTTTGTCACTCAAGAAAATAATACACACACACACACACACTCCCTTCCTTACACAAAAGGTAGCACACTGTGTACATTCCATAGCATTTTACAGAACATTTGTTTTCAGAGGCATAGGATTTCATCATATGGATGTTCCATTATTTCTTTTATTTTTATTTATTTTAAAGATTTTATTTATTTACTTGGGTAAAGGGAGAGAGAGAGAGAATCTCAAGCAGACTCGCTGTTGAATGGGGAGCCCAACTTGGGGCTCGATTCCGGACTCCGTCTCATGACCTGATATCATGACCCTGAGATCATGACCTGAGCAGAAACCAAGAGTCAGACACTTAACCGACTGAGCCACCCAGGCGCCCCTCCATTTTTTTTTCCCTTACTAATGCAGTCTTTTTTTTTTTTTTAAGATTTTATTTATTTATTTGACAGAGAGAGACATAGCAAGAGAGGGAATACAAGCAGGGGGAGTGGGAGAGGGAGAAGCAGGCTTCCCACTGAGCAGGGAGCCCGATGCGGGGCTCGATCCCAGGACCCTGGGATCATGACCTGAGCTGAAGGCAGATGCCCAACAACTGAGCCACCCAGGCGCCCCTAACTAATGCAGTCTTTAACTGGGCCAGAAGCAGTCACTGTTTTACAAGTACTTGCTCATAAAATCCCAACAGAACAACTGGTATTTGAACCATAAAACTGTTGGTATTTTATGAGGAGAGAAATGTTAACTACTGCATACCAGGAACAGTTTCATCTGATAGCACTGATAGAATAATCAGATAGTAATCAAAAGTGGTGCAACCAGTCAACACCAAATTGACAGTTTTTTTTCTTCTTTATCTAAATCATGTTATTACCCCCTTCTACTTTCTCATAAACACCTCTTGCTTTCCCCACATGAGTGGGATGCTTTTTCTGGTTACTCTGGAATCCGTGCTCCCCAAGTTGCAATTCTGAGACCCCAGCTTCACCTCCTTTTCTTGGTTGACACCACTATGATTTGTTTTCTGCTCAGAATACTGACACCACAGGTGTGGGTTTCCATACCAAGCAATTTTCTAATTCCCTGCAACAAACTGGAAGGCTTTCCACTTAATCTGACTTGACACTAAGTATCCTGGGTTTGCATAGACCCCACAGGTTAAGGGCTCAGTCCCACAAGACTGCCCACCGCATCAGACACCAATCTCAAGTCGTGGGTCCCAGGGTACCCACAATTCTGAGTTGGCTATAAATCGGGGTTCTCACAATCCCCTCCTCAGGTCTAAATTTGCTGTAACAGCTCATAGAACTCAGGGAAACACTTCACTTACTATTACCAATTTATTATAAAGGATGTTATAAAGGGTACAAATGAACAGCCAGATGAGGAGGTACATAGGGTGACGTCTGGAAGGGTTCCACGCACAGGATCTTCTGACCCTGTGGACTTGGGGTGTATCACCTTCTTGGTACATGTTCATCAACCCGGTAGATCTCCAAACCCCATCGATTAGGGTTTTTACAGAGGTTCCATTACGCAGGCATGATCATTGGCCATTGGTGATTACCCAATCTCTACCTCCTCTTCCCTTGCTGGAAGTTGGGGGATGGGACTGGAAGTTACAACCCTCTAGTCATGCCTCGGTTTTTCTGATGGCCAGCCCCCACCCCAAAGCTACCACCAAGAGTGGCCTCCTTAGAAGACTTTCTTGTCACCCAGGAATTCCAAGGGATTTAGGAGCTCAGTGTTAGGAACTAGGGACAAAGGCTGTGTTTGCGTGCTCTCTCTCTCTCTCTCTGTTTTTATCATATCACAGTTAGCCACTTATAATAAAAAAGATACGATTGGCTTTCTACCTTATACCATAAATAAGAATCAATTAAAGATGGATTAAAGACTTAAATATCAGAAACAAAACCTTACATTTTTGCATAGAAAATTTTGATGAATATCTTCCAGGCCTTAAAGTAAAGATTTTTTTAAAGTTTATTTTTTAGGGGCACCTGGGTGGCTCAGTCGTTAAGTGTCTGCCTTCGGCTCAGGTCATGATCCCAGAGTCCTGGGATCGAGCCCTGCATCGGGCTCTCTGCTCAGTGGAAAGCCTGCTTCTCCCTCTCCCACTCCCCCTGCTTGTGTCCCCTCTCTCTCTGTGTCTCTCCCCCATAAAATCTTTGAAAAAAAAAAGTTTATTTTTTAGTAATCTCTACACCCAACGTGGTGATCTAACTTACAACCCTGAGACCAAGAGTTGTATGATCTCCCAACTGAGCCAGCCAGGGGCCCCAAGAAAGATTTTTCTTTTTTTTTTTTAAAGATTTTATTTATTTATTTGACAGAGAGAGACACAGCGAGAGAGGGAACACAAGCAGGGGGAATGGGAGAGGGAGAAGCAGGCTTCTTGCCGAGCAGGGAGCTGGATGCGGGGCTCGGTCCCAGGACCCTGGGATCATGACCTGAGCCAAAGGCAGACACTTAACGACTGAGCCACCCAGGCACCCCCCAAGAAAGATTTTTTAAATAAGTCACCAAAAATAAAAACATGGAGTATTTATTAAAGAAAACATTAGGGGCACCTGGGTGGCTCAGTTGGTTGAACGACTGCCTTCAGCTCAGGTCATGATCCTGGAGTCCCAGGATCAAGTCCTGCATCAGGCTCCCTGCTCAGCAGGGAGTCTGCTTCTCCCTCTGACCCTCCCCCCTCTCATGCTCTCTCTCTATCTCATTCTCTCTCAAATAAATAAATAAAATCTTAAAAAAAAATAGAGAAAACATTGATTTTTTTTTTTTACAAGCCCAGATATCCCACCATTTTTGATGGATAACTTTTGTTTATCAAAAGACACCTGAGTGCCCAGATCTTGGTTTCTAATACCATTCTCTAATAAAAGGAACCAGGGCTCCTTGGAAAAGTGGCTGATTCTAGGGCTGGGGATCTAGTGTTCAAACAAGGTGAGCCTGGACCAATTTGTCATTCCAGGACATAAAGAAGCACTCAAAAAATTGTGTGTGGGGGAGGAGGCAGCAGAACAGGGGGAAGAGAAATGTAATAAAGGAGCCAACCTGACAGCTCACAGTGGCCAAAGCTGGACCAATTTGAGGGAAAACCCCAATAATATGGTATTGAATTCTAAACCAAAGTATAAAACAAATATCCATAAGTCCACACTGACATAAATAAATGAATAGATAAATAAATGAAGGAGAAGAGACAAATGTCCTGCAGCTGCTTAACCTACTGAGCCACGCAGGCGCCTGATGATAGAAAGTTCTGAAGGTCACGGGGGATGGGAAAATGATGTTACCCACCAGTATTGTGTGACCACCATGGTAGAAGGAGCTGATGATGTTGGAAGACTTCAGACTTCCTTTTTTTTTTTTTTTTTTTTTTAAGATTTTATTTATTTGACAGAGAGAGAGAGAGCACAAGTAGGCAGAACAGCAGGGAGAGGGAGAGGAAGAAGCAAGCTCTCCACTGAGCAGGGAGCCTGACGTGGGGCTCGATCCCAGGACCCTGGGATCATGACCTGAGCCGAAGGCAGCCGCTTAACCGACTGAGCCACCCAGGCGCCCCCAGACTTCCTTTTAAGGCTAATTGAATCTCTTATTACTATTTAACCTCTGGCATGAGATCAGTATTCTGTCTCTGATCAGATAGATATCTGATGTCATCTACCAAGAATAATATGTTAAAAATGCTTCTTTGTCTCTTCCATACATTGATCTGCTAGATCTCTGATGTTTCTCTCTTTTGATACTTGGTTGCATTAGAGAGAAAGACTGGCAGCTGTGCTGTTCATTTGTCTAATTTACTTGAGTGCCAGATACTTTTCAGATGGTGTACTTATTTCTCTTCTAAGAGATGGCTTTGGTTGTATTTCCTTTACCCTTTCTGGCTTTTATCCCCCCTCCTTCTCTGCGTTCATCTCCATAGCTCTTTGACTTCCAAACGCTCAGTTCCTTTTGTTGTTTCTAAGAAGGGAAGTAGTTGGGTTTGACTGGTGCAGTTCATCCACTCGTTTTCCAAACACTCATGAAGTGCCTACTTAGGCTACTACAGTAGGTAGGCAGGCCCATCGACAAATAGCACAAGGCCCCTGCCACTTATCTGGAAGTGTAGACACCCAGAAAAGGAAATGTAACAGGGTATGTGTTGTAGCAGAGGTGGATGGCAAAGAATTCTTTTGGAGAAGTTGAGAAAAACCGTCATCTGAGCTAGGTCTTGAATGGACAGGAGCTTCCGAGGTCAAGTGGCAGAACAGGAAGGGAAGAACATGGAATGGGAGGTAGAAAGATGCAGAGGCCTGACAAAGCTGGGTGTGCCGTGAGACTGGCAGGTGTTCGAAGGCTGATGTCACTGGGTGGGTAGTTCCCGTGGAAGGTATGTGGGGAGGTGATAAACTTGGGGAGGTCAGTTGCTAGCTTCTTCACTGCACACAGAAGGAATTGGCTTCATCTGTCTGGAATCATGGGGGGCTGTGAGTGAGATAGTATGTTCCCAGGGGTCTTATGTTGGACCATCTCAAGGAGAGCTTCTGACCCCAGTTCTCAACCTCGAGCTTTCACCCTGGGAATAAAGTCTGTTCAGAGCCTCTGGCTGGCACTTATCTGCCATGCCCAGGGCACCTTGGACTTACTATCATCTTTGTGCACCGGTCTGACCTCCACCCTTTACCCCTTGGCCTGCCTCCCTCTAGGAATTGGTTCTGGCTTTCCCAGGGTGGGGGTGGGGAGTGGGCTGTGGCATGCAGAAAGGGGATGGCAAAAGATGAGTCTTTTCACACCCTTGGCTCTCCTCTGACCCCCCTTTCTGTCTGCTATTTCTTCAGATCTTGGCCTCTGCTTTCTTCCAAATACTTGGCTTCAGGCCCAGGTGGGAGAGGGAGAAAGAACTTGTTTCCTTCAGCTCCTCTCTGAAAACAACCCGGCTGGCACTAGTCAGGAACAAGAAGTTCCTGAGTGTCTGCACCCCATGCTGTTGATGTCCAGCAGTCCCTGCTATGAATCTTTATTTATTTCTTGATATGAATCTTGTCTCTGCCCCACTTACCCTCCATCCCAGGATCTCTGTGGAGGGAACTTAGGTTGTCTTTTTTTTTTTTAAAGATTTTACTTATTTATTTATTTGACAGAGAGAGACAGCGAGAGAGGGAACACAAGCAGGGGGAATGGGAGAGGGAGAAGCAGGCTTCCCGAGGAGCAGGGAGCCCGATGCGGAACTTGATCCCAGGACCGTGGGATCATGACCTGAGCTGAAGGCAGACGCTTAATGACTGAGCCACCCAGGCGCCCCTTAGGTTGTCTTTAAAGCCTCTGCAGCGGCCTCCAAGGCTTAGCACAGTGAAGCCATGGGGGGCGGGGGTTGGGGGGGAACCCTGGCACCCTGGGGAGATTGGGCTACTCTGTGGGAGGCCCTGCAAAGTGGGGAAAAGTCTGGTCTGTTGTAGGAAAATGGTGGATGCCTCTAACTGAGGCCCAACCTTGGAATGTTTGCTACAGGCCCGAGGTTGCCCACCAGGCGCTTGAGGCTCTTCTGGATGTCGGATGCCTCGCTGCCCGACATCCTGGCGCCAGAGACTGGGGGTAGGGTGGGGTAAGACGGGGAGTGTCAGCTTCAACTCTCCTGTCCGAACAGATTCATCTTAAAACATCACGGAGAACACCGGGTTAGAGTTCATTCAGTGAAGTTAATAAAGCAAAGTATTGTAGTGCTCAATAGTTGCTGCATGATGAATTATTTGAACTGGACTCAAGATGAGTCTTGAAGGACGTGTAAGCCCGGCGGTGAAGTGGAGGTCTAGCGCCAAGTCCCAGAGGCTTGAGGAGACAAGCTAGGTCGGAGAAAGAGGGGGAGCTGAGTTTGGGTGGCTCTGAGAGCGCCAGCGGCCGTGCGAAGTTGGAACCACCACGCGGTGGCCTGAGCCCAGGGCCAGGGGCAGACGGAGGACGGCGTCGGGGTAGTCACCCGTCCTCGGAGTGCGCGAAGAGGGGCCCCGGGACCCCCGCGAGGCTGGACTGCCCCTCCCCCTCCCCTTCCGGGGGCGGGACAAATCAGACCCCGCCCACCTAAAGGTGGCTCGGGGCTCGGCCCTCTCAGCGTCCCGCTGAAAGGAACCTTAGGGGCAAACAGGTTGGCGAGCGGTCCCAGATTGAGCAATCGGGGCCGTTCCTCTTTAAGGGGCGGGCGGGGGCGGGGCTCCCCTGCCTCATCCCGGAGGCTGAGCCAGTCCCCCGGCAGACGGCGGACGCAGTCGCCGAAGCTGCGCGGGGCTGCCTGGTCCCGGGAGGCGGTGCCGAGGCCGAGGTGAGGCGGGAGGTCGGGGCAGGAGCCCAGCCACCACTTGACCGCAGGCTGCATCGTGTCGCCGGTTCCGCAGGCACCATGAGCCAGGACACAGAGGTGGACCTGAAGGAGGTGGAGCTGAACGAGCTGGAGCCCGAGAAGCAGCCGATGAACGCGCCGTCCGGGGCGGCCATGGCCGTGGTTGTGGCGGGCGGCGCCGAGAAGAACGGTCTGGTGAAGATCAAGGTGGCCGACGACGAGGCGGAGGCAGCGGCCGCGGCCAAGTTCACCGGCCTGTCCAAAGAGGAGCTGCTGAAGGTGGCGGGCAGCCCCGTCTGGGTGCGCACCCGCTGGGCGCTCCTGGTGCTCTTCTGGCTCGGCTGGCTCGGCATGCTGGCCGGCGCCGTAGTCATCATCGTGCGGGCCCCGCGCTGCCGCGAGCTGCCGGCGCAGAGCTGGTGGCACAAGGGCGCCCTCTACCGCATCGGCGACCTTCAGGCCTTCCAGGGCCCCGGGGGGGGCGACCTAGCGGGTGAGCTCTGTGCGCGCCCCTGGTTTAACGGGCCACCGGCCCCGATCCTGTCCCCCCACCCCGTCCCCGGCCCGGAATCGTCTCCGCACCCAGGGACGTAGCTTCTTCCTTTCTTTGAAGAAAACCGCCCCCACTCTCTCTTGCGCGAGGGTAGCTGACTCAGCGTCTTCCCTTCCCCCTGCGGCGCAGGAAGCCGGTCGCTGACGTTTCTGAAGTAATGTGCAGGGCACCTTACATCAGCAACTCTGAGCGTCGTGATCCAGGCTCACCCCCGGCCCCACACTTAGTTCCGGGGAGAGGGGAGACTAGGGCAGTTCAGGGGCCTCTCAGAGGGGCTTCGCTTTAACCGCTTTAACCCTGCTTCCCGGTTTCAGGCCTAAAGGGGCGCCTCGATTACCTGAGCTCCCTGAAGGTGAAGGGCTTTGTGCTGGGCCCAATTCACAAGAACCAGAAGGATGACCTCGCGGGGACCAACTTGGAACAGATCGACCCCACTTTTGGCTCCAAGGAAGATTTTGACAATCTCTTGCAGTCGGCCAAGAAAAAGAGTGGGTGTCCTGGAGTTGACTCCGAAGCAGCTGAGAAGGGGTTGGCTTTCTGGCCACAGGAAAGACAGGATAGGATTTTTGTTTGGTCCACTCCTGACTGGCTCTGAGTTTTCCTAAAGCAGGCACAGGGGAGGTTTTTTAGGCTTCAGCCTAAAATGAATTTGTCAAGTGGCTCAGAGACTTTTCTACTTGCTGTGTGTCCAGCCATTTAACTTCCGGGCTTCAGTGCCCTTACTTGCAAAATGTAGGCTTCCTGATTCAGTGGTTTATTTTTATTTATTTTATTTATTTATTTAAGTAGGCTCCACTGCCCAAGGTGGGACTTGAACTCACCAAGACTCGCATGCTTTACTGACTCAGCCAGCCAGGCATCCCTAATTCAGTGGTTTTTTAACTTGTAGAGGAGCGGATCCTTTTGAGAAAAATATCCAAATAAAATCAGAGGGTTCACTTTGGGGGTGGGGAGCCCAGGGCCCCATAGCTCAGCCTTGTCTACTACACTATGTGCCTTCTGCCCTAGAAGATCTTAAGCCGGGTTCAAATCTAAGCATTTGTGCCACATAATACATAGGGAGTAGTCTACCGGCTTGTATTTGTTGTTCTCCCTTTTCCCTCACCCCAGAGTCTTTCCCACCACTACGTTTTCCTCCATTGTTCCAGGCATCCGGGTCATTCTGGACCTCACTCCCAACTACAGGGGCCAGAACTCGTGGTTCCTCCCCTCGGAGATTAACTCTGTGGCTGCCAAGATGAAGGTGAGTGAGTTGGTGCTGATGGCAAGTGGGAGCTGGATGTTGGGGCTGTGTTGATCCTCTTGGCAAGCCCTGTAAACCTAGCCTGGCTCCAGCTGAGGGGACCCTTGCCCCTTGGAGCCAAACTGACGCACTCCTTCCACACAGGCAGGAGGGTAGGCCAACGGTGCACCCCCCTTTTTGCTTGTTCCTTTTCTGGCCAGTGATTGTTTCCTTGACTCTGATGGTCACAGGGCCAGGAAAGGAATCTCTCAGATGTCAGTCTGGGTTTGATTTTTCTTCCTTTTGGGAGAGGAAGCCGTTTCTCTGTGGGACTCCTGTTCTGCCTGTTTTCCCAGCTCTTGTTTGATGTGTTCTGGAGTGGAGCCCAGTCTGAAATTGTAAGCATTGTGATCTTATGTGTCTAGGGCTATGCCAGGTATTTTGTGTATGTTCTAAACGTCTCTATGGCCACACAAGGACCCTGACATCTCTCTGCTGTAAATGAAGAAGCTAAGGTTCAGAGGGGTTTGCTGTGCTTAGGATTTGAAGTCCCAAGTAGTCTCATTTCTGTAATCTGCCTGCCCTGAACGAAGGTACAGGTGTAAAGTCTACACTGAACAGGCTGAGAATGGGACTTTGTCATCCGGGCTCCTAATGCCAATGCTCTAGGACCCTGACGAGTTCAGCGGGGGTAGAATACAAATGGAGCAGACCCCGACCCTTTGCTGGCCCTCGTGATTCTGAGGTAGAATTCTTTACTCCCAGCATTTCCATAGGACCCTTGGGGTCATCCGGTTCAGCCCTCGCTAATTGCTGGAAGACCAGCAATTAATTAACCAGAGTTATTGATGGGGGGACAGGCATGCCTGGTGGCTCAGTCGGTAGAGCATGTGACTCTTGATCTCAGGGTTGTGAGTTCAAGCCCCATATTGGCGGTAGAGCTTACTTAAAAAAAAAAAAATCTCGGGGCGCCTGGGTGGCTCAGTCGGTTGAGCGGCTGCCTTCGGCTCGGGTCATGATCCTGGGGTCCTGGGATCGAGCCCCGCGTCCGGCTCCCTGCTCAGTGGGGAGCCTGCTTCTCCCTCTCCCTCTGCCTGCCGCTCTGCCTACTTGTGCTCTCTATCTTTCTGTCAAATAAATAAATAAAAATCTTTAAAAAAAAAAAATCTCTTAATTAAAAGTTATTGATGAAGGCGTCGTGTTTGCAGATGGTGTGGCGTGAGGTCTGGTAGCTTCAGATGAAAATGGAGACCAGAGGAGAGAGCACAGGGCCTGGGGCTGTGGGGGTGGGGCCCCATGTTCTGCGTTCACCGTCCCCCCCCCCCCCCCCCCCCCTCCCGCCCCCCTTGCTTGGAATTCAGGCCTGGGCCTGTGCTGAGAGCTGACTCCTTTTCAAATCATCTAGACTGCCCTGGGGCTATACTTGGAATTTCACTCTTTAATCCTTGGCCTTGCTCTGACCTGCTCTCTTCCTTCTACCCTCCCCAGGCCTCAGGACGCTGGGAGAGGAGTAAGGACACTTGCGGTGGGATTTTGGCTAGCATTTCGGTCCCGTGTCTGCTGCTTGCTGACGGTGGTCTTGGGCATGCTTCCTTGCTGCTCTGAGAGGGTTTCCTCATTTCTGACACGAGTATACTAGCATTCCACCATGCTAGGGGTTAAATGAAGTTGTGTTTACGGACATACTTTTTCTCTTGGGCCTTTCCTATAGGTGTCCAAAGGTGAAGCTGTGTGATTTGCCCTGGGGAGGAACAGAGAAGTGAAATGCTGTAGCGTTAAGAATCAGTGATAGTTCACAAGGGGAGGGAACCGAATGCTAGCCCTTTATGATAGGGGTGGTTAAATGAGGCCGGTCAAGGCAAGTGACTCTCCCAGGGTCATGAGGAAGTGCGTCCTGGGCAAGATTTGACATGGGCTGGATTTTGTAAGCCTTTGAGTCAGATTATTGATACCTTTCTCCTGTTCTTTTACCGCCTTCCCTGTAGGATGCTCTGAGTTTTTGGCTGCAGGCCGGTGTAGATGGGTTCCAGGTTCGGAACATAGAGAATCTGACGGTAAGTCACTTTCCACATGAGAGGCAGAGCCTGGGTGAGAGCAGAGGGACTCTCCAGGGCTTGGTAGTATTCCTTGCTCCTCAACTTTGCTTTTTTTCAATTCTAGAATGCACCTTTGTTCTTGGCTGATTGGCAGAACATGACCAAGAGCTTCAGTGAAGATAGGTAGGTGCCAGGCCTCCCCCGCCAACTCTGCTTCATTCCCCTCTGCTGAGTGCTGGGCCCCAGGAACGGGGGAATTCCTAGCCCAGAGAACCTTCTTAACCCTCATTCTTTTCTTGTTCTTTTTTTTTAAAGATTTTATTTATTTATAAATAAATCGTGAGAGAGATTGCGAGAGTAGGAACACAAGTAGGGGAGTGGGAGAGGGAGAAGCAGGCTTCCCCCCGAGGAGGGAGCCCGATGTGGGACTCGATCCCAGGACCCTGGGATCATGACCTGAGCCGAAGGCAGACACTTAACGACTGAGCCACCCAGGCGCCCCATTCTTTTCTTGTTCTTTACCAACCTTCTCCCTGCACCCTGCTCTGTGCAGGGTCTTGATTGCAGGGACCGAGTTCTCTGACCTTCAGCAGATCCTGAGCCTACTTGGCTCCACCAAGGACCTGTTGTTGACGAGCTCGTACCTGGCAAGCTCTGGTTTCA
The DNA here is from genome assembly GCF_002201575.2 of Neomonachus schauinslandi. Taxonomy (NCBI): domain Eukaryota; kingdom Metazoa; phylum Chordata; class Mammalia; order Carnivora; family Phocidae; genus Neomonachus; species Neomonachus schauinslandi. The sequence continues at coordinate 8,963,986 of NC_058413.1, read as the reverse complement.
CCGGGGAGCGCACAGAGCTCCTTGTCACCCAGTATTTGAATGCCACTGAGCATCGCTGGTGCGGCTGGAGTGTGAGTACCGCAGTGCGGGGGAGAGCGCGCCGGGCGTCGGCCGACGGGGACAGAGGTGGGCCTCGGGGTTCACCTCAGTGCATGCATTCCTGCAGTTGTCTCAGGCGGGATTCCTGACTGCCCTCGTGCCAGCTCATCTCCTCCGCCTCTACCAGCTGTTACTCTTCTCCCTGCCCGGCACCCCGGTTTTCAGCTACGGAGATGAGATCGGCCTGGAGGTAGCTGCCCTGCCTGGCCTGGTATGGCTTGCTGTCTTCCCCGACGCGCCGGGGCGGGGGGGATGGTGGTTGTGTTCCTCTGTCCCGGGGACTGTGCGGATGGTAGCAAGCAGACGTGAGCCTTGGGTGGAACTGCGTTTGATTCCTGCTCAGCCCCCTAATCAGTCCCTGTGTGGCCTCGGCGAGTCATTTCCCTGCCATCGCCTTGATCGTCTCTTCCGGGATACTGCATTTCTTGTAGGGATTCAGTGAGGGCCTATTTTAAAATGCAATGGCTGACCCCTGGTAGGTATCCAGTATGGGAGCCATCACTCACCCGTTCATGGGTTCATTCATTCAGTCATTCATGCACGCATTCAGGGCACTCTGTGTCCTCCAGCAACTCGTAGTTTAGTGGAGGACCCAGATGAGTACGAGAGATGGGCAGCCCCTGCCATGATCGGGGTAAGCGCACGGAGGCACTGGCTCAGCTTTAGCCATCGGGTTGGAGGTTGGCACCCCAGCTGTTGTTCATAGAACTGGTCGTTCAGTTATTCCACAGTTTTAGGGAGTAATTCCTCTATGCCATGCACAGAGGTACAGCAGTGCACAAAAGAGCTGGAGGTGGTGAAGTTAGGTGATAAAATAGAATAAAGGTACCCAGTGCTGCTCAGTCCTGTGCAAAAGAGAGCAGGGCCAGAGGGACGGGGGGATGCTTTCCATCGAGGGGCTGGGAACGGGAGGAGAAGGGAGAGCAGGCCCAGGCCTTTTCCAAGTCCTGTTTTCTCTGCTTTTCAGCCTGCGAAGGCTCCATTCATGCTATGGGATGAATCCAGCTTCCCCAACACCTCAGGACGTGGAAGTACCAACATGACCGTAAAGGTGGGTTTTGGGTGGGCCAGGCCTGCTCAGCCGAGGGTGGGCAGGTGACTTGTAGGAGTTTGCACCCAGGGGCCGCCCTTTATCTTTTCCTGCTATCTCCATCCTTTGCAGGGCCAGAATGAAGACACTGGTTCTCTCCTCTCCCTGTTCCGGAGGCTGAGCGATCAGCGAGGCAAGGAGCGTTCTTTGCTCCACGGAGACTTCCACGTGCTCTCCTCGGGGCCTGACCTCTTCGCCTACATCCGCCACTGGGACCAGAACGAGCGATTCCTGGTAGTGCTCAACTTCGGGGATACAGGCCAGCCTGCCAGGTTGGGGGCCTCCGGTGTGCCAGCCACCGCCAGTCTGCCGGCCACCGTCGATCTGCTGCTCAGCACCGATCTAGGCCGTGAGGAGGGTGTGTCTCTGGAGCTGGAACACCTCAACCTAAAGCCCTATGAGGGGCTGTTACTCCGCTTCCCCTACGTGGCCTGACAGGACCCACCACCCTTCCCCTCCCCAGGCCCTTTGGGTCCTGGTTTCTTTTCCTTTTTTTTTTTTTTTTTTTACTGCCACAGATTACAGATGAAACCCCAGATAAAGTGTGTTCTGGCTTCAAATAAAAGTCACTCCCGCCTGGTGAGGTCTTGTACTCCCTCCATCTCTCTGTCAGGGCAGGGGCACCCCTCCCCCCCTGCCCTCCCCTCCCCCCAGACCTGGCATCACAGTGATCAGTGCCAGAGAGTTCCCTGCCCCTGCTCTAGCCCAGAGAGGGAGGGGCCTTTCAGGCTCACAACGATGTGGTGTCAGGGCTAGGACTAGCATCTGGGCCAGGGGCCTCTCCTGGAGGTTTTGGGTCTTACCCCTCTCTTGGGTCTTACCCCCTCAGCAATGGTCTCCAGCCAAGTGTGGTCAGGTTTCCTTGTTTTTGCAGACTTGGCCTTTTAGGAGGAAAGAGCAGGAGCTGGGTGGCCTGTTTTTCCAAGAGGTACTTCTAAAGGATACTAGAGGGCATTCATTCAACAGGAATCTCCTGTGTACTCAGCACGTGCCAAGAATTGTTTCCGGTCCTGGGGTTACAGGTGGGAACAAAGTACAAAATCCCTCTCTCCTTGGGGCTTACAGTTTAGTGAGGAGATGGAGAAGAAAGAAGGTGAATACAATTTAGAGTGCCATGGATATAATGATAGTGTGCCATGGGGAAAGAGTAAAGCAGGAAGAGAGGGAGAGGCCTGGGGTGGAGGGAGTTTGAGGAGGGGCTAGAGGTGTCCTCTCCCAGGAGGTGATGTCTGACTGAAAGGCCTGAAGGAGGGTCTTCCTGGCCAGATAGCCAGGAAAGGGGGCTCTCTGGTGCCCTCGGGCGGGGGCATGCCTTACTCAAGGGTGGGGTGGGGGTGGGGGTGAGGTCTGGGTGACGGGTTGGGCAGATCATGAAGGTCAGAGTAAGGTGGTCACAAAGAATTTGGCCAATGGCACAGCTTGAGGGCATGGTCCCCATAAGACTGCCCTCATTTCAGACACCAGCTGTGAATTCCAGGCCCCAAACCATCCTCAGTGGGTAATTTGCTAGAATGACTTATAGAACTCAGGAAAGTCCTAAGATTATGGTGTTTTAATAGTGGAAGGATACACATTTCCACCAGAGGACAGGGTGCATAGGGTGGAATTGGGGCTCCAGGTGTGAAGCTCCCAATGGATTGTCCTCTCCCAGGGGAGCCCTGGACCCGAGACCTCCTTGTTTATAACACACAGTGTGGGCAAGCAGGGAAGCTTACCTGAGTCTTGGTGTCCAGGGTTCTCCCTGGGGCCCATGTGGCTGACCTCGAGTGTCCACTCCCCACCCCCGCCAGAGGTAGTGTGTCCCAAAGCACTTCTTGTAAATCACATTGTTAGACTGACGGATGGATGTCTGAAGGCCCTAGACAAACACTCCTATCAGGACATTCCAGGGACTTAGAGATCACCTCCCAGGAACCGAGGGCAAAGTCCAGATGTTGGCCAAGATTAACTTCACACAGGGTCTGAGGGAGTGGGATGGCAATTGGAGGGTTTTGAGCAGCGAGTGTGGTCTAACTTTGGGTTTTGCTGACTCACTGGCTGTCCCGCTAGCAGGGAGGCTAGGTGGTGAGGGGGGTGTTACGGCTGCAGCTTAGTAGACCTACCGGGATGACAGCTGTGGAGGAGTTATGTGTGCTGACTTTGCAGGTAGAACCATGGGATTTTCTGTTGGATCTTTCTATTGCAGTCTTGATCCTTTCGTTGGCCTCATAGCCCTTGGGGAACACTTGATTCCTGCAGGATGCGGCCTGGGCCTCTAAAGGGGTCCTGGTATAGGGGACAGGTCAAGGGACTAGATGCCCCAGCTAAGGCCCAGTCCACGTTTCCTCACTTTGGTTTCCCTTGCCCCGCGCCTGTGCCAAGGGCTGCGAGGGCAGGCGCTTGGCAATCTGGTGCGAAGGCACAGTTCCTGTGAAGACTCACTTGGCAGCCAGCCAGCTGGGCCTCGGCCCTTTCTGCCTTCCATGGCCCTTCTGCCTCCTACCAGCACCTCTGGGTCCTGGCCCTTGTCTGATCCGGGCCTCTCCTCTTCCTGAGACCCCACACCCTCGGGTTCCTTCCCGGGGTGCCGACTCCAGCCCTCCCTGTTTCTCTCTTGCTCTGCCTCTGGCTTCCCCTTCCAACCGGTTGGTGGCATGGCGTCACTGCAGATGGAGGCTCATCCTCATTTCGTGTTTGCAATTCACTGTAGACTTTCACTTTCTGTCTTTTTTTTTTTTCTAAAGATTTTATTTATTTGACAGAGAGAGACACAGCGAAAGCAGGAACACAAGCAGGGGGAGTGGGAGAGGGAGAAGCAGGCTTCCCGTCGAGCAGGGAGCCCGATGCGGGGCTCGATCCCAGGACCCTGGATCATGGCCTGAGCCAAAGGCAGCCGCTTAACCGACTGAGCCACCCAGGCGCCCCCTAATTTAATTTTTTAAATTTAACTTCTAGTTAGAATAGGTTGCCTTTTGGTTTGTTGATAGTTTCCTTTTCAGATTGTTTTGTTAATTCTGTTTCCTCATGTATAAGTTGGTTTTTTTAAAGATTTTATTTATTCATTCGAGACACAGAGATAGAGCATGAGCAGGGGGAGAGGCAGAGGGAGAGGGAGAAGCAGGCTCCCCGCTGAGCCAGGAGCCAGACATGGGGCTCGATCCCAGGACCCTGGGATCATAACCTGAGCCGTAGGCAGACGCTTAACGACTGAGCCACCCAGGCGCCCCAGACTTTCACTTTCTTTTTTTTTTTTTAAAGATTTATTTATTTATTTGAGAGAGTGAGAATGAGAGAGAGAGAGAGAGAGAGAGAGTACATGAGAGGGGGGAGGGTTAGAGGGAGAAGCAGGCTCCTTGCCGAGCAGGGAGCCCGATGCGGGACTCGATCCAGGGACTCCAGGATCATGACCTGAGCCGAAGGCAGTCGCTCAACCAACTGAGCCACCCAGGCGCCCCAGACTTTCACTTTCTTAAAAGCCCTTTCCCATTTCACATTGGGGTGCTGAGTAGCCTAGGGGGGGCCCTGGATATGGAAGATTCAGGAAGATTATAAGGTTTTGGCCGGAGCAGTGGGAAGACTGGACGTGCCTTTGCTGAGGTGGTGAAGACTGCTGGAGGAACAGGTTTAGTTTTTACAAATATCATAAAATTTACCATGTTAATTGTTTTTAGGTGTGCACTGTCATTAAGTATATTCACACTGTGGTCTGACCAGCAGCACCATCCACCTCCAGGACGCCATCGTGCTGCACTGAGACTGTACCCATTAAACATAACTCTGTCTCTCCATATTTATTTTTTTATTTTTATTTTTAAAGATTTTATTTATTTATTTGACAGAGAGAGGCACAGCGAGAGAGGGAACACAAGCAGGGGGAGTGAGAGAGGGAGAAGCAGGCTTCCCGCCGAGCAGGGAGCCCGATGTGGGGCTCGATCCCAGGACCCTGGGATTATGACCTGAGCCGAAGGCAGACGCTTAACGACTGAGCCACCTAGGCGCCCCGCATTTCTCCATATTTAAAAAAACATTTCTTTTTAGAGATTTTATTTATTTGGGAGAGAGAGTGAGCGAAAGCACAAGCAGGGGGAGAGGCAGAGGGAGAAGGAGCAGCAGAGTCCCCACTGAGCAGGGAGCCCTATATGGGGCTCTCTCCCAGGACCCGGGGATCATGACCTGAGCCGAAGGCAGATGCTTAACTGAGCCACACAAGCGCCCCGCCCCCATATTTGTTTTTAAAATAGAAAATGAAGAAACCAAAAATTAAGCGAAGACACAGAAACTCCCAAAGACACTGGGGGAAGTCCTGGTCATGTGCAGACCTCTGTGCCGTGGGGAACAGATGGGAAGATGAACGAGACGGGCTCTGAGTCTGCAAGAGTCTGCCCCGGACGGCCTCACATTCACTGCCCACGTCAAAGGAGGAAGGAAGCAGAGAAGCAGATGTAGACATAGAAGCTGTCTCATTAGCCCCCTAGCTACCCTGTGAAGGAGGAATTCTCAGCCCCCGTTATCATAGTTGAGGCAGGTGGCCAGCATGCAGGGTCCTCTGGACAAGTCTCTCACACTCAACATCCACCGAATTGGAATCCCCAAGGGGTGAGCCTGGGCTTTGATTTTTAACCAGCTTTTTGAAATGATTCCCACAGCACTTTGGGAATCACTAGATCAGTGTTTTGCGAACATGCTGAATTATGTCTGAGGACTAAAGATTAGGGCAAAGAAGTCCCGGTTTTTCTCCTGGATGTCCTGTTTCAGCAGGTCTGGGAGAGGACCCCAGAATCTTTGTATGAAGCTGAGATAAGAATGAGAAAGGAACACTGCTCTCGCTGGTAGGAAAGCATGGGGTAGGGGTGACAGGGTCAGGTTTGAGTTCCAGAAAGCTCACTCAGGCTCTGCTGTTGGGGAAGAAGTGGAGGGTGGCCAGGATCCCTCTGGGAGGCTGTTGGAAGATTCGGAAGTGAAGGAGGCAAAGGCTGTGGGGTTGCAGAGGAGGGGATGGTTTGGAGAGATGTTTCAAGAGAAGAAGCTCCAGGATTTCATGAGTGCTTAGGAGGGATGGACTTGATGTGCAGGGGGAAGGGAGCTGTGCGGTGACGCCCGAGTTTCTGGCTCAGGTGGTTGGGGCACAGGCTGGGGCCCTCAGGCTGGGTGGGGGAGGGAGGAAGAGAAGCAGCTGTGGGCGGGAAGGTGATCAGCTCCGCATAGAAGTGCTGGGTGCAGGTGCCCTTGGACTTGCAGGTGGAGGCTCCCAGCAGGGGGAGTGTCTGCAGTTCAGCAGAGGGGTAGAGGTGGGTTTGCATACCGTGAGTGTGAAGGACGCCCTGGGGAGCATGGGGGGTGAAAAGGGCCGAAGGGAGAGGTTGGAGCCCTGAGGACTGGCACGACTTATAGGGCAGACATGGAGGAGGGACCCCCCAGAAGAGAACAGAGCCCTGGGGGTGGGGTGGGGTTGGGAAGGCAGGAAGAAGAGACGAGGCTGGCATCAGCTAGAGCAGAGCTGTCCCAGGTGGTCTTCAGTTCGGTGACGTCATGGTGGTCTTCTGGCAGTGTCCTCCAGAGCGCTTCCGGGGGACGG